>NW_026948125.1:350551-650551 GCF_963921235.1 Mobula hypostoma
AACTGTACACACAGTGAAGCCACTGGGTACCCGCCATATTATCTGACGTTTGGGTGCGAGGCAAGGTTGCCCATTGACCTTTGTTTTGGGACTGACCCAGGTGACTTACCACCGAAGCCTTATCTGAAGTATGTCTGTTATGAGGAGAGAGCTGAAAAGAGCTTATGAATTGGTTCGGGTAGCGGCCAGCAAGCAGAATCAAGGAAATAAGAGGAAGTATGATCAGAAAGTGAGATTCCAACTCCTGCCGGGAGACCAAGTCCTCATAAGGAATCTAGGAATAGCTGGAGAGCACAAGCTGGCTGACCGCTGGGTGGCCACACCCTATGTGGTGGAGAGTCAGATGCCAAACCTACCGGCTTTCCGGGTGAGGCTCGAGGAGGGGAAGGGGCCCGTCCAGATTCTCCATCGGAACCATCTGTGCCCCTGGGACAAGAGGTGCAGGTAGATCCAGAGCCTGACTTGGAGCCTACACCTAGTAAGAGGACACTGCGAAAACGTGGGGAGACTGCAGGGCCCACAGCGGGAGAGGCTGGGTCGCGCCCCACCCATGAGAGGAATACTGATTCGGAGGATGATGATCTGGATGTGTGGGATATGCTGTCTTTTGCTAACTCCACAATGATTGAGGACGAGACTCCTGGCCCTTCTCCCACTGAGTCAGGTGAGTGAGGAAGGACCCTGAAGGAGAAGAGGCGGGGTCTGGACACGAAACAGGGGGCTGTGAGTGATAGATCATGGGAGGTTTCGCCAAGCAGACCCGAAGTATCCCCAGTAGCATCTGAGCCTGAAGAGTTAGGTGAGGAGGTACAGAGGTCTCAGAGAATTAGGAGACCATGGATAGGGTGGCTTATGTAGTGGCTGGGGAACAGGGCGTGACCTTTACTGTTTTGGGCTATGTCACTGCTTTCTGCACCTGGATTCAGCTTTGTTTTACAGGAAGGGTTGGCAAATTATCTCAATGTCATGAGGGCATGACTAAATTCGGTGCGGGAGAATGTAATGGCTTCTCTGTAATGTTAACTGTTAAGGCTAATGTAATGGCTTCTCTGTAATGTTAGCTGATGAGGTGATGGTTCCTCTGTAGCAGTGATGTTTGGGTTATAACTACTGATAACAGGTGGCTAGCCAATGGGAGAATTGTTATTCTTTCTTGTGTTGTCTGGGAACTGAGGTTTTTCACGGGCTTTTGGTCGAGGAGAGTGAAGAAGAAGGACGAGTGCGGAGAGCGCTCTTGATCACTGGACGGCGTATACGGGAATTCGAGGGTCCGGAGGTTGTTTATGGAGGGACACCTGAGGCGTGAGCTCCAATGATTTTTGTGCACAAACTATTTAATAAAAGTGGCACCTTGTCCTTTTATATTTTGTTCCTCTACTGACCACATAGCAAAGTAAGAGACATAAAGTGTAATCCTTTAATCGCATCGCATCAAGTCGTCACCTTTTATTGTCATTTCAACCACGACTGCTGGTACAGTACACAGCAAAAACGAGACAATGAGGGGGAGTGGGAGAGAGAGTGGGAGGGAGAGAGAGAGGGAGAGAGAGAGGGAGAGGGGGAGGGGGAGGGAGAGTTGTATAACAGTAGTATATTTTATAATTGAAACCCATTACATTCTCAGAGTGACACACAGTGATTACAGAGATTTGAATCATGCTCAGTTCCAGCCGTTTAATTTGAAACAGATGCTGTCCCACAGCCATCTCCTCATGAACCTCTCTCTGGCCAGCGAGAACCGCTCAGGTCTACGGGGCACCACTGCGACTCGGTTGGTCCTGAACCCCACATCGCAGGTTGGCAGGGACAGCGATATCTGTTGGGGTAGAGTGATGGGGAAGGATTAGGTGGTGACAACACGACAGTGTACAGCAGTGGCAGAGTGTCAGAGAGTGCACGTGCAAGTGAAGGCACAAGACTGTGAGAAAGTGAGTGTGATTGCGTGAACAAGTCTGCATGCATAAGCCAAAGTGTGAGTGTGAGTGTGTGTGCACACGCTCCTGTTTAACTGAGTGTGTGACACAGCATGTGAGCAGGTTTGTGTGTGTGTGAGCAGGTTTGTGTGTGTGAGAGCAGGTTTGTGTGTGTGTGAGCAGGTTGGTGTGTGTGAGCAGGTTTGTGTGTGTGTGAGCAGGTTTGTGTGTGAGAGCAGGTGTTGTGTGAGAGCAGGTTTGTGTGTGAGAGCAGGTTTGTGTGAGAGCAGGTTTGTGTGTGAGAGCAGGTTTGTGTGAGAGCAGGTTTGTGTGTGAGAGCAGGTTTGTGTGTGTGAGCAGGTTTGTGTGTGAGAGCAGGTTTGTGTGTGTGTGAGCAGGTTTGTGTGTGTGAGCAGGTTTGTGTGTGTGTGAGCAGGTTTGTGTGTGAGAGCAGGTTTGTGTGTGTGAGCAGGTTTGTGTGTGTGAGCAGGTTTGTGTGTGAGAGCAGGTTTGTGTGTGTGTGAGCAGGTTTGTGTGTGAGAGCAGGTTTGTGTGTGTTAGCAGGTTTGTGTGTGAGAGCAGGTTTGTGTGTGTGAGCAGGTTTGTGTGTGAGAGCAGGTTTGTGTGTGTGAGCAGGTTTGTGTGTGAGAGCAGGTTTGTGTGTGTGAGCAGGTTTGTGTGTGTGTGAGCAGGTTTGTGTGTGTGAGCAGGTTTGTGTGTGTGTGAGCAGGTTTGTGTGTGTGAGCAGGTTTGCGTGTGTGTGAGCAGGTTTGTGTGTGTGAGCAGGTTTGCGTGTGTGTGAGCAGGTTTGCGTGTGTGAGCAGGTTTGCGTGTGAGAGCAGGTTTGCGTGTGTGAGAGCAGGTTTGTGTGTGTGAGCAGGTTTGTGTGTGAGAGCAGGTTTGTGTGTGTGAGCAGGTTTGTGTGTGAGAGCAGGTTTGTGTGTGAGAGCAGGTTTGTGTGTGAGAGCAGGTTTGTGTGTGAGAGCAGGTTTGTGTGTGTGAGCAGGTTTGTGTGTGTGTGAGCAGGTTTGTGTGTGTGAGAGCAGGTTTGTGTGTGTGAGCAGGTTTGCGTGTGTGTGAGCAGGTTTGCGTGTGTGTGAGCAGGTTTGTGTGTGTGTGTGTGTGAGCAGGTTTGTGTGTGTTAGCAGGTTTGTGTGTGAGAGCAGGTTTGTGTGTGAGAGCAGGTTTGTGTGTGTGAGCAGGTTTGTGTGTGAGAGCAGGTTTGTGTGTGTGTGTGAGCAGGTTTGTGTGTGAGAGCAGGTTTGTGTGTGAGAGCAGGTTTGTGTGTGTGAGCAGGTTTGTGTGTGTGAGCAGGTTTGTGTGTGTGAGCAGGTTTGTGTGTGTGAGCAGGTTTGTGTGTGAGAGCAGGTTTGTGTGTGTGAGCAGGTTTGTGTGTGTGAGCAGGTTTGTGTGTGTGAGCAGGTTTGTGTGTGTGAGCAGGTTTGTGTGTGTTAGCAGGTTTGTGTGTGAGAGCAGGTTTGTGTGTGTGAGCAGGTTTGTGTGTGTGAAGGTTTGTGTGTGAGAGCAGGTTTGTGTGTGTTAGCAGGTTTGTGTGTGAGAGCATTTGTGTGTGTGTGTGTGTGATCAGGTTTGTGTGTGAGAGCAGGTTTGTGTATGTGAGCAGGTTTCTGTGTGTGAGAGCAGGTTTGTGTGTGAGAGCAGGTTTGCGTGTGTGTGAGCAGGTTTGTGTGTGTGAGCAGGTTTGCGTGTGTGTGAGCAGGTTTGTGTGTGTGAGCAGGTTTGCGTGTGTGTGAGCAGGTTTGCGTGTGTGAGCAGGTTTGTGTGTGTGAGCAGGTTTGTGTGTGTTAGCAGGTTTGTGTGTGAGAGCAGATTTGTGTGTGTGTGTGTGTGTGATCAGGTTTGTGTGTGAGAGCAGGTTTGTGTGTGTGTGTGTGAGCAGGTTCGTGTGTGTGAGCAGGTTTCGTGTGTGAGAGCAGGTTTGTGTGTGTTAGCAGGTTTGTGTGTGAGAGCAGGTTTGCGTGTGTGAGAGCAGGTTTGTGTGTGTGAGAGCAGGTTTGTGTGTGTGAGCAGGTTTGTGTGTGTGAGCAGGTTTGTGTGTGTGAGCAGGTTTGTGTGTGTGAGCAGGTTTGTGTGTGTGAGCAGGTTTGTGTGTGTTAGCAGGTTTGTGTGTGAGAGCAGGTTTGTGTGTGTGAGCAGGTTTGTGTGTGTGTGTGTGATCAGGTTTGTGTGTGAGAGCAGGTTTGTGTGTGTGTGTGAGCAGGTTTGTGTGTGTGAGCAGGTTTGTGTGTGAGAGCAGGTTCGTGTGTGTTAGCAGGTTCGTGTGTGAGAGCAGGTTCGTGTGTGAGAGCAGGTTTGTGTGTGAGATCAGGTTTGTGTGTGTGAGCAGGTTTGTGTGTGTGAGCAGGTTTGTGTGTGTTAGCAGGTTTGTGTCTGAGAGTAGGTTTGCGTGTGTGTGAGCAGGTTTGCGTCTGTGAGCAGGTTTGCGTGTGTTAGCAGGTTTGCGTGTGAGAGCAGGTTTGCGTGTGTGAGCAGGTTTGCGTGTGTGAGCAGGTTTGTGTGTGTGAGCAGGTTTGTGTGTGAGAGCAGGTTTGTGTGTGAGAGCAGGTTTGTGTGTGTGAGCAGGTTTGTGTGTGTTAGCAGGTTTGTGTGTGAGAGCAGGTTTGTGTGTGTGAGCAGGTTTGTGTGTGAGAGCAGGTTTGTGTGTGTGAGCAGGTTTGTGTGTGTTAGCAGGTTTGTGTGTGTGAGCAGGTTTGTGTGTGTGAGCAGGTTTGTGTGTGTGAGCAGGTTTGTGTGTGTGAGCAGGTTTGTGTGTGAGAGCAGGTTTGTGTGTGAGAGCAGGTTTTGTGTGTGTGAGCAGGTTTGTGTGTGAGAGCAGGTTTGTGTGTGTGAGCAGGTTTGTGTGTGAGAGCAGGTTTGTGTGTGTGAGCAGGTTTGTGTGTGTGAGCAGGTTTGTGTGTGTGAGCAGGTTTGTGTGTGAGAGCAGGTTTGTGTGTGTGAGCAGGTTTGCGTGTGTGTGAGCAGGTTTGTGTGTGTGAGCAGGTTTGTGTGTGTGAGCAGGTTTGTGTGTGAGAGCAGGTTTGTGTGTGTGAGCAGGTTTGTGTGTGAGAGCAGGTTTGTGTGTGTGAGCAGGTTTGTGTGTGTGAGCAGGTTTGCGTGTGTGTGAGCAGGTTTGTGTGTGTGAGCAGGTTTGTGTGTGTGAGCAGGTTTGTGTGTGTGAGCAGGTTTGTGTGTGAGAGCAGGTTTGTGTGTGTTAGCAGGTTTGTGTGTGAGAGCAGGTTTGTGTGTGTGTGAGAGCAGGTTTGTGTGTGTGTGTGAGCAGGTTTGTGTGTGTTAGCAGGTTTGTGTGTGAGAGCAGATTTGTGTGTGTGTGTGATCAGGTTTGTGTGTGAGAGCAGATTTGTGTGTGTGTGTGATCAGGTTTGTGTGTGAGAGCAGATTTGTGTGTGTGAGGTTTGTGTGTGTGAGCAGGTTTGCGTGTGTGTGAGCAGGTTTGTGTGTGTGAGCAGGTTTCTGTGTGTGAGAGCAGGTTTGTTTGTGTGAGCAGGTTTGTGTGTGAGAGCAGGTTTGTGTGTGAGAGCAGGTTTGTGTGTGTGTGTGTGATCAGGTTTGTGTGTGAGAGCAGGTTTGTGTGTGTGTGTGATCAGGTTTGTGTGTGAGAGCAGGTTTGTGTGTGTGTGAGCAGGTTTGTGTGTGTGAGCAGGTTTGTGTGTGAGAGCCTGTTTGTGTGTGTGAGCAGGTTTGTGTCTGAGAGCAGGTTTGTGTGTGTTAGCAGGTTTGTGTGTGAGAGCAGGTTTGTGTGTGTGTGAGCAGGTTTGTGTGTGAGAGCAGGTTTGTGTGTGTTAGCAGGTTTGTGTGTGAGAGCAGGTTTGTGTGTGAGAGCAGGTTTGTGTGTGTGAGAGCAGGTTTGTGTGTGTGAGCAGGTTTGTGTGTGTGAGCAGGTTTGTGTGTGTGAGCAGGTTTGTGTGTGTTAGCAGGTTTGTGTGTGAGAGCAGGTTTGTGTGTGTGAGCAGGTTTGTGTGTGTGAGCAGGTTTGTGTGTGAGAGCAGGTTTGTGTGTGTTAGCAGGTTTGTGTGTGAGAGCAGTTTGTGTGTGTGTGTGTGTGATCAGGTTTGTGTGTGAGAGCAGGTTTGTGTATGTGAGCAGGTTTCTGTGTGTGAGAGCAGGTTTGTGTGTGAGAGCAGGTTTGTGTGTGTGAGCAGGTTTGCGTGTGTGTGAGCAGGTTTGTGTGTGTGAGCAGGTTTGCGTGTGTGTGAGCAGGTTTGTGTGTGTGAGCAGGTTTGCGTGTGTGTGAGCAGGTTTGTGTGTGTGAGCAGGTTTGTGTGTGTTAGCAGGTTTGTGTGTGAGAGCAGATTTGTGTGTGTGTGTGTGTGATCAGGTTTGTCTGTGTGAGCAGGTTTGTGTGTGTGTGTGTGATCAGGTTTGTGTGTGAGAGCAGGTTTGTGTGTGTGTGTGAGCAGGTTTGTGTGTGTGAGCAGGTTCGTGTGTGAGAGCAGGTTCGTGTGTGAGAGCAGGTTCGTGTGTGAGAGCAGGTTTGTGTGTGAGATCAGGTTTGTGTGTGTGAGCAGGTTTGTGTGTGTGAGCAGGTTTGTGTGTGTGAGCAGGTTTGTGTCTGAGAGTAGGTTTGCGTGTGTGTGAGCAGGTTTGCGTGTGTGAGAAGATTTGCGTGCCTTATCAGGTTTGCGTGTGAGAGCAGGTTTGCGTGTGTGAGTAGGTTTGCATGTGAGAGCAGGTTTGTGTGTGTTAGCAGGTTTGTGTGTGAGAGCAGGTTTGTGTGTGTGTGTGAGCAGGTTTGTGTGTGTTAGCAGATTTGTGTGTGAGAGCAGGTTTGTGTGTGTTAGCAGGTTTGTGTGTGAGAGCAGATTTGTGTGTGTGTGATCAGGTTTGTGTGTGAGAGCAGGTTTGTGTGTGTGAGCAGGTTTGCGTGTGTGTGAGCAGGTTTGTTTGTGTGAGCAGGTTTGTGTGTGTGATCAGGTTTGTGTGTGAGAGCAGGTTTGTGTGTGTGAGCAGGTTTGCGTGTGTGTGAGCAGGTTTGCGTGTGTGTTAGCAGGTTTGTGTGTGTGAGCAGGTTTGTGTGTGTTAGCAGGTTTGTGTGTGTGAGCAGGTTTGTGTGTGAGAGCAGGTTTGTGTGTGTGAGGTTTGTGTGTGAGAGCAGGTTTTGTGTGTGTTAGCAGGTTTGTGTGTGAGAGCAGGTTTGTGTGTGTGTGAGAGCAGGTTTGTGTGTGTGTGTGAGCAGGTTTGTGTGTGTTAGCAGGTTTGTGTGTGAGAGCAGATTTGTGTGTGTGTGTGATCAGGTTTGTGTGTGAGAGCAGATTTGTGTGTGTGAGGTTTGTGTGTGTGAGCAGGTTTGCGTGTGTGTGAGCAGGTTTGTGTGTGTGAGCAGGTTTCTGTGTGTGAGAGCAGGTTTGTTTGTGTGAGCAGGTTTGTGTGTGAGAGCAGGTTTGTGTGTGAGAGCAGGTTTGTTTGTGTGTGAGAGCAGGTTTGTGTGTGTTAGCAGGTTTGTGTGTGAGAGCAGGTTTTGTGTGTGTGTGAGAGCAGGTTTGTGTGTGTGTGTGAGCAGGTTTGTGTGTGTGTGAGCAGGTTTCTGTGTGTGAGAGCAGGTTTGTTTGTGTGAGCAGGTTTGTGTGTGAGAGCAGGTTTGTGTGTGAGAGCAGGTTTGTTTGTGTGTGAGAGCAGGTTTGTGTGTGTTAGCAGGTTTGTGTGTGAGAGCAGGTTTGTGTGTGTGTGAGAGCAGGTTTGTGTGTGTGTGTGAGCAGGTTTGTGTGTGTTAGCAGGTTTGTGTGTGAGAGCAGATTTGTGTGTGTGTGTGATCAGGTTTGTGTGTGAGAGCAGATTTGTGTGTGTGAGGTTTGTGTGTGTGAGCAGGTTTGCGTGTGTGTGAGCAGGTTTGTGTGTGTGAGCAGGTTTCTGTGTGTGAGAGCAGGTTTGTTTGTGTGAGCAGGTTTGTGTGTGAGAGCAGGTTTGTGTGTGAGAGCAGGTTTGTTTGTGTGTGAGAGCAGGTTTGTGTGTGTTAGCAGGTTTGTGTGTGAGAGCAGGTTTGTGTGTGTGAGCAGGTTTGTGTGTGAGAGCAGGTTTGTGTGTGTGAGCAGCTTTGTGTGGGACAGCAGGTTTGTGTGTGTGAGCAGGTTCGTGTGTGAGAGCAGGTTCGTGTGTGTTAGCAGGTTCGTGTGTGAGAGCAGGTTTGTGTGTGAGAGCAGGTTTGTGTGTGAGAGCCCGTTTGTGTGTGTGAGCAGGTTTGTGTGTGTGAGCAGGTTTGTGTGTGTGAGCAGGTTTGTGTGTGAGAGCAGGTTAGTGTGTGTGAGCAGGTTTGCGTGTGTGTGAGCAGGTTTGCGTGTGTGTGAGCAGGTTTGCGTGTGTGTGAGCAGGTTTGTGTGTGTGTGAGAGCAGGTTGGTGTGTGAGAGCAGGTTGTTGTGTGTGAGCAGGTTTGTGTGTGAGAGCAGGTTGGTGTGTGTGATCAGGTTTGCGTGTGTGTGAGCAGGTTTGCGTGTGTGTGAGCAGGTTTGCGTGTGTGAGAGCAGGTTTGCGTGTGTGAGCAGGTTTGCGTGTGTGTGAGCAGGTTTGCGTGTGACAGCAAGTTTGCGTGTGTGTGAGCAGATTTCTGTGTGTGAGAGCAGGTTTGTGTGTGAGAGCAGGTTCGTTTGGGTGAACAGGTTCGTGTGTGAGAGCAGGTTCGTGTGTGTGAGCAGGTTCGTGTGTGTGAGCAGGTTCGTGTGTGAGAGCAGGTTCGTGTGTGAGAGCAGGTTTGTGTGTGTGAGCAGGTTTGTGTGTGAGAGCAGGTTTGTGTGTGTGAGCAGGTTTGTGTGTGTTAGCAGGTTTGTGTGTGTGAGCAGGTTTGCGTGTGTGTGAGCAGGTTTGCGTGTGTGTGAGCAGGTTTGTGTGTGTGTGAGAGCAGGTTGGTGTGTGAGAGCAGGTTGTTGTGTGTGAGCAGGTTTGTGTGTGAGAGCAGGTTGGTGTGTGTGATCAGGTTCGTGTGTGTGTGAGCAGGTTTGCGTGTGTGTGAGCAGGTTTGCGTGTGTGAGAGCAGGTTTGCGTGTGTGTGAGCAGGTTTGCGTGTGAGAGCAAGTTTGCGTGTGTGTGAGCAGATTTCTGTGTGTGAGAGCAGGTTTGTGTGTGAGAGCAGGTTCGTTTGGGTGAACAGGTTCGTGTGTGAGAGCAGGTTCGTGTGTGTGAGCAGGTTCGTGTGTGTGAGCAGGTTCGTGTGTGAGAGCAGGTATGTGTGTGTGAAGTTTGTGTGTGAGAGCAGGTTTGTGTGAGTGAGCAGGTTTGTGTGTGTTAGCAGGTTTGTGTGTGTGATCAGGTTTGTGTGTGAGAGCAGGTTTGTGTGTGTTAGCAGGTTTCCATGTGTGTGAGCAAGTTTGTGTATGAGAGCAGGTTTGTGTGTGTGAGCAGGTTTGTGTGTGAGAGCAGGTTTGTGTGTGAGAGCAGGTTTGTGTGTGAGATCAGGTTTGTGTGTGTGAGCAGGTTTGTGTGTGTGAGCTGGTTTGTATGTGTGAGCAGGTTTGTGCCTGAGAGTAGGTTTGTGTGTGTGTGAGCAGGTTTGCGTGTGTGAGCAGATTTGCGTGCCTTAGCAGGTTTGCGTGTGAGAGCAGGTTTGCGTGTGTGAGTAGGTTTCCATGTGAGAGCAGGTTTGTGTGTGTTAGCAGGTTTGTGTGTGAGAGCAGGTTTGTGTGTGTGTGAGCAGGTTTGTGTGTGTTAGCAGGTTTGTGTGTGAGAGCAGGTTTGTGTGTGTGAAGTTTGTGTGTGAGAGCAGGTTTGTGTGAGTGAGCAGGTTTGTGTGTGTTAGCAGGTTTGTGTGTGTGATCAGGTTTGTGTGTGAGAGCAGGTTTGTGTGTGTGAGCAGGTTTCCATGTGTGTGAGCAGGTTTATGTGTGAGAGCAGGTTTGTGTGTGTTAGCAGGTTTCCATGTGTGTGAGCAAGTTTGTGTATGAGAGCAGGTTTGTGTGTGTGAGCAGGTTTGTGTGTGAGAGCAGGTTTGTGTGTGAGAGCAGGTTTGTGTGTGAGAGCAGGTTGGTGTGTGTGAGCAGGTTGGTGTGTGTGAGCAGGTAGGTGTGTGTGAGCAGGTTTCCGTGTGTGTGAGCAGGTTTGTGTGTGAGAGCAGGTTTGTGTGTGTGAGCAGGTTTGTGTGTGAGAGCAGGTTTGTGTGTGTTAGCAGGTTTGTGTGTGAGAGCAGGTTTGTGTGTGTGTGAGAGCAGGTTTGTGTGTGTGTGTGAGCAGGTTTGTGTGTGTTAGCAGGTTTGTGTGTGAGAGCAGATTTGTGTGTGTGTGTGATCAGGTTTGTGTGTGAGAGCAGATTTGTGTGTGTGTGTGATCAGGTTTGTGTGTGAGAGCAGATTTGTGTGTGTGAGGTTTGTGTGTGTGAGCAGGTTTGCGTGTGTGTGAGCAGGTTTGTGTGTGTGAGCAGGTTTGTGTGTGTGTGAGAGCAGGTTTGTGTGTGTGTGTGAGCAGGTTTGTGTGTGTTAGCAGGTTTGTGTGTGAGAGCAGATTTGTGTGTGTGTGTGAGCAGGTTTGTGTGTGAGAGCAGGTTTGTGTGTGTGTGTGAGCAGGTTTGTGTGTGAGAGCAGGTTTGTGTGTGTGAGCAGGTTTGCGTGTGTGTGAGCAGGTTTGTGTGTGTGAGCAGGTTTCTGTGTGTGAGAGCAGGTTTGTTTGTGTGAGCAGGTTTGTGTGTGAGAGCAGGTTTGTGTGTGAGAGCAGGTTTGTTTGTGTGAGCAGGTTTGTGTGTGAGAGCAGGTTTGTGTGTGTTAGCAGGTTTGTGTGTGAGAGCAGGTTTGTGTGTGTGTGAGCAGGTTTGTGTGTGAGAGCAGGTTTGCGTGTGTGAGCAGGTTTGTGTGTGAGAGCAGGTTTGTGTGTGTTAGCAGGTTTGTGTGTGTGAGCAGGTTTGTGTGTGTTAGCAGGTTTGTGTGTGAGAGCAGGTTTCTGTGTGTGAGGTTTGTGTGTGAGAGCAGATTTGTGTGTGTTAGCAGGTTGGTGTGTGAGAGCAGATTTGTGTGTGTGTGTGTGTGTGATCAGGTTTGTGTGTGAGAGCAGGTTTGTGTGTGTGTGAGCAGGTTTGTGCGTGTTAGCAGGTTTGTGTGTGAGAGCAGGTTGTGTGTGTGTGTGTGTGTGTGATCAGGTTTGTGTGTGTGAGCAGGTTTGCTTGTGTGTGAGCAGGTTTGTGTGTGAGAGCAGGTTTGTGTGTGAGAGCAGGTTTGTTTGTGTAAGCAGGTTTGTGTGTGAGAGCGAGTTTGAGTGTGTTAGCAGGTTTTTGTGTGTGAGCAGGTTTACGTGTGTGAGAGCAGGTTTGTGTGTGTGAGCAGGTTTGTGTGTGTGTGAGCAGGTTTGTGCGTGTTAGCAGGTTTGTGTGTGAGAGCAGGTTTGTGTGTGTGAGCAGGTTTGTGTGTGAGAGCAGGTTTGTGTGTGTGTGAGCAGGTTTGTGTGCGTGTGTGAGCAGGTTTGTGTGTGTTAGCAGATTTGTGTGTGAGAGCAGGTTTGTGTGTGTTAGCAGGTTTGTGTGTGAGAGCAGGTTTGTGTGTGTGTGAGCAGGTTTGTGTGTGAGAGCAGGTTTGTGTGTGTGAGCAGGTTTGCGTGTGTGTGAGCAGGTTTGTGTGTGTGAGCAGGTTTGTGTGTGTGAGCAGGTTTGTGTGTGAGAGCAGGTTTGTGTGTGTGAGCAGGTTTGCGTGTGTGTGAGCAGGTTTGCGTGTGTGTGAGCAGGTTTGTGTGTGTGAGCAGGTTTGTGTGTGTGAGCAGGTTTCCGTGTGTGTGAGCAGGTTTGTGTGTGAGAGCAGGTTTGTGTGTGTTAGCAGGTTTGTGTGTGAGAGCAGGTTTGTGTGTGAGAGCAGGTTTGTTTGTGTGTGAGAGCACGTTTGTGTGTGTTAGCAGGTTTGTGTGCGAGACCAGGTTTGTGTGCGTGAGCAGGTTTGTGTGTGAGAGCAGGTTTGTGTGTGTCAGCAGGTTTGCGTGTGAGGGCAGGTTTGTGTGTGTTAGCAGGTTTGTGTGTCAGAGCAGATTTGTGTGTGTGTGTGTGATCAGGTTTGTGTGTGAGAGCAGGTTTGTGTGTGAGAGCAGGTTTGTGTGTGTGAGCAGGTTTGTGTGTGTGAGCAGGTTTGTGTGTGAGAGCAGGTTTGCGTGTGTGTGAGCAGGTTTGCGTGTGTGAGCAGGTTTGTGTGTGAGAGCAGGTTTGTGTGTGAGAGCAGGTTTGTTTGTGTGTGAGAGCAGGTTTGTGTGTGTTAGCAGGTTTGTGTGTGAGAGCAGGTTTGCGTGTGAGAGCAGGTTTGCGTGTGAGAGCAGGTTGTGTGTGTGTGTGAGCAGGTTTGTGTGTGTGTGAGCAGGTTTGTGTGTGAGAGCAGGTTTGTGTGTGTGAGCAGGTTTGTGTGTGAGAGCAGGTTTGTGTGTGAGAGCAGGTTTGTTTGTGTGTGAGAGCAGGTTTGTGTGTGTTAGCAGGTTTGTGTGTGAGAGCAGGTTTGTGTGTGTGAGCAGGTTTGTGTGTGAGAGCAGGTTTGTGTGTGTGAGCAGGTTTGCGTGTGAGGGCAGGTTTGTGTGTGTTAGCAGGTTTGTGTGTCAGAGCAGATTTTGAGTGTGTGTGTGATCAGGTTTGTGTGTGAGAGCAGGTTTGTGTGTGTGAGCAGGTTTGTGTGTGTGAGCAGGTTTGCGTGTGTGTGAGCAGGTTTGTGTGTGTGAGCAGGTTGTGTGTGAGAGCAGGTTGTGTGTGTGTGTAGCAGGTTTGTGTGTGAGAGCAGGTTGTGTGTGTGAGCAGGTTTGTGTGTGTGAGCAGGTTTGTGTGTGAGAGCAGGTTTGTGTGTGAGCAGGTTTGTGTGTGAGAGCAGGTTTGTGTGTGTGAGCAGGTTTGTGTGTGAGAGCAGGTTTGTGTGTGTGAGCAGGTTTGTGTGTGTGAGCAGGTTTGTGTGTGTGAGCAGGTTTGTGTGTGAGAGCAGGTTTGTGTGTGTTAGCAGGTTTGTGTGTGAGAGCAGGTTTGTGTGTGAGAGCAGGTTTGTGTGTGAGAGCAGGTTTGTGTGTGTGAGCAGGTTTGTGTGTGTGAGCAGGTTTGTGTGTGTGAGCAGGTTTGTGTGTGAGAGCAGGTTTGTGTGTGTGAGCAGGTTTGCGTGTGTGTGAGCAGGTTTGCGTGTGTGTGAGCAGGTTTGCGTGTGTGTGAGCAGGTTTGTGTGTGTGTGAGAGCAGGTTGGTGTGTGAGAGCAGGTTGTTGTGTTTGAGCAGGTTTGTGTGTGAGAGCAGGTTTGTGTGTGTGAGCAGGTTTGTGTGTGAGAGCAGGTTTGTGTGTGAGAGCAGGTTTGTGTGTGAGAGCAGGTTTGTGTGTGTGAGCAGGTTTGTGTGTGTGAGCAGGTTTGTGTGTGTGAGCAGGTTTGTGTGTGAGAGCAGGTTTGTGTGTGTGAGCAGGTTTGCGTGTGTGTGAGCAGGTTTGCGTGTGTGTGAGCAGGTTTGCGTGTGTGTGAGCAGGTTTGTGTGTGTGTGAGAGCAGGTTGGTGTGTGAGAGCAGGTTGTTGTGTGTGAGCAGGTTTGTGTGTGAGAGCAGGTTGGTGTGTGTGAGCAGGTTTGCGTGTGTGTGAGCAGGTTTGTGTGTGTGAGCAGGTTTGTGTGTGTGAGCAGGTTTGTGTGTGAGAGCAGGTTTGTGTGTGAGAGCAGGTTTGTGTGTGTGAGCAGGTTTGTGTGTGAGAGCAGGTTTGTGTGTGTGTGAGCAGGTTTGTGTGTGAGAGCAGGTTTGTGTGTGTGAGCAGGTTTGTGTGTGTGTGAGCAGGTTTGTGTGTGAGAGCAGGTTTGTGTGTGAGAGCAGGTTGGTGTGAGTGAGCAGGTTTGTGTGTGTTAGCAGGTTTGTGTGTGTGATCAGGTTTGTGTGTGTGATCAGGTTTGTGTGTGAGAGCAGGTTTGTGTGTGTGAGCAGGTTTGCGTGTGTGTTAGCAGGTTTGTGTGTGTGAGCAGGTTTGTGTGTGTTAGCAGGTTTCCATGTGTGTGACCAAGTTTGTGTATGAGAGCAGGTTTGTGTGTGTGAGCAGGTTTGTGTGTGAGAGCAGGTTTGTGTGTGAGAGCAGGTTTGTGTGTGTGTGAGCAGGTTTGTGTGTGAGAGCAGGTTTGTGTGTGTGAGCAGGTTTGTGTGTGTGAGCAGGTTTGTGTGTGAGAGCAGGTTTGTGTGTGTGAGCAGGTTTGCGTGTGAGAGCAGGTTTGTGTGTGTTAGCAGGTTTGTGTGTGAGAGCAGGTTTGTGTGTGTTTGCAGGTTTGTGTGTGAGAGCAGGTTTGTGTGTGTGAGCAGGTTTGTGTGTGTGTGAGCAGGTTTGTGTGTGTTAGCAGGTTTGTGTGTGAGAGCAGATTTGTGTGTGTGTGTGATCAGGTTTGTGTGTGAGAGCAGGTTTGTGTGTGTGAGCAGGTTTGTGTGTGGTGAGAGCAGGTTTGTGTGTGAGAGCAGTTTGTGTGTGTGTGAGCAGGTTTGCGTGTGTGAGAGCAGGTTGTGTGTGTGAGAGCAGGTTTGTGTGTGTGAGCAGGTTTGTGTGTGAGAGCAGGTTTGTGTTTGAGAGCAGGTTTGCGTGTGTGAGAGCAGGTTTGCGTATGTGTGAGCAGGTTTGCGTGTGTGAGCAGGTTTGCGTGTGAGAGCAGGTTTGCGTGTGTGAGCAGGTTTGCGTGTGAGAGCAGGTTTGCGTGTGAGAGCAGGTTTGCGTGTGAGAGCAGGTTTGCGTGTGTGAGCAGGTTTGCGTGTGAGAGCAGGTTTGTGTGTGTTAGCAGGTTTGTGTGTGAGAGCAGGTTTGTGTGTGTTTGCAGGTTTGTGTGTGAGAGCAGGTTTGTGTGTGTGAGATTTGTGTGTGAGAGCAGATTTGTGTGTGTTAGCAAGTTGGTGTGTGAGAGCAGATTTGTGTGTGTGTGTGTGTGATCAGGTTTGTGTGTGTTAGCAGGTTGGTATGTGAGAGCAGGTTTGTGTGTGTGAGCAGGTTTGTCTGTGTGAGCAGGTTTGCGTGTGTGTGAGCAGGTTTGTGTGTGTGAGCAGGTTTCTGTGTGTGAGAGCAGGTTTGTGTGTGAGAGCAGGTTTGTGTGTGAGAGCAAGTTTGTGTGTGTGTGTGTGTGTGTGTGCGTGTGTGTGTGTGTGATCAGGTTTGTGTGTGTGAGCAGGTTTGCGTGTGTGTGAGCAGGTTTGTGTGTGTGAGCAGGTTTCTGTGTGTGTGATCAGGTTTGTGTGTGAGAGCAGGTTTGTGTGTGAGAGCAGGTTTGTGTGTGTGAGCAGGTTTGTGTGTGAGAGCAGGTTGGTGTGTGAGAGCAGGTTGGTGTGTGTGAGCAGGTTTGCGGGTGTGTGAGCAGGTTTGCGTGTGTGTGAGCAGGTTTGTGTGTGAGAGCAGGTTTGTGTGTGTGAGCAGGGTTGTGTGTGAGAGCAGGTTTGCATGTGTGTGTGAGCAGGTTTGCGTGTGTGTGAGAGCAGGTTTGCGTGTGCGTGAGCAGGTCTGCGTGTGTGTGAGCAGGTCTGCGTGTGTGAGCAGGTTTGTGTATGTGAGCAGGTTTCTGTGTGTGAGAGCAGGTTTGTGTGTGAGAGCAGGTTTGTGTGTGTGAGCAGGTTTGCGTGTGTGTGAGCAGGTTTGTGTGTGTGAGCAGGTTTGTGTGTGTGAGCAGGTTTGCGTGTGTGTGAGCAGGTTTGTGTGTGTGAGCAGGTTTGTGTGTGTGAGCAGGTTTGTGTGTGAGAGAGCAGGTTTGTGTGTGAGAGCAGGTTTGTGTGTGTGAGCAGGTTTGTGTGTGAGAGCAGGTTTGTGTGTGTGAGCAGGTTTGTGTGTGAGAGCAGGTTTGTGTGTGAGAGCAGGTTTGTGTGTGTGTGAGCAGGTTTGTGTGTGTGTGAGCAGGTTTGTGTGTGTGAGCAGGTTTGTGTGTGAGAGCAGGTTTGTGTGTGTGAGCAGGTTTGTGTGTGTGAGCAGGTTTGTGTGTGTGAGCAGGTTTGTGTGTGTGTGAGCAGGTTTGTGTGTGAGAGCAGGTTTGTGTGTGTGAGCAGGTTTGTGTGTGTGAGCAGGTTTGTGTGTGAGAGCAGGTTTGTGTGTGTGAGCAGGTTTGTGTGTGTGAGCAGGTTTGTGTGTGTGAGAGCAGGTTTGTGTGTGTGAGAGCAGGTTTGTGTGTGTGAGAGCAGGTTTGTGTGTGTTAGCAGGTTTGTGTGTGAGAGCAGGTATGTGTGTGAGAGAAGGTTTGTGTGTGAGAGCAGGTATGTGTGTGAGAGCAGGTTTGCGTGTCTGAGAGCAGGTTTGCGTGTGTGTGAGCAGGTTTGTGTGTGAGAGCAGGTTTGTGTGTGATAGCAGGTTTGTGTGTGATAGCAGGTTTGTGTGTGATAGCAGGTTTGTGTGTGAGAGCAGGTTTGTGTGTGTGAGAGCAGGTTTGTGTGTGTGAGAGCAGGTTTGTGTGTGTTAGCAGGTTTGTGTGTGAGAGCAGGTTTGTGTGTGAGAGCAGGTTTGTGTGTGAGAGCAGGTTGGTGTGTGTGAGCAGGTTTGCGTGTGTGTGAGCAGGTTTGCGTGTGTGTGAGCAGGTTTGTGTGTGAGAGCAGGTTTGTGTGTGTGAGCAGGGTTGTGTGTGAGAGCAGGTTTGCGTGTGTGTGTGAGCAGGTTTGCGTGTGTGTGAGAGCAGGTTTGCGTGTGTGTGAGAGCAGGTTTGCGTGTGCGTGAGCAGGTCTGTGTGTGTCTGAGCAGGTCTGCGTGTGTGAGCAGGTTTGTGTGTGTTAGCAGGTTTGTGTGTGAGCAGGTTTGTGTGTGAGAGCAGGTTTGTGTGTGAGAGCAGGTTTGTGTGTGTGAGAGCAGGTTTGTGTGTGTGAGAGCAGGTATGTGTGTGAGAGCAGGTTTGTGTGTGAGAGCAGGTATGTGTGTGAGAGCAGGTTTGCGTGTCTGAGAGCAGGTTTGTGTGTGTGTGTGAGCAGGTTTGTGTGTGAGAGCAGGTTTGCGCGTGTCAGTGCTTCTCTATTAGACACTATCTGCATCTCTTGCTCACTCTTTGTGTGTGTCTCTGTTTCTCTCTGAGCCTGTCTCTCTCACTCTGTCCTTCTCTGTGACTCTCTATCTTACACACTGGTTTTCTCTCTGTCCTTGTTTATCTTTCTCTGCAGCTCACACCCACTCAATCTCTCTCTCTGCCCCTTTGTGTTTTCTGTATCCTCTCTTCCATCTCTATCACTTTGTGTTTTCTGTATCCTCTCCCTCCATCTTCACTTTGTTTTCTGTATCCTCTATCTACATCTCTGTCCCTTTGTGTTTTCTGTATCCTCTCTTCCATCTCTGTCCCTTTGTGTTTTCTGTATCCTCTCCCTCCATCTTCACTTTGTTTTCTGCATCCTCTCTGTCCCTTTGTGTTGCTCTTTGGTTCTCTCCCTATGGCTGTCACTCTCTGTACTTTTGTGTTTACCTCCCTGTGTTTCTCCCTCTGTTACATTCTCTTTTTCTGTCTTTCACTCCCTCCTCCTCTCCTATTCCCTCTTTGTCTCTACTCTTTAGTGTTTACCTCCCTCTGTGTCTCTCTCTCCTGCTCTGTTTCCATGTAGTTACTGGGGGAACCGGCGGGGAGGGGAATAAGCCAGGAATGGAGGGTGACAAGAGGTAGGACAGTGAGGACAACAACCCCGGTGATCAGCATGGGAGGTGTCTGTGGGCCCATCAGCCCCTCTCTGTCAGGAGCAAAAGCAGGGTCTCCATTACAGGGGTCCAAGGCAGCTTCCCTGTCCCACACCCAGAGGCTCTGTGTCCCATGGGCTCTCCTTGAAGTGACAGAAGGGTGGGGAGGCAAGAGGAAGAGCTGTCCGACTGGAAAGCTGATCTCACATTCGATGGGAAGTAACTCCCTCCAATCGATTCCAGAATGGTGTTGGTGACACCTCTGACCTCAAAAAAACAGGATCAGGGTGCAGCCTTCCAAATCCAGGCTCGCTCTCCAGGGATGCAGTTGTGCCAAGATGCAAGCTTGTTCACCCTGGGATGCAACCCACCGAGATCAGGAACCAGGATCCAGTTCTCCCAAGATCAGAGCTCATTCTCCCTGGGATATGGCCTTCAAACGAATCAAATTCACTCTCCCTGGGATCCAGCTGTCCCGAGATCTCAGCTCATTCTCCCTGGGATCCAGCTGTCCCAAGATCTCAGGTCACTCTCCCAGAGATTCCAGCTGTCCCAAGATCTCAGCTCACTCTCCCAGAGATTCCAGCTGTCCCGAGATCTCAGCTCACTCTCCCTGGGATCCAGCTGTCCCGAGATCTCAGCTCACTCTCCCTGGGATCCAGCTGTCCCGAGATCTCAGCTCACTCTCCCAGAGATTCCAGCTGTCCCGAGATCTCAGCTCACTCTCCCAGAGATTCCAGCTGTCCCGAGATCTCAGCTCACTCTCCCTGGGATCCAGCTGTCCCGAGATCTCAGCTCACTCTCCCTGGGATCCGGCTGTCCCGAGATCTCAGCTCACTCTCCCAGAGATTCCAGCTGTCCCGAGATCTCAGCTCACTCTCCCTGGGATCCAGCTGTCCTGAGATCTCAGCTCACTCTCCCTGGGATTCCAGCTGTCCCGAGATCTCAGCTCACTCTCCCTGGGATTCAGCTGTTCCGAGATCTCAGCTCACTCTCCCTAGGATCCGGCTGTCCCGAGATCTGAGCTCACTCTCCCTGGGATCCGGCTGTCCAGCAAGCTGAGTTCACTACTCCCTGAAATCCAGACTTGGAATAACCTGAGCTTGCTTTCCGAGGATCTGATGTTGGGTCCAATGGGCCCGGAAGGAGGGAACCTCTGGAATTCTGGTGAGTTGTACACAAAGAGAAGTGGGAGCAGGTTGGGAGAAGATATGAGTATGAAGAGCAGTGAGGCAAGATGGAGTGAAGTGGGACAGAACTGATCAGGAATGCAAGGAAAAGGGGGGAGTGAGAGCGATGGGCCAAGGAGTGGGTGGAGTGAGGTAGGTGGTAGGGAAGGGGAGGGGGCGTGGGATGGGAGTGGGTGAGGATAGGAAGACATGATGGGGTCTCAATCACCGATGCAAGCCAGTTTGGGCGGGTTTAGCTTCTCCATGATGATGAGGGTGAGGGGAGAAGGGGAGGGTGTGAGGGGAGGGGTCGGAGCAATGGAAGCGGGTGAGGGGAGGGAAGCAATGGGGCAAGGAGAGTGTGCGGAAGGGAGGAGGAGAGGAGGAATGGTGAGGAGGAGGGCAGAAGGGAGATGGGTGAGGAGGGGGTGGGGTTGGGCAGTGGGGGCAGGGTGAAGGGTGGTGAGGGGAGAGATGGGGTGAGGGAGAGCAAGAAGGGGACGAGGTGAGTGGAGTGGATGGCATCGAGGAAAGGAGAGGGGCAGGTGGGAGGGAGTGTGGGGAAGGGAGGTGTTGACGGCAACGACAGCGCGTGAGTGCGAGGAGAGGTGTTGAGGAAGAAAAGAGGGTGTGAGGGCAAGGAAGGGCATTGCGAAGGGGAGGGGGAGGGTTTACCACGGGGAGGCCGGGCTGAGCGAGAGGGAGTGAGTACGAGGATGGGTTGAGGAGAGAGTCTCACTCACCGATTTGGGCTGGTTTGGGCAGGTTCAGGTTCTCCATGATGGTTACGAACTCGCCCTGGGACTTGGTGAGCCGGGGATTCAACCTCCGCTCCTCATCCACAGTGGTCACTGTCTGTCCTGTGGGGGAAAGCAGAAGAGGGGATAGTTCAATCTGCGCTCCCTCACACCTGACCTGTCCCTGAGTGCCAGAGCCAAGTCCCATCACCTCCTGAACTCCATCATGGCACACCCAGCCTGCCAATGACCAGCTCTCTCCGATCCACCAGGGAGAGGCCATGGCTCAGCGAGGCAGCAGTACACGGGCACGGCACAGATCCAGTGACTCCTTCACTCACTCGCCTCCCTCCCCTTCTCCACTTTCCCCTTACCTCCCCCTCCAATTCCCTCCCCACACCCAACTTCACCCCATTAAGATTCAAGATCAGTTAATGTCATTTCTCTACATAAGAGTAACAAGAATGAATGAATAATTGTTACGCTGGCTCTGATACAGCACAGATAAAACACACTAATAACAATAAAAGCAGAATAACTATAGACACATAACTTAGCTGATGTACATAGATTGATTGCAGTGTTATAAAGCGAGGCTAGGCACAGCATTAGTTGTGAAGGAGTGGAGTTCGTTCATAGAGATGATGATGGCTGATATGAAGCAGATCAGGACTGAAGCCTGGATGAGCAAAGTACTGAAGATATCTGTGAAGATGTTTTCAAATTTTATTTAGAGTTAAGGCACAGAATAGGCAACCAGCCCTTCGAATAGCGTAGCCAGCAACCCAGCAATTTAACCTGAGCCTAATCATAGACAATTTACAATAACCAATTAACCCACCAACGGTACCATCTTTGGACTGTGGGAGACCCGTTCACACACACAAGAAGGAACGTACAAACATGCTTACAGACACTGCTGGAATTCCATTCCGATGTCAGATGCCCCAAGTTGTGATAGCACACATTAATCCATGCTACGGTGACACCCACATTCCCATCCTCCACCTAAACCCTTTCCTCCTGATCTCAACCCCTGCTCTACCAACATAAACCCATCCGCTTCCCCTGCCAGGGTCACGCCACCCCACCAACCAGGAACCCAGAGAGAAAGCTCAGGTGGGGACTCCAGTTCAGGACAGAAGGGAAATTTCTGCAGACGGAGGAGAAGGGAGAGTGTTGAGACAGGTTGTGCTTTGGCTTGCGAGGGGCTGAATACCATCTCCCCCACTGGTCCTGCTTACCGGTGTAATCATGTGCGGGATAAAGCAGGCACTGTGGGGGAAGAGTGAAGATCTTCTCGTGCACTGATTGATAGAGAGTCTTGGCACAGCCTAAAAAAAAATTCCCCAAGGGAAACGTCAGAAAGTGACAGGAAACATCTGAGGAATCACTCCACACCGTCCCATCACACACTCCAGAGTCAGATACAGAGTGAACCTCCCTCCACACTGTCCCATCACACACTCCTGAGGTGGGAAACGGAGTGAAGATCCCTCCACACCATCCCATCACACACTCCCAGGGTCAGACACAGAGTGAAGCTCTCTCCACATTGTCCCATAACTCACTCCAGGAGTCAGACCCAGAGAGAATCTCCCTCCACACCATCCAATCATCCGCTCCCAGGGTCAGACACAGAGTGAAGCTCCTACCATCCTGTCCCATCACACACTCCCAGGGTCAGACACAGAGTGAAGCTCCCTCCACACTGTCCCATCACACAATCCCAGGGTCAGACACAGAGTGAAGCTCTCTGCACATTGTCCCATCACACACTCCAGGAGTCAGACCCAGAGAGGATCTCCCTCCACACCATCCAATCATACGCTCCCAGGGTCAGACACAGAGTGAAGCTCCTTCCATCCTGTCCCATCAGACACTCCCAGGATCAGACACAGAGTGAAGCTCCCTGCACACCTTCCCATCACACAATCCTGAGGTCAGACACAGAGTGAAGCTCCCTCCACACCGTCCCATCACACACACCCAGGGTCAGACACAGAGTGAGGTACCTCCACACCGTCCCATCACACACACCCAGGGTCAGACACAGAGTGAGGTACCCTCCACACCGTCCCATCACACACTCCAGGGGTCAGACACAGAGTGAAGCTCCTTCCATCCTGTCCCATTACACACTCCCAGGGTCAGACACAGAGTGAGGCTCCCTCCACATTGTCCCATCACACACTCCCAGGGGTCACACACAGTGTGAGGCTCCCTCCACACCGTCCCATCACACACTCCCAGGGTCAGACACAGTGTGAAGCTCCCTTCACATCGTCCCATCACATACTTCCAGTGTCAGACAAAGAGTGAAGCTCTCTCCACATTTTCCCATCACACACTCCAGGAGTCAGACCCAGAGCGTGGCTCCCTCCACACCGTCCAATCATACATTCCCAGAGTTAGACACAGAGTGAAGCTCCCGCCACACCATAGCATCACACACTCCCAGGGTCAGACACAGATTGAAGCTCCCTCCACACTGTCCCATCACACAATCTCAGGGTCAGACACAGAGTGAAGCTCCATCCACACTGT
This sequence comes from Mobula hypostoma, assembly GCF_963921235.1. Taxonomy (NCBI): domain Eukaryota; kingdom Metazoa; phylum Chordata; class Chondrichthyes; order Myliobatiformes; family Myliobatidae; genus Mobula; species Mobula hypostoma. The sequence continues at coordinate 372,416 of NW_026948125.1, forward strand.
CCCATGACACAATCCCAGGGTCAGACACAGAGTGAAGCTGTCTCCACATTGTCCCATCACACACTCCAGGAGTCAGACCCAGAGAGAATCTCCCTCCACACCATCCAATCACACACTCCCAGGGTCAGACACAGAGTGAAGCTCCCTCCATACTGTCCCATTGCACAGTCCTGGGGTCATCACAGAGTGAAACTCCCTCCACACACTCCCTGGTTTAGACAGAAAGTTTTCTCCACACTGTCCTATCAAACTTTCCTGCAGTCAGATACCATAAGAGCAGAAGACTTCGGAGCAGAATTAGGTCATTTGACCCATGAAGTCTACTCCGCCATTCAACCATGGCTGATCCTATTTGTCCCCTCCATAGCCCCACGCCCGGCCTTCTCCCCGTAACCTTTGCTGCCATGTCTAATCAAGAACCTATCAAGCTCTGTCTTAAATACACCCAACGACCTGGCCTCCACAGCTGCCATGGTAACAAATTCCACAAATTCACCACGGACTGGCGAAAGAAATGTCTCCGCATCTCTGTTTTGAATGATGCCCCTCTATCCTGAGGCTGCGCCCTCTTGTCCTCGACTCTCCCACCATGGGAAACATCCTTTCCACATCCACTCTGTCCAGGCTTTTCAACATTTGAAATTTTTCAATGAGATCCCCCCTCATCCTTCTGAATTCCAGTGAGTACAGATCCAGAGCTATCAAACATTCCTCAATGATAACCCTTTCATTCCTGGAATCAGCCTTGTGAACCTCCTCTGGACCCTCTCCAATGCCAGCACATCTTTTCTACGATAAGGAGCCCAAAACTGTTCAAGGTGAGGCCTCACCAGTGCCTAATAAAGCCTCTGCATCACATCCGTGCTCTTGTATTCTAGACCTCTTGAAATTAATGCTAACATTGTATTTGTCTTCCTCACCACTGACTCAACCTGCAAGTTACCTTCAGGGTGTTCTGCACAAGGACTCCCAAGTCCCTTTGCATCTCAGATTTTTGGATTTTCTGCCTGTTGAGAAAATCATCCACACATTTATTTCTTCTTCCAAAGTGCATGACCATGCATTTTCCAACATTATATTTCATTTGCCACTTCCTTGCCCATTCTCCTAATCTTTCTAAATCCTTCTGCAGCCTACCTGTTTCCTCAACACTACCTGCCCCTCCATTAAGCTTCATATTATCAGCAAACTTGGCAACAAACCCACCTATTCTATATCTAAATCATTTGTATACAGCATAAAAAGAAACAATCCCAACACCGACCCCTGTGGAACACCACTAGTCACTGGCAACCAACCAGAAAAGGATCCTTTTATTCCCACTCACTGCCTCCTACCAATCAGCCAATGCTCTCACCATTAACTTTCCTGTAATACCATGGGCTCTTAACTTGGTAAGCAGCCTCATATGTGGCACCTTGTCAAAGGCCTTCTGAAAGTCCAAATATACAACATCCACTGCATCCCCTTTATCTATCCTACGTGTAATCTCCTCAAAGAATTCTAATAGGTAAATCAGGTAAGATTTTCCCTGAAGGAAACCATACTGGCTTTGTTCTATCTTGTCCTGTGTCATCAAGTACTCCATTACCTCATCCTTAACAATTGACTCCAACATCTTTCCAACCATTGTGGTCAGGTTAACTGGTCTAAAATTTCCTTTCTGCTGCCCTCCTCCTTTCTTAAAGAGAAGCAGAGACATGGAGTGAAGCTCTTTCCATCCCATCCCATCACACTGTCCTGGACTCAGGTAGTGTCCGATCACACAATCCTGGGATTAGTACAGAGTGAATCTCCCTCCACACCATCTCATCACACACTCCCAGGGTCAGACACAGAGTCAGGCTCCCTCCACATTGTCCCATCACATACTCCCAGGGTTAGACAGAGTGAATCTCCCTCTGCACTGTCCCATCACACACTCCCAGGATCAGACACAGAGTGAAGCTCCCTCCACACTGTCAAATCACACACTCCCAGGATCAGACACAGTGAGGCTCCCTCCAAACCGTCCCACCACAAACTCTCAGGGCCAGACACAGTGAAGCTCCCTCCACACCATCTCATCAAAAACTCCCAGGGCCAGACACAGAGTGAAACTCCCTCCACACTGTCCCATCACACACTCCCAGGGTCAGACACAGAGTGAAACTCCCTCCACACTGTCCCATCACACACTCCCGGGGTCAGATACAGAGTGAATCTCCCTCCACACCGTCCCATCACACACTCCTAGGGTCAGACACAGAGTGAAGCTCCCTCCACACTGTCCCATCACACACTCCCAGGGTCAGACACAGAGTGAAGCTCCCTCCACACTGTCCCATCATACACTCCCAGGGTCAGACACAGAGTGAAGCTCCCTCCATACCGTCCCATCACACACTCCTGAGATCAGACACAGAGTGAAGCTCCCTCCACACTGTCCCATCACACACACCCAGAGTCAGACACAGTGAAACTCCCTCCACACTGTCCCATCACACACTCCTAGGGTCAGACACAGAGTGAAGCTCCCTCCACACTGTCCCATCACACACACCCAGGGTCAGACACAGTGAAACTCCCTCCACACTGTCCCATCACACACTCCTAGGGTCAGACACAGAGTGAAGCTCCCTCCACACTGTCCCATCACAAACTCCCAGGGCCAGACACAGTGAGGCTCCCTCCAAACCGTCCCATCACACACTCCCAGGGTCAGACACAGAGTGAAGATACAGTATATATATGATATACCGTCCCACCGCATACTCCTGTGGCCAAACAGAGACCTTGTTGGAAATCTGTCCGCCCACACCCTCGGATGAGCAGGGCGTCGCCAGTGAAGGCCATGGACTCATCACTCAGGACGTAGGTGAGACACCCATCGGTGTGTCCGGGGGTAGAGCGAGTCTTCAGGTGCTGAGTGTGAAGAGCATTCATGGGCAGAAAAAATAACAGAATTGAAATTGACCCTCCCTCCTTAAAACTCCCGAGCACAGTGCTCCACCCTCACCCACCCACCCACAGAGCTCCCTCCTCGCCTGCCCACACTGCCCTCTCCTCGCCCCCTCCTCATCTGCCCACAGAGCTCCCTCCTCGCCTGCCCACACTGCCCTCTCCTCGCCCCCTCCTCATCCGCCCACAGAGCCCCCTCCTCGCCTGCCCACACTGCCCTCTCCTCGCCCCCTCCTCATCCGCCCACAGAGCCCCCTCCTCCCGTCCGCCCACACTGCCCCCTCCTCGCCTGCCCACACTGCCCCCTCCTCGCCCCCTCCCACAGAGGCCCCTCCTCGCCCCCTCCTCATCCATCCACAGAGCCCCCTCCTCGCCCCCTCCCACACAGCCCCCTCTTCGCCCGCCCACTCTGCCCCCTCCTTGCCTGCCCACAGAGCTCCCTCATTTTCATTTCTAAATCTTTTTATTAATATATAATCTTCTACAGCTATAATATACAGAAATTCAACAAATTAGTATATATATAACTAATAAAGCTGAAGAAAAAAACATATATGCTAATGAAAAAAAAAATTTTATAAAAAGGAAAAAACAGAACCCCAGCTAAATGAGAAAAAACCCCACTAACTATAAAACAAAAAAAGAGAAAAAAAAACATTAGGAGCAAACTCCCGGAGCAATACATCTTACAATCATTTACGTATATATAAAAGAAGAAAAAGAATCATTTATATAACGTAAAATTGGAAGGAAACCATGTAAATTGATTCGAATTAAATGATAACATTTAGCAAAAGAGCCCCACCTTCTCTCAAAATCAAATCGGCGGTCAAATGTTCTACTTCTAATTTTTTCCAAACTAAGACATAACATTACTTGGGAAAACCATTGAATTAGTGTAGGAGCAGAGGTATCTTTCCACTTCAATAAAATAGCCCTTCTTACCAACAATGTAATGAATGCAATTACATGTTGGTTTGAAAATGAAATACCCTGAATTTGATGCGGAACTATTCCAATAGAACAGTCAATGTATTAGGTTGTAAATTAATTTTCAAAGCTTTAGAAATTGTAGAAAAAAAAATTTCCAAAAAGATTTCAATGAGGGACATGACCAGAACATATGTGACAGAGTAGCTGTCCTGACGAAGGGCCTCGGCCCGAAACGTCAACTGTACCTCTTCCTAGAGATGCTGCCTGGCCTGCTGTGTTCACCAGCAACTTTGATGTGTGTTGACAGAGTAGCTACTTCATCTTTGCACCTATCACAATAATTATCTATATTAGGAAATATTTTGGATAGTCTCTCCTTTGTTAAATAATAATGGTGAACAATTTTAAACTAACAATTAACCATTTTCAGAACTTTGCGACCAATCTTCATTAACAAAAGTCATACTAAGTTCTCTCTCCCAATCTTGTTTAATCTTTAGTGAGAGGTTATCTTTTTGTAGTAAAAATAAATTATAAATTCTACCAATGGAGCCTCTCACTAAGGGATTCATATTCAAAATAGTGTCCAACAAATCAGATTCTTGCATATATGGAAACATAGAAACATATTTTTGTAAAAAATGTCTGACCTGTAAATATTGCAAGATATGTGTGTGTGAGAGAGAATATTTACTAATTAACTCTTAAAAAGACATCAATCGAACATCAGTAAATAAATCTGCAAAAGAACAAATCCCCTTATGTCTCCATAAAAGGAAAATGGGATCGGTAATTGAAGGTTTAAATGGCAAGTTTCAAAATACCGGACTAGACAATTTAAATTGTTTAAACTTAAAAGAGTTGCGAAACTGAAACCAAATCCATAAGGACTGTTTAACAACAGGGTAGAAATTTAAGTTAGAGATTTTAGCAAGTTGTAAAGGTAATGGAGCTCCTAATAGTGAAGTTAAATATAATTGATTAATAGCTTTAAATTCCAAATCAATCCAAGCTGGTATTTAGAAACATAGAAACATAGAAAATAGGTGCAGGAGTAGGCCATTCGGCCCTTCGAGCCTGCACCGCCATTTATTATGATCATGGCTGATCATCCAACTCAGAACCCCGCACCAGCCTTCCCTCCATACCCCCTGATCCCCGTAGCCACAAGGGCCATATCTAACTCCCTCTTAAACATAGCCAATGAACTGGCCTCAACAGTTTGCTGTGGCAGAGAATTCCACAGATTCACCACTCTCTGTGTGAAGAAGTTCTTCCTAATCTCGGTCCTAAAAGGCTTCCCCTCTATCCTCAAACTGTGACCCCTCGTTCTGGACTTCCCCAATATCGGGAACAATCTTCCTGCATCTAGCCTGTCCAATCCCTTTAGGATCTTATACGTTTCAATCAGATCCCCCCTCAATCTTCTAAATTCCAACGAGTACAAGCCCAGTTCATCCAGTCTTTCTTCATATGAAAGTCCTGCCATCCCAGGAATCAATCTAGTGAACCTTCTTTGTACTCCCTCTATGGCAAAGATGTCTTTCCTCAGATTAGAGGACCAAAACTGCACACAATACTCCAGGTGTGGTCTCACCAAGGCCTTGTACAACTGCAGTAGTACCTCCCTGCTCCTGTACTCGAATCCTCTCGCTATAAATGCCAGCATACCATTCGCCTTTTTCACCGCCTGCTGTACCTGCATGCCCACTTTCAATGACTGGTGTATAATGACACCCAGGTCTCGTTGCACCTCCCCTTTTCCTAATCGGCCACCATTCAGGTAATAATAATTTGGTTCTTATTGAGCCAATATAACCAAATACATAATTGTTGAATATTAACAGCCCCATAATACAATCTTAAATTAGGTAGCGCGAGTCCACCATCATCTTTAGATTTTTGTAAATGAAACTTACTAACTCTTGGTTTTTTATTATTCCAAATAAAGGACGAAATAGTAGAATCAATTTGATCAAAAAATTTTTTGGTTAGAAAGATAGGTATATTTTGAAAAATACATAAAAATCTAGGTAAAATCATCATTTTCATGGCATGAATACGACCTATTAAAGAAAGTGTAAGAGGATTCCATCTAGAAAATAATTGTTTCATAGAGTCCAATAAAGGAACTACATTAGCTTTATAGAGATCCTTATATTTTTTTGTAATGATAATACCCAAATATTTAAAAGAATTCACAATTCTAAATGGAATATCCTTATATATAAAAACAGGAACATTTAAAGGGAACAATTCACTTTTATTTAAATTAAGTTTATATCCTGAAAATTTTCCAAAATCATTCAATAATTCCAAAAGATTAGGAATAGATTCTTCAGGATTCGAGATATAAACCAATAGATCATCTGCATAAAGGGAAATCTTGTGTATGGTCCCATTTATAGAAATACCATGAATATTTTTAGCTTCACGAATTGTTATAGCCAAAGGCTCCAATGCAAGATTAAATAATAAAGGACTTAATGGACACCCTTGTTGAGTACCTTGTGAAAGTGAAAAAAAGGGAGATCTAAGATTATTAGTACTAACGGTAGCGATAGGGTTCTTATAGATCATTTGAATCCACTTGTTAAAATTATTACCAAAGCCAAATCTCTCTAATACATTAAACAAATAAGTCCATTCAACTCTATCAAATGCCTTTTCTGCATCCAGAGAAATAACACATTGGGGTGTTTTGGATCATGGTGAATATATAATATTCATCAATCTCCGAACATTAAAAAAAGAGTAACAGCCTCTCATAAAGCCTGTTGATCCATAGAGATAATTTTAGATAAAATGTTTTCCAAACTGTTAGCCATTAACTTGGAAAGAATTTTAGCATCCACATTTAATAGCAAAATAGGTCTATAAAATGAGCATTCAGTAGGATCTTTATCTTTCTTAAGGATTAAAGAAACAGAAGCTTCATAAAAAGAAGAGGGTAAATTACCTTTCTCAAAAGATTCATGAAATATTTCCAAAAGGCATGGAGAAAGTAATTTTTCAAATTTTTTGTAAAATCCTACCAAATAACCAGGAGCTTTACCTGATTGCATTGACCATATAGTTCTCTGAATTTCATGCTCAACAACTGGAGCATCAAGGGTCTGTTGATCTTCAGCAGTAATTCGAGGAAATTTAATCTTATATAAAAAAGCTTTCATTTTAGAGGGATCTGCTGGAAACTGAGATTTATAAAGATCGGAATAAAAATCCTGAGAGATATTATTAATATCTTCATAATTACTGACTATATCTCCATTATCTTTACGAATCTTTAAAATTTGTCTTTTAACTTTAGCAGCCTTTAATTGGCAAGCTAATAGCCTATTATTTTTATCCCCAAAAATATAAAACTAACTTTTTAATTTAAGCAAATATCTTTTAATAGGATAAGTTAATAATAAATTATATTGTGATTGTAGTTCCACTCTTAAACAATTCAACGTTTGGAAAGATTGCGTTGATATTATCTAATTCTTTAATTTGTTCAGCAATTTTATCTAATTCTATTCTTGTCTGTTTCTTCAACTTAACTAAATAAGAAATAATCTGACCACGGAAATAAGCTTTTAACGTATCCCAAATTACTAACTTTGAGACGTGTCCTGTATTATTAAAGAGAAAAAACTCTTTTATCTGAGTTTCAATAAACTCAGCAAAATCTGAACTTTGTAACAAATATTACGTTTAAAGGAGCATGATCAGAAATAACAATTGCATCATATTCACATTTCTGAATGTTAAGTAAAAGTTGAGAGTCGGCTATAAAATAGTCGATTCTTGAATATTTATTATGACCATGTGCAAAAAAGGAATATTCTCTATCAGTAGGATGCATATGTCTCCAGACTTCAGTTAAACCAAGGAATTAATAAGTGATGCAGAACGATTAGCCAGTTGATGTCTAGATGATGATTTTTCTAACAAGGGATTTAAGCAAATATTAAAATCTCCAGCCATTAATAACATATTTTCATTTAACTCAGGTAATAGAGCAAAAATGAAGGATCATCAGTATTTGGTCCATATATGTGAACCAAAACCATTTTCTTATTGTAAATTGTTCCTTTAACAATCAAAAATCTACCATTAATATCAGATATAATATCCTCCTGATTAAAGGGAATATTGGAATCAATAAAAAGGGAAACACCCCTAATTTTGCTTTGAGAGATGGCAGGAATCTGAGGGCCATTTCAAAATTTAAAAAATCGATTGTTATCACCTAACCTGACATGTGTCTCTTGTAGAAAGATTATATCAGGTTGGAATCGATTAATAATTTTAAGTGTTTTCTTACGCTTAATAGGATGATTCCAACCACGGACATTCCAACTTAAAACTTCATGATGTTTAAAACTAACATCATGAAACTTTATATCTAAGGAAAACAATTAAACACATGTCAGGATAAAGGTATTTTGAATAGCGGTGATAAACAATGATAACAATTTGCGTATGCTCCGGAATTCCATAATAGGAATAAAAAATAGAAAGAAAAAAAGAAAAAAACCCACCAAACCTACAAAGCCCAGAAATAAGTCGATATTAATCGATGCAAGCCCCAAAAAATGCATAGAAGCAATTCTTAACTCCACCTGCCTAAGTAAAAGGTACAAATAAAAAAAGTAATCTGTCTCCCTCTCCCGGGTATACAACTCATTACAGTTGACATACAACCCATTACTATTAAATCAGAAAAAAACAGAGCTCCCTCCTCGCCCGCCCACAGAGCCCCCTCCTCGCCTGCCCACACTGCTCCCTCCTCGCCCGCCCACAGAGCCCCCTCGTTGCCCACCCACGGAGCCCCCTCGTTGCCCACCCACAGAGCCCCCTCCCGCCCACCCACAGCACTCCTTCCTCTCCCCCTCCCACAGTGTACCCTCCTCTCCCCCCTCCAACAGCGTTCCCTCCTCTCCGACATCCCACAGCGTTCCCTCACCCCTCCCACAGCGTTCCCTCCTCACCCCTCCCAGTGTTCCCTCCTCGCCCCCTCCCACAGCACTCCTTCCTCACTCCTCCCACAACGTTCCCTCCTCACCCCCTCCCACAGCACTCCCTCCTCACCCCCTCCCAGCATTCTCTCCTCATGCCCTCCCACAGCGTTCCCTCCTCTCCCAACAGCGTTCCCTCCTCACCCTCCCACACCGTTCCCTCCTCACCCCTCCCAGTGTTCCCTCCTCACCCCCTCCCACAGCATTCCCTCCTCACCCCCTCCCACAGCGTTCCCTCCTCACTGACCTCCCACAGCATTCCCTCCTCACCGTCCCCTCCCACAGCACTCCCTCCTCTCCACCCTCCAACAGAGTTCCCTCCTCACCGTCCCCTCCCACAGCATTCCCTCCTCTCCACCCTCCCACAACGTTCCCTCCTCACCCCCTCCCACAGCACTCCCTCCTCACCCCCTCCCAGCGTTCTCTCCTCACGCCCTCCCACAGCGTTCCCTCCTCTCCCAACAGCCATCCCTCCTCACCCTCTCACACCGTTCCCTCCTCACCCCTCCCACAGCGTTCTCTCCTCACGCCCTCCCACAGCGTTCCCTCCTCTCCCAACAGCGTTCCCTCCTCACCCTCCCACACCGTTCCCTCCTCACCCCTCCCACAGTGTTCCCTCCTCACCCCCTCCCACAGCATTCCCTCCTCACCCCCTCCCACAGCGTTCCCTCCTCACCGACCTCCCACAGCATTCCCTCCTCACCGTCCCCTCCCACAGCACTCCCTCCTCTCCACCCTCCAACAGCGTTCCCTCCTCTCCACCCTCCCACAACGTTCCCTCCTCACGCCCTCCCACAGCATTCCCTCCTCACCCCCTCCCACAGCGTTCCCTCCTCACCGACCTCCCACAGCACTCCCTCCTCACCGTCCCCTCCCACAGCAATCCCTCCTCACTACTCACAAATTTCCCGAAGTTGATGGTGTCTCCTTCGCTGATGTGGATGTCTGCTATGGCCCCACTGTCCTTGGAGATAACACTGCGACACCCCGGAATGACTGATTTGAGGAGACCGCTCCCAGTCACATGGTCCGCGTGGCAGTGCGTATTGACTAAGTGTAACACAACCATGATGAGGGTCTTTGCATCAGCAGCCTTTGTACATACTCTCTGAGTAGAGGCAGTTCAGAACAGATCCAACACTGCCTCTTGTCCACAGCTACCAGGACCTTCCAATAGCCCACCCACAATTAACTTCTGTCAGAGTCTGGGAGCTACATCTGACCCTCGGAGTGTGTGTTGGGACAGCGTGGAGGGAGATTCACTCTGTGTCTGACCCTGGGAGTGTGTGATGGGACGGTGTTGAGGGAGTTTCACTCTGTGTCTGATCCCTGGAGTGTGTGATGGGACCGTGTGGAGGGAGCTTCACTCTGTGTCTGACCCTGGGAATGAGTGATGGGACAGTGTGGAGGGAGCTTCACTCTGTGCCTGACCTTGGGAGTATGTGATGTGACGGTCTGGAGGGAGCTTCACTCTGTGTCTGACCCTTTTTTTTAAACAAAATCCTTCATTACAAATATCGGTGCTATACAATATGTACCAAAACAGTGACTAACACAATTACTTCACTACAACAGACAATACACGTTAAACAAATATATTACCATCTTCATCAATGATGGCATTCACACCCCGCGGAGCCCAACGGTCCCGGAACATCTCTACGGTCGCCGTGGACTGTGCGTATTCCTTTTCAATGTTCACCCGAGCACGAACATACCCCCTAAACATAGCCAGGCAGTCTGCCCGGGGAGACCCTCCTGCCACCCTTTTCCAGGAGCCATGGATGGCAATTTTCACCAGCCCCAGGAGCAAGTTGACAAGGACATCCTCATCCCTCTGTGCCCCCCTCCTTACTGGATGACCATATATGAATAGGGTGGGACTGAAATGCAACCAGAAAGCGAGAAGCAGCCCACGGAAGTACGCGAAAAGGGGCTGCAGCCTCGCACACTCCACGTACATATGGTACACGGTCTCCTCCAGCCCGCAGAAGTGACACGCGGCTGGGAGATCCTTGTACAGACTAAAGAACTTGTTACAGGGCACCGCTCTGTGCAGCACCCTCCAGCCGAGATCCCCAAGGTGCATGGGAAGAACCCCCTCGTAAAGGGACTTCCATTGGGGACCCCCCTCACCTCCAGGTGGGAAAGACCGACCGCCAACATGTGCCACCTGGGAGGGTGCTCGGCTTACAGGCATCTCTGTAGAGTCCTGAGGCGGAGAGCCGCCAGTCGTGTGCGTATGCACACCTGTGACTGTCCGCCCTCTCCCACTGGGAGACTCAGAACCGCTGCAGAGACCCATGTTTCCTGTAACCCCAGAAGAAGTCCACTAGCTTCCTCTGCATTCTCGCGACAAAAGGGGCAGGAGGGGCCAAGGTGACCATCCGGTACCACAACATGGAGGCCACCAGCTGGTTTATGACCACCACCCTGCCTCGATAGGAGAGCACCCTGAGAAGGCCTGACCAGCGCCCCAGCCGGGCCATGACCTTTGTCTCCAGGTCTTGCCAGTTCGCCAGCCAGGTCTCCCCAGAAGGACTCAGGTAGACTCCCAGATAGAGAAGGCGTCTGGTGCTCCACTCAAAAGCTCTCATCTCCTCCGGCAGGGAGTCCACCTGCCACTGGCCTACTAAGAGTCCGGAACATTTCGCCCAGTTGATCCTGGCGGAGGATGCCGCCGAGAAAACATCTTGGCACTCGCGCATCCTCCGCAGGTCACAGGGGTCTGTCATCATGAGGAATACATCATCGGCGTAGGCCGAGAGGATGACCTCCATGTCCGGTTCGTGCAGAACCAGACCTGTCAGCCTTCACCGAAGAAGGCTGAGGAATGGCTCGACACAGATCACATACAATTGACTAGACATGGGGCACCTTTGACGCACTCCTCTTCGGAAGGGAATAGGTGCTGTCAGTGACCCGTTAATCTTAACAAGGCACTCTGCGGCAGAGTACAGGAGCCGAACTCAGGCTACGAAGTGTGGTCCGAGCCCAAAAGCCTGCAGAGTGCCCACCAGGAAACTGTGGTCTACCCAGTCAAATGCCTTCTCCTGGTCAAGAGAAAGAAACGCTGCCGGGGTCCCAGTCTCCTGGAGCAGGTGGATCAGGTCCCGTCCTAAGTGGACATTGACCTGGATGGAGCGGCCCGGGACTGTGTAAGATTGGTCAGGATGGACCACCTGTCCAATTACCGAACCCAGATGGTTGGCCATTGCCCGGGCAAAGATCTTGTAGTCCACGCACAAGAGGGAGACTGGCCACCAATTCTTTAGCAGGCGGAGGTCTCCCTTCTTGGGCAGTAGGACCACAACAGCTCTTCGCCATGAGAGGGGCATTTCTCCGGTGGCTAGGCTCTCCCCTAGGACAATACTGTAATCATCCCCCAGGACATCCCAAAAAGCTTGATAAAACTCAACACTCAGTCCATCCAAGCCAGGGGACTTACCCCTCCGGAGCTGCCGAAGGGCAGTGGACAGCTCCTCCCGAGTCAGGGGGGTGTCCTGACGCACTGCGTCCTCTGGGCTGACCTTAGGCAAATCCTTCCAGACCTCATTACATGCCTCCGCATTTAATGGATCTGGCGAGAATAAGGACCGATAGAATGAACGAACTTCGTTGTTAATTCCTTCGGGGTCCGTGATGGAGGAGCCATCGGCAGCCAGCAATTCCACTAGCTGCTTTTGAACTCCCTGCCACCTCTCCAACGAGTAGAAGAAGGGTGAGCCACGGTCCAAATCCTGCAGCATTTGGATCCGTGACCTCACGTACGCACCTCGGGACTGCTGCAGCTGCAGATTCCTTAGTGCGTCCTTCTTCTCCTGGTATTCCTGCCACAGCTGCTGGTCTCCAGCGGTCGGACCAAGACGGGACTCCAGGTCAAGCAATGCTCTCTCAGGCCGCTCAATCTCAGAGCCCCGCCTCTTTGTCGAGCCCCTAGTGTACTCCCGACATAAAAACCGTAGCCATAGGGAGCAGAACTCTCTCCGTCTCTCCCTCCAGGTGACCCAGAACGCTCGGAACGAATCCCGGAATCGGCTGTCCTCCAGCAGCCGGTTGTTAAAATGCCAATACCCGGATCCCACCCAAGGGTGTAGTGGAATAAATTCCATCCACACAAGGTGATGATCCGAGCATGACACTGGCCGCATGGAGGACGCCAACAAGCAGGAGACGTAAGCCCGAGAGATATACATGTGGTCTATCCGGGAACCTCCCTCTCCAGACCTTCTCGAGAAGGCGCTGGAGTCGGGGTGAAGATTCCGCCAACTGTCCACCAAGTCAAAGGAGCCGACTAGCTCCTTTAACTTTTTTGCTGATGCTGGGTCGCGTTGGAGGCCCGAGCGGTCCTCCGCCTCGAGGGTGCAATTGAAGTCTCCCCCGAGGATGACGCAGTCCCCAGGATCAATGGAGCTCAGCAGGGTGGACAGCTGGCAGAATAGGAACGTCTGCATCACACCGCGCCTCGGAGCATACACATTGATAAAATGCACAGGTACACCATCCAGGTGGAGCAGACGGTTGGGCACAACGTCTTGGACCCTTTCGATTTCTGGCTGGAAGGTCGGGGCCAACAGGATCGCCACCCCGCTAAAGTTGGAGCTGAGGTGGTTCACGTAGACCCTGCCCTGCCACTCCAGGAGCCAAGCAGACTCGTCCCCAGGGATGGTATGGGTTTCCTGCAGGAAACTCACTGCATATCTCCCATCCCTGAGGACTGAGAGATTGTTATGCCTGCGAAGAGGACCCCTGCTGCCGTTTACATTTAGACTAGCTATGGTAAGCTTCATGTCGGGAGTACACTAGGCCTCAGCAGCTGTGCCCATTCCGGTGAGAGCGGAGGCACCCTCTACCACACTGTCCCGAAAAGAAGCAAGAATACTTTTTGCTTTCCGGGCTCGAGTGGTACCAACGACACCCTGTGACCCGCCATCCCCCGTAGGAGCGAGGCTGCTTCTCCCTCTGATGTCCCTTACCAGGTCATCCAGGAAAGATTTCAGTTGTCGCCTGTCACTCCCCAACGCCGCATTCCTCTTCCCCTTCCCCTTCCGTCTGAGGATGACTCTCAGGGACCTCACCAGCCTCGGCATGCTAGGCCAGCAAAGCGAGGCTAGTTGAGGCCGATGCTTGGCACCCTCAGAGGTGAGAATGAAATGCTTAATTTCCTCTACAGGCATCAATGGGAATTTCTCAGGAGGGGTGAGGATGTCCATTGTCTCACTATCGAAGGAGTCCCCCTCCAACCCGTCACTGCAGATAGATTCCCCATCGTCCTCCCCGCATGTTCCAATAGATGGCCGTGCTTGTGACCCACACTGCGCAGCGGGTACCTCACTCATACCTGCCCGCTCCACCGTCGCATCAGTCTCATCCACATTTGCGGCCGTGGAGGGACAATCCCCAGGGACTCCCTGCAAGCCATTAATTGCTGGGGTCGACGTGCATAGAATATCGTCCTCCCCAGGGGACAGGTATGAAGGGGAACCTGGCACCTTTGGTCCAAGGGATTCACAGGCAGCCTGATGCTGAGAGTGAGAGAGCTTTGCCTCGTCTCCACTTACACTATTCGATACACTTGCCTCCAGGGAGGCGCTGACTTGTAAGTCCTGGGTGGAGGCCTCCAGGGCTGTCTCATTTGTGCAAACAGGGCTATCACAAGCTTTCTGCACAACCACACCAGCTACCCCAGGACTGGTGGCTACATCTGGGGACCCCGGTTTGGAACCAACATCCGCCCGGATTCCCACCCCTTCCTGGGACTCTCCCGCATCTACATCCCCTGCCCTCTTGCGGGAACGTTCCCTTCTCCTCTTCACGCCGGATGAGCACACAGGTGCAGGATTCACCGATGGGGCAGTACTCTCCACTTCCATTTCAGGGGAAATGGACATGAGCTCTGCAGTCTCAGAGGCCGGCTTCTTAGGGTGTTTGGATTTCTTCTTTGTCTTGCCCCGCACAGGCTCCACCCCGTCTCCCACCTGAGCCACAGGGGCAGGAGCAGGGACTGACCCAACCGTAGGAGTAGGGACAGGGGTAGGGGCAGGGTGAGGGGCAGGGGCAGGGGCAGGGGCAGGTTCAGGGGCAGGCGCAGGTGCACGCACAGGAGTCGGATCAGGGGCAGAGGTAGCTGGGACACTGGTGCCCGAAGTGGGTTCCCTAGGGTTTCGGGTGGTAGGACAGTCCCTCCGAAAGTGCCCCACCTCCCTGCACGCATGGCACCGTGGGTGCTCGGAGCTCCAATACACCTGATAAGCTAACCCCTCATGCCCGACAGTAAACCGGCCCTCAACGTCATCCTCCCTTTCCAGCTGCATCAATACCTGACGCCAGAAAGAGATTACGGTGCGGAGAGTGAGTCTCTTAAATTTGTGTCGGATGGCAGTGATCTCCGACCTTACTTGCCCTAAACGGGCCAGTGGGGGAAGCAGGTTCTCATTGGGAATGAAAGGCTTAACGTGACCGAGGACGATACGTTGTGTGGGGGCTGTCACCAGCTCCATCGGTAAAAGATGTTTTCTACAGTGACCCCCCTGCTTAGAGCCCGGTGCACTAACTCTTCATTCGTCAGATAGAACACTGTCTTCCCGAACTCTTTCTCGGTGGCCAAAATACCACCTTTCCCCACCAGGTCCTCCATGGCCTTCGCACATTTTTCTAGTGTCATTCCAGGGCGCAAAATACATTGCACCCCACGTTCCTCCTTCACCGACCGAAACAGGGCGTTGTCCGAGGCCGGGTAGGCAGCCGCCCTTGCGTAACTCCCCGAAGGCCCGCAACTCCCTGGAGACCAGTCCGGCATGCTGGCGCTATTTCCAGTCCAAGAATCTTACAGCGGTGCCGGTTAGAAGTCCTGGAGCGAGTCGAATAACTGGCCGGGAAAGTTTGCAGTCAACAGTACCTTGCTGGCTCAGTGCCAGAAATTCCAACGCCAGGAAAGGCTCCGTCGGTCCTGCAGAATTCCCAGGCCGTGAGAGGTCGAAACGTCCTTTCAGATGCTCCAGCTCCTGCACCGAAGAAGAATCAGGAAGATAAAGGAGATGGGACGTTGCCCCGATGTTAGTGGGGGAACGACAGCGTTCGTTTTCGGCTTTTGGAGTGAACTGGCTTCCTGGCGAGTTGCCAGCGGCCGCAGCCGGGAGCTACGCAGTTAGCAGCCGCCAATGAACCCAGTCCAAACTGGCAGAAAGACTGTACACCGAGCTTCCACACCAATGCCGTCACGCACTCAGTTGTCCAAGAGACTTTTAGAGCCACCTCCAAAGTATCTCACGAAACTTTATGCAGTAGTTTTCCTCGATTTCTCCCAGCTCAGCTCCACACTGTGTCTGACCCAACAGTGTGTGATGGGACAATGTGGAGAGAGCTTCACTCTGTGTCTGACCTCAGGAGTGTGTGATGGGACAGTCTGGAGGGAGCTTCACTCTGTGTCTGACCTCAGGAGTGTGTGATGGGACAGTCTGGAGGGAGCTTCATTCTGTATCTGACCTCAGGAGTGTGTGATGGGACGGTCTGGAGGGAGATTCACTCTGCGTCTGACCGTGGGAGTGTGTGATGGGACGGTGTTGAGGGAGCTTTACATTGTGTCTGACCCTGGGAGTGTGTGATGGGACGGTGTGGAGGGAGCTACAAACTGTGTAACCCTGGGAGTGTGTAATGGGACAGTGTGGAGGGAATTTCACTCTGTGCCTGACCCTGGGAGTGTGTGACAGGATGGTGTGGAGGGAGCATCACTCTGTATCTGAACTGTGGAGTGTGTGATGGGACGATGTGGAGGGGGCTTCACTCTGTGCTTGACCCTGGGAGTGTGTGATGGGACAGTGTGGAGGGAGCTTCAATCAGTGTCTGAACTTGGGAGTCAGAGATGAGATGGTGTGGAGGGAGCTTCACTCTGTGCCTGACCCAGGGACTGTGTGATGGGACAGTGTGGAGGGATATTCACTCTGTATCTGACCCCGGAAGGTGTGATGGGACCGTGTAGAGGGAGATTCACTGTGTATCTGACCATGGGAGTGTGCGAAGGGATGGGGAGGAGGGAGCTTCACTCTGTGCCTGACCCTGGGAGTGTGTGATGGGACAGTGTGGGGGGAGCTTCACACTGTGCCTGCCCCTGGGAGTGTGCGATGGGACCGTGTGGAGGGGGCTTCACTCTGTGTCTGACCCCGGGAGTGTGTGATGGGACGGTGTGGAGGGAGCTTCACTGTGTCTGACCCCAGGAGTGTGTGATGGGACAGTGTTGTGGGAGATTCACTCTGTGTCTGACCCTGAAAGTTTGTGAGGGGACTGTGTGGAGGGAGTTTCATTCTGTATCTGAGCTTGGGAGTGTGTGATGTGACGGAGTGGAGGGAGCTTCACTCTGTGTCTGACCCTGGGTGTGTGTGTGATGGGACGGTGTGGAGGGAGTTTCACTCTGTGTCTGACCTTGGGACCGTGTGATGGGATCGTGTGGAGGGAGCTTCACTCTGTGGCTGACCTTGGGAGTGTGTGATGGGACAGTGTGGAGGGAGATTCACTCCCTGTCTGACCCTGGGACTGTGTGATGGGATGGAGTGGAGGGAGCTTCACTCTGTGTCTGACCCTGGGAGTGTGTGATGGGACGGTGTGGAAGGAGCTTCACTCTGTGTCTGACCCTGGGAGTGTGTGATGGGACGGTGTGGAAGGAGCTTCACTCTGTGTCGCATACCGGGAGTATGTGATGGGAAGGTGTGGTGGGAGATTCACTCTGTGTCCCATCCCGGGAGTGTGTGATGGGACAATGTGGAGAGGGTTTCACTCTGTGTCTGACCCTGATAGTTTGTGATGGGACTGCGTGGAGGGAGTTTCAGTGTGTGTGTGTGTGTGTGTGTGTGTGTGTGTGTGTGTGTGATGGGGCAGTATGGAGGGAGCTTCACTGTGTCTGACCCCGGGTGTGTGTGATGTGACGGTGTGGAGGGATCTTCACTCTGTGTCTGACCCTGGGAGTGTGTGAAGGGACAGTATGGAGGGAGCTTCACTCTGTATCTGACCTCAGGAGTGTGTGATGGGACGGTGTGGAGGGAGCTTCACTCAGTGTCTCACCCTGGGAGTGTATGATGGGATGGTGTGGAGGGAGTTTCACTCTGTCTCTGACGCTGGGAGTAGGTGATGGGGCAGTTTGGAGGGAGCTTCGGCCCGTGTCTGAGCTTGGGAGTGTGTGATGGGAGGGTGTGGGGGCAGTTTCACTCAGTGCCTGACCCTGGGAGTGTGTGATGGGACAGTGTGGAGACAGCTTCACTCTCTGTCTGACCTTGGCAGTGTGTGATGTGATGGTGCGGAGGGATCTTCACTCTGTGTCTGACCCTGGGTACGTGTGATGGGACGGTGTGGAGGGAGCTTCACTCAGTGTCCCACCCCAGGAGTGTATGATGGGACGGTGTGGAGGGAGCTTCACTCTGTGTCTGACCCTGGGAGTGTGTGATGGAACAGTGTGGAGGGAGCTTCAATCAGTGTCTGACCCTGGGAGTGTGTGATGGGACAGTGTTGAGGGAGATTCACTGTGTGTCTGACCCTGGGAGTGTGTGATGGGGCAATGTGAGGGAACTTCACTCCATCTCTGACCTTGGGACCGTGTGATGGGATCGTGTGGAGGGAGCTTCACTCAGTGTCTCACCCTGGGAGTGTATGATGGGATGGTGTGGAGGGAGCTTCACTCTGTCTCTGACGCTGGGAGTAGGTGATGGGGCAGTTTGGAGGGAGCTTCGCCCTGTGTCTGAGCTTGGGAGTGTGTGATGGGAGGGTGTGGGGGCAGTTTCACTCAGTGTCTGACCCTGGGAGTGTGTGATGGGACAGTGTGGAGAGAGCTTCACTCTCTGTCTGACCCTGGCAGTGTGTGATGTGACGGTGCGGAGGGATCTTCACTCTGTGTCTGACCCTGGGTACGTGTGATGGGACGGTGTGGAGGGAGCTTCACTCAGTGTCCCACCCCAGGAGTGTATGATGGGACGGTGTGGAGGGAGCTTCACTCTGTGTCTGACCCTGGGAGTGTGTGATGGAACAGTGTGGAGGGAGCTTCAATCAGTGTCTGGCCCTGGGAGTGTGTGATGGGACAGTGTTGAGGGAGATTCACTGTGTGTCTGACCCTGGGAGTGTGTGATGGGGCAATGTGGAGGGAACTTCACTCCATGTCTGACCTTGGGACCGTGTGATGGGATCGTGTGGAGGGAGCTTCACTCTGTATCTGACCTCAGGAGTGTGTGATGGAACGGTGTGGAGGGAGCTTCACTCTATGTCTGACCCTGGGAGTGTGTGATGGAACAGTGTGGAGGGAGCTTCAATCAGTGTCTGGCCCTGGGAGTGTGTGATGGGACAGTGTTGAGGGAGATTCACTCTGTGTCTGATCCTGGGAGTGTGTGATGGGGCAGTGTGGAGGGAACTTCACTCCATGTCTGACCTTGGGACCGTGTGATGGGATCGTGTGGAGGGAGCTTCACTCTGTATCTGACCTCAGGAGTGTGTGATTGGACGGTGTGGAGGGAGCTTCACTCATTGACTCACCCTGGGAGTGTATGATGGGATGGCGTGGAGGGAGCTTCACTCTGTGTCTGACCTTGGGACCGTGTGATGGGATCGTGTGGAGGGAGCTTCACTCTGTGTCTGACCCTGGGGGTGTGTGATGGGACGGTGTGGTTGGAGCTTCACTCTATGTCTGACCCTGGGAGTGTGTGATGGGACGGTGTGGAGGGAGCTTCACTCTGTGTCTGACCCCGGGAGTGTGTGACGGGATGGCGTGGAGGATGTTTCACTCTGTGTCTGACCCTGGGAGTGTGTGATGGGGTGGTGGGAGCACCATTGGGTGAAAACTGCCCAGCAGATTATCAGCACCCAATTGCCCACCATTGAGAACATCTACCATAAACGCTGCCTGGGCAGGGTGAAAAGCATTATCAGGGACGCATCTCACCCTAACCATGGACTTTTTACTCTCCTCCCATCTGGTAGGTGCTGCAGGAGCCTCTGCTCCCGCACCAGCAGGCACAGGAAGAGCTTCTTCCCTGAGGCTGTGACCCTGCTGAACCTCAGATCACAGCGCTAAGCAGTATTGCACCCATATTGTACTGTCTCAGTACCTTCACATTTGTGCGCTGTCGCACCTACTTTTTATTCGCAGTTATTTGGTAAATAACACTATCCTTTGCATTTCTGGTTAGATGTTAACTGTATTTCATTGGCTTTGTGCCTGTACTCAGCACAATGACAATAAAGTTGAATCTAACCTATCCTAATCTAATCTAATTTCTGCCTGACTGTGGAAGTGTGTGATTGTATGTTGTGGAGATACGGTCATACCTGCGTAAAGAAGCTTTAAGCCGAGATCCTGAATTAACTTTGAGTCCCTGCTGACTTCTTCCAGAACAGGGTCAATGATGATGGCGTCCTTGCTCTGTGCATCTGCCAGAAGGTAGGTGTAGGTGGAGCTAATTTTCTCAAACAACTGGGCAAACGAGACATGGGGAAAGAAGGGGTCAGGACACAAGCAAGTCTGGAGAATTTGTAAATAATAAATGTTGCATATTGAGTCCTTCTATAGAGCCCTTAATAAACACTGGCTGTTTATTCCCCCTTGCCTCACATAGAGATTATTATCGGTGATGATTATCTGCACGTGTATGTGAGAGTGAATCCGTCAGTCACAGACGAAACCTTCCAATAAAATGCGATGATTAACCGGGGGAATCTTCATCAATCACATCAAATGACACTTTGCTCCCAGGGTACAGCAAGCACAGTGTGCCACACTGGTGGGGGGCAGAGGGCACTGCAAAGAAAGGGAGTGACTGTTATCAGGTGGGGTGAAGGGAGTGAGGGGCAGTATGCCTGGGATATAAATATCTCTATTTGCTCTTTCTTTCCAGATTGGAGTCTGGGATCAGGGTGGGGGGACAAGGAGAGAAGAGCAGTAGGTGGTGGGGAAGGGGGGGGGGGTCTCAGGTCCCCTGATCTCAGCTGGAGAACAACCACTCCCTCTCCCTCCACTGGAGAGGCTGAACGGTCCTCTTTTCCCACACCAACAGCACAGCAGACCCATGACTCTTCCATAGCACCACTCCATCCCACCGCACCCCGGTGAAGAAGACCCACCCCAATCCCGCACCCCTCTTTCCCTGGTACAAAAGGCCGCAGAGGGGTCTCCCAGTCCTCACCTGGTGTAGCAGGCCGCAGAGGGGCCGAATAGACGGCCTCTCAGCCTTCAGCCCACCCGCGGCCTGGTACAGCAGGCCCCCTTCTCACCCACCAACCGAGAATGGCGACCGTAGAGGGGCCGAACGGGCCCCACTCAACGCCTCACCTGGCGGAATATTAACCCGGGCGGCGGCTGGCTGTACTTCCGGGGCCGCTGGAGTGCAGGGACCGCGGGGGGAGGAAGAAATCCAGCCGCAGGCTTTCGGCGGCACAGTGAGCCACGAACAGTGAGGCGGAGAACCGAGGCCATGGTAATGACCGGGACCCAAATGACACACCAGACACCGCGATGGGCGGTGTTCACCCCGGCACCGCCTCCCTTCGGCAGACAGGGAAGGCGCTGTCTCCGGGACCCGCACCCCTCCCGGTCTGTGACCCCCGCACCCCTCCCCGTCTCCGGGACCCGCACCCCTCCCGGTCTGTGACCCCCGCACCCCTCCCCGTGACCCCCGCACCCCTCCCCGTCTCCGGGACCCGCACCCCTCCCGGTCTGTGACCCTTGCACCCCTCCCCGTCTCCGGGACCCGCACCCCTCCCCGTGACCCCCGCACCCCTCCCCGTCTCCGGGACCCGCACCCCTCCCCGTCTCCGGGACACGCACCCCTCCCGGTCTGTGACCCTTGCACCCCTCCCCGTCTCCGGGACCCGCACCCCTCCCCGTGACCCCCGCACCCCTCCCCGTCTCCGGGACCCGCACCCCTCCCCGTCTCCGGGACCCGCACCCCTCCCGGTCTGTGACCCTTGCACCCCTCCCCGTGACCCCCGCACCCCTCCCCGTCTCCGGGACCCGCACCCCTCCCGGTCTGTGACCCTTGCACCCCTCCCCGTGACCCCCGCACCCCTCCCCGTCTCCGGGACCCGCACCCCTCCCGGTCTGTGACCCTTGCACCCCTCCCGGTCTATGACCCTTGCACCCCTCCCCGTGACCCCCGCACCCCTCCCCGTCTCCGGGACCCGCACCCCTCCCGGTCTGTGACCCTTGCACCCCTCCCCGTGACCCCCGCACCCCTCCCCGTCTCCGGGACCCGCACCCCTCCCGGTCTGTGACCCTTGCACCCCTCCCGGTCTATGACCCTTGCACCCCTCCCCGTGACCCCCGCACCCCTCCCCGTCTCCGGGACCCGCACCCCTCCCGGTCTGTGACCCTTGCACCCCTCCCCGTGACCCCCGCACCCCTCCCCGTCTCCGGGACCCGCACCCCTCCCGGTCTGTGACCCTTGCACCCCTCCCCGTGACCCCCGCACCCCTCCCCGTCTCCGGGACCCACACCCCTCCCGGTCTGTGACCCTTGCACCCCTCCCCGTCTCCGGGACCCGCACCCCTCCCGGTCTGTGACCCTTGCACCCCTCCCCGTGACCCCCACACCCCTCCCCGTCTCCGTGACCCCCGCACCCCTCCCGGTCTGTGACCCTTGCACCCCTCCCCGTGACCCCCGCACCCTCCCCGTCTCTGGGACCCGCACGCCTCCCCGTCTCCGGGACTCCCGCACTCCTCCCCGTGACCCCCACACCCCTCCCCGTCTCCGTGACCCCCGCACCCCTCCCCGTCTCCGGGACTCCCACACCCCACCCCGTGACCCCCACACCCCTCCCCGTCTCCGTGACCCCCGCACCCCTCCCCGTCTCCGGGACTCCCGCACCCCTTCCCGTGACCCCCACACCCCTCCCCGACTCCGTGACCCCCACACCCCTCCCCGTCTCCGTGACCCCCTGCACCCCTCCCCATCTGCGTGACCCCCACACCCCTCCCCGTCTCCGTGACCCCCGCACCCCTCCCCATCTGCGTGACCCTTACACCCCTCCCCGTCTCCGTGACCTCCACACACATCCCCGTCTCCGTGACCCCCTGCACCCTTCCCCGTCTCCGTGACCCCCACACCCCTCCCCGTCTCCGTGACCCCCACACCCCTCCCGGTCTGTGACCCTTGCACCCCTTCCCGTCTCCGTGAACCCCTCCACCCCTCCCCGTCTCTGTGACCCTTACACCTCTCCCCATCTCCGTGACCCCCGCACCTCTCCCCGTCTCCGTGACCCCCGCACATCTCCCCGTCTCCGTGACCCCCGCACGCCTCCCCGTCTCCATGACTCCCGCACCCCTACACCCCACCCCGTCTCCGTGACCCCTACACCCCTCCCCGTCTCCGTGACCCCCTGCACCCCTCCCCGTCTCCGTGACCCCCACACCCTTCCCGGTCTGTGACCCTTGCACCCCTTCCCGTCTCCGTGAACCCCTCCACCCCTCCCCGTCTCCGTGACCCCCGCACCCCTCCCCGTCTGCGTGACCCTTACACCCCTCCCCGTCTCCGTGACCTCCACACACGTCCCCGTCTCCGTGACCCTTACACCCCTCCCCGTCTCCGTGACCCCCACACCCCCCCCATCTCCGTGACCCCGGCACACCTCCCGGTCTGTGACCCTCACACCCCTCCCCATCTCCGTGAGCCCCGCACCCCTCCCTGTCTCCGTGACCCCTGCACCCCTCCCCGTCTCCATGACCCCCGCACATCTCCCCGTCTCCGTGACCCCCGCACCCCTCCCCGTCTCCATGACTCCCGCACCCCTACACCCCACCCCATCTCCGTGACCCTTACACCCCTCCCCGTCTCCGTGACCCCCACACCCTTCCCGGTCTGTGACCCTTGCATCCCTTCCCGTCTCCGTGAACCTCTCCACCCCTCCCCGTCTCCGTGACCCTTACACCCCTCCCTGTCTTCGTGACCCTTACACCCCTCCCCGTCTCCGTGACCTCCACATACGTCCCCGTCTCCGTGACCCTTACACCCCTCCCAGTCTCCGTGACCCCCACACCCCTCCCCATCTCTGTGACCCCGGCACACCTCCCGGTCTGTGACCTTCACACCCCTCCCCATCTCCGTGAGCCCCACACCCCTCCCTGTCTCCGTGACCCCCCGCACCCCTCCCCGTCTCCGTGACTCCCGCACCCCTACACCCTACCCCGTCTCCGTGACCCCTACACCCCTCCCCGTCTCCGTGACCCCCACACACCTCCCCGTCTCCGTGACCCCCACACACGTCCCCGTCTCCGTGACCTCCTACCCCTTCCCCATCTCCATGACCTCCTACCCCTTCCCCAACTCCGTGACCTCCCACACACCTCCCCATCTCCGTGACCTCCCACACACCTCCCCATCTCCGTGACCTCCCACACACCTCCCCATCTCCGTGACGTCCCACACACCTCCCCGTCTCCATGACACCAGACACACCTCCTGTCTCTGTGAATTCCTGCATCCCTTCTTGCCTCCATCAACCCCTGCAACCCTCCCCATCACTGGGATCCCTACACCCCTCCCCATCTGTGACCCCCAATCTCCTTCCTGTGACCACCAATATTCCTTCCCGTCTGTGTCACCTATACTTCTCCCTATCTCTGTGACCTCTACACCCTGCCTGTGGTGTCTATACCCCTCCTGACTCTGTGACCATACACCCCTCTCAATCTCTGTGATTCCCTTACACCCCAACTCATCTGTGTCCTCTACACCCCTCCCGTCTCTGTGAACACTAAACCCCTCCTCGTCTTTGTAACCCCCACACCCCTCCCCATCCATGTGACCCCCTGCATCCATTCCCATCTGTGACCCCTTCACTCCTCCCAGCCTCTGTTACCCCTACAGCTCACCCGTCTCTGTGACGCCGACACCACTCCCCATCTCTGTAACACACCCTACCCCATCTCTGTGACACCCTTCATCCCTCAACTCCTCCGTTACCCCAATACCCATCCCTGCAACTCCTACACCACTCTACATCTGACACCCTACATCCCTCAACTTCTCTGCAACCCCTAAACCACTCCCCGTGACTCCAATACCCATCCACATTTCTGCGACCCCTACACCTCTCCCAATCTGTGACACCCTACACCCTTCAACTTCTCTGTGACCCCAATACCCATCCCTGCGACCCCTACACCACTGTGACCCCCTGCATCCATTCCCATCTGTGACCTCTTCACTCCTCCCAGCCTCTGTGACCCCTACACCACTCCCCATCTCTGTAACACACCCCACCCCATCTCTGTGACACCCTACATCCCTCAACTTTTCCGTTACCCCAATACCCATCCCTGCGACCCCAACACCACTGTGACCCCCTGCATTCATTCCCATCTGTGACCCCTACACCACTCCCCATCTCTGTAACACACCCCACCCCATCTCTGTGACACCCTACATCCCTCAACTTCTCCGTTACCCCAATACCCATCCCTGCGACCCCAACACCACTGTGACCCCCGCATCCATTCCCATCTGTGACCCCTACACCACTCCCCATCTCTGTAACACACCCCACCCCATCTCTGTGACACCCTACATCCCTCAACTTCTCTGCAACCCCTAAACCACTCCCCATCTGTGACTCCAATACGATCCACATTTCTGCGACCCCTACACCTCTCCCAATCTGTGACACCCTAAACCCTTCAACTTCTCTGTGACCCCAGTACCATTCCCATTTCTGCAACCCCTACACCTCTCCCCATCTGTAACACCCTACACCCTTCAACTTCTCTGTGACCCCAATACCCATCCAGGTCTCTGCAACCCCTAAACCACTCCCCACCTGTGACCCCAATACCATCCCCATCTCTGTGACCCCTACACCACTCCCCATCTTTTTAACCCATACAGCACTGGACCGATCCCAGGTTTCCTGCCTTCTGCTTCCCATACCCCACACTCTGAAATTTCACCCCAAACCTCCTCCATTTCCCTTCTTTTCGACCTGAGCCATTCCTTTCTCTCCCAACAAGGTGTGGTTTTGAATATTTGTTGAAAATCACCCCTCCCTCTTTATGCACACTGGGCTTTCTTCCTGAAGCTTTGGACATGGTGTTTAGGGGGAGGTTTCCGATCAGGATATTAGACACTAGTGTTGTGGATTAGTTGTCTTCTGTAGCAAAAGGTTCTGGGGAGAAGGCCAGGAAAAGGATCATCCATGGTTAAATGGTGGAGCAGACTCGATGGGCCGGATGACCCAATTCTGCTCCAATGAATGTCTTATGGAATTGGACCAAGGGGATGAATGGACCGAGTTTTACACTGTTAGATGATGCTTCACAGTGTTGCACAGAGCCTTCTGATCATTGGTGGATAGCATTCAGTTTTGCACACAGCAAGATCCAACAGCCCCCATCTCTCCCGTTGTTTGTCGAGGTGACCAATTGGTGCCTTTCCCTCTCAACTCACCCCAACAAACAACCCTAATCTTGCCTTCTGTTCCACCACAATAGTTGCCCCTACCAATCCAACGGTATGGGTGCCCCAAATCCAAACCTCAACCAACCAAAGCCAATTTTTGCCGCCTCGCCTAAACCAGATTAGTAGCCCGAGATTCTCCGGATGAACAGGCGGGCAACCCAGTTTGCCAGTATCAAACATGGCCACCCCCTCGCCCGATTAAGTCCCGTCCACATGACCTCCGCTATCCTCGCAGATGCTTAAAAGTGCACGCTTAAAGATATTTAAAATTCTCCAACCTTCCCCCCAACGAAAACCTCAATTTGTCTAGGATAAACTTTTCTTTTCCCTCTTTGTTTCTCCCCTGAACGATTTGGGACCTGGAGTCGGACGGTGTTGACGGGTGACCCGACCCGGAAGTGGAAGAGAGCGGCGGGAGACATGGCGCTGTCAACAGCCCGACTCTGAGCCGAGTTTCTGAGGCGAAGGTTGCTGGTGGGGGAGGAACCGATGAGGAGAACTCCCACCTCGACCCGCGGCGCTTCTCCTCGCTGTGCAGTTCGGGCTATAGTTTCTGATTGTGTTTTCCAATTTCGGTGCCTTTTTGGGTACTCAAAGTGACCCCTCAGCCCGTCCCACGAAATGCCAGAGATTAGGCTTCAGCACGTGGTGTCCTGCAGCAGCGAAGACCCGGTGAGAGGACGTCCCCACCGGACAGTCTGTTGGCATGGTTTGGGTGGCGCCTCTGGTGGTAGACAGTACGGTTTGGATGCCACCTTTCGCAGCAGACAATTGGCATGGTGTGGGTGGCACCTCTGGCAGACAGCATGGTTTGGATGCCGTCATTCGTGGCAGATGGTGTGGTTTGGGTAGTACCTCTGGCAGACGGTTGGCATGGTTTGGGTGGTGCCTATCGTGATAGACAGTTGGCAAGATTTGGGTGGCACCTCTTGTGCTAGGCGGTAGGCATAGTGTGAGTGGCACCTCGTGGTAGACGGGTTGCGTGGTTTGGGTGGCATCTCTTGTGGTAGAGGGCATGAACAATGTTGGTGACACACCACTGTATCAGTAGATGGGGAGGCTCGGTGGGGCTCAGCCATGGACTTGAGGAAAGCTGGTTTTCACCCACATCCACGTCCTGGTGCACAGCGGAGAAGACGGAGCAGCTGACCAGGAAAGTGGACTGTGGAGGCGCGTCTGGTGCAACCTCCGCAGAGCAGAGGGCCGGGTGGGCTGTTGCAGTGAGAGATTGCAAGAGGAATATCAAGATCTGATTTCTCCTCGGATGGGATCCTTCTGGCAAAGGGACATACACTCAGCAGTGCACCCTGAAGGCGAGGGGTTCACAGAGACAGCAAAGGATGTAGGGGTGGGGGGCAGCGTCACAGAGACAGGGAGGGGTTAAGGGCTGGAGGGAGTGGGTCATAGAGTTGGGGAGAGTGAGACTGTAGGATTATGCCTGGTGCATATCAGACATGATCAGACTGAATAGTGGAGTAGGACAGGAGGACTGAGTGGTTAGCTCCTGCTGCTATTGTGATGGGTGTTTTATTGTTCCCCAGACCCATAAGGCTGAGAATCTGCTCCTTGCGGATACCTACCGAAAATGGCGGTGCGGCAACTGTGGAGAGAAGCAGAACTCAGTCATCCTCCAGGTGCGTCTGTGTTTGAACTGAGATATGGTCCTTCCTTCACACCGTGGTCTTGTTGTGGGTCTGTCCCAGGGATTCGGAGATTGGAACTGTGCACAGTGCTCCCTGTGTGGGTCTGACCCAGGGATATGGAGACTGGAACTGTGCATTGTGCTCCTGGTGTAGGTCTGACCAAGGGATACGGAGACTGGAACTGTGCACGGTGCTCCCAGTGTGGGTCTGACCCAGGGATACGGAGACTGGAAATGTGCACGGTGCTCCCTGTTTGGGTCTGTCCCAGGGATGCAGAGACTGGAACTGGACAGGGAAAGGGGGGATTTTCCACCCACGTACCCACTTGTACCCAGAGCATGGGCTGCCTGGTAATCACCCACTTGATGGGCAGTCGACAGCTGACTGCCCACAGCTTCCCCCCAGGACTGTCCTACGTAGTCAGTACAAAATTTACGCAGTGAGTTGGTGTAGCAGGGCAGACCAGAGCGAGGTGGGTAGCCAGGAGGAGGAGGAGGTGGTGAAGGGGAGACTCAGGCTGGCATCATCCTAACAATTGCAAATCACTGGACCGGCCAGGGAGTTCACCGCCTCTTTCCCTCCCGGCAAAGGAGCGGACATCGGGTGGAATTGGAATATTATCAACAGCCCGCTACCGGATGGGGGGTCAGTTCCACTGAAAGCCTCCTCCACTGCTGCAGGTACTGCCCTTCGGTCGTCAGCCCCGACCTGACCCGCATCCTCCCCCCATTCTGACGTCAGAGGGTCGGGGGGGGAAGGGCCTCTATCTCTCTCGCCAGACTGATTCAGTTCTCTTTATTGTCATTCCGCTGTACGCACATATACTGACAAATGAGACAACGTTCCTGTGGTCCAAGGTGTACAACACTACACCTAACCCGCACACACCACATAAAGTGACATTACCACAAATAATGTTTAGTGTAAGGTGCATTTATGATACAAGTTAAAAAGTGAGAATTATGATGCTATTGTTTCAAATGTTTTTATTGTGAAGCAACATCAGCTTAACCACAACAGACAATGTCCTAAAGTACAAGGGTTCTTTTTACTTTGTAACAACATAATGAAAATCAAATGAATGTATGTATAGTAAACAAGCAAAAAGCAAAGGAAACCCTACCACCCTGGCTCTGTTCCCCTTCCCAGCCCTAACCTCCCCTCACGCCTCCTGTATGTGCTGTTTAGGTCCTACCGGCCCCCACACTTAGTTCAGCTGTCGGTCTCTGCTAAATACTACAGTAATGGTTGCCAGATTTTTTCAGATTCCTTGAGTTGTCCTTGATAACGTATCTTATCCTCTCTAGATGCAGAGTATCCATTAATGCAGCCAGCCATTGTCTGAGTGATGGAGTTTCCTCCTTTTTCCAGAACATCAGTATGAGTTTCTTTCCATTAAGTATATCATAGGTCAGGAGTTGTTGCTGGGTAGCCTTGAATTTATTCAACCTTGCAGAAGTTCCAAAAATTATTAAAATGGGGTCTGGTATTATCTGAACCTTCAGTACCTTCAATATGACCTCAAATATTTGCTTCCGGTACTCTTGTATCCTGGGACATAAAGCATAACTATGTAACAAATTTGCCTCCGAGGACTTGCATTTCTCACACATTGGGGACACCTCTGAGAATATTTTAAGAAACCTTACTTTTGAGTAATGTAGTCTATGTAGAATTTTAAATTGTATGAAACAATGCCTGGCATTGATGGAACAGGAGTTAACATACTCCAAAGCCTCATTCCATATAACCTCCTCTTTCTCTGTACCCAAGTCCTTTTCCCATTCTTTTTAATATTATCCATTGTTGTATTGCAATTGTTTTGTATGGCATCATACAGATAGGCGATGATGTGTTCTGTCCCTAAACATGATCTTAAATGATTATCTGATTTGTCAGGTTCTGCCGTCTCAAAGCCAGAAAGGTGTGATCTTATATAGTGTCTTAGCTGGAGATACCTGAAAAAATGACACTTCTGCAATCCGAATTTGTCCTGGAGCTGCCGTAAATCCCTTGTATGTATAAGTCTCCAATGCTGCGTATCCCTAGTTCTCGCCATGCGTCAAAGGCCCCATCTGTACATGAGGGGATAAAAGAGGGGTTTACTGATACAGGTACAAGAAAAGATAATGTTCTGAGTTTCAAATGCTTCCCCATTTGTCTCCACATCTGTATGGTGCTATGGATAATGGGATTGCCTCTATAACAGGCTTTATTTAACCAAATAGGGGACATAATGATTGCCCCTATGGAATATCGTAGACAATCTTCATGCCCCATCTCCAACCATCTGGGAAGTACAACTGTATCATCTATCCAGTATGCTATATGGCTGACATTAGCAGCCCAGTAATAAAAAATGAAGTTGGCTAGTACCAGCCCCCTACTAGTCTTATTCTTGCAGAAATGCTCTTTCCTGATTTGATGGGCTTTATAATTCCATATGAACAGTAGAATTATGGAATCTAATCCTTCAAAAAACGGTTTTGGTTAGATAGAGGGGCAGGTTCTGAAATAGAGCAGTTGGGGAAGGAAGATCATCTTGACTGCATTTACTCTACCCACTAAAGAAATTGGGAGTGTCTTCCAAAATTCTATTTTTTTAATCTTTTCAATTAGAGGGGTAAAATTCGCTTCAAATAGAGAACTATACTTTTTGGTTATTACAGTTCCAAGGTAAGTAAACTTCTCAAGGGTTATTTTGAATGGAAATTGTTTAAGCCCCTCCTGTTCTTCGACTCGGACCGGGAGTAATTCACTTTTTCCCCAATTAATCTTATACCCCGAGAAAGTGCCAAATAAATTGACTATTTCCAGCAAAACTGGAATAGTAATATATGGTTTCGTTACAAACAACAAAACATCGTCCTCATAAAGGGAAATTTTGTTGATAGTATATTCTGTATTGTACCCGTAAATTTTGGGGTGAGAACGTATAGTCTCCGCCAGTGGTTCCAGGGCCAATGCGAATAATAAGAGACTTAATGCACAGACCTGTCTTGTGCCTCTGTGCAAGCTGAATGGTTCCGAGAGGGTCTGATTAGTTAGTATTTTAGCACTGGGGTTACTGTACAGTAGCTTAATCCAAGTTGTAAATTTGTCTCCCATTGCAAATTTTTTCAAAACCTCGAAGAGGTATTGCCATTCCACTTGGTCGAATGTTTTCTCAGCATCTAAACTTAATATTATAAGGTCTTCCTTAGGATGTCTTGGGGAATGCATTATATTAAGAAGGTGCCTGATGTTATGAAAATAATTCCTTTCAGGGATAAACCCTGTTTGATCAGAGTGTACCAATTTATTTATCTGCTGACTGAGTCTCCTTGCCAGCGTTTTAACCAAAATTTTCTGATATGAATTTAGCAGTGAAATCCGCCTATAAGATCCTACCTCCTCTGGGTCTTTGTCCTTCTTCGGAATAAGTGTGATAATGTCCTCATTCAGGGTTTGGGGGTAACCTGCCAGTTTCAAACGACTTTCTATACATCCTTGCCATATAAGGTGCTAATAAGTCACTGAACTTCTCATAAAACTCATTACCTATTCCATCTTAACCTGGACACTCGCCATTTTTCAGGGATCTAATTGTTCTTACTATTTCGTCATTTGTAATCTCTGCTTCCAAAGCCTGACACTCTGTCAGATTGAGTGAAGGTAGCCTACAGGTATCCAGAAATGTGTTTCTTTCTTTTTAAATCTCTTTATTAATTTTCAAAATTATAAACTCAGTAACAAAGTTGGTACAAAGAGATTGGAATAATCTTAATCAGCATATACAAAACGGATTTTAAGTAATATAGATATAAAAGACTTCCAAACTCATAATGAAATTAGTCATTAAAAAAAGAAAAAAATATATATAAACAAAAAAAATCCCCAAAAGAAAAAGAGAAAAAAAAACCCCCAAAAAAGAGAACAAAACAGGGCTAGACCAATATCTTGTATCAGACACGTTCAGTAATGTCATTAACCCCGCTCCTCTAATCATATAATTTAAGTTTTAAAAAAAGATTCGGAAAGGTCAGATTACATCATATGAAAATGTTGCATAAAAGGTTTCCAAGTTTCTTCAAATTTAACCGAAGGGTCAAAAATATCACTTCTAATTTTTTCTAAATTTGAACTTAATATAGTTTGAGAAAACTATTGGAATGTAGTTGGAGGATTGATTTCCTTCCAGTTCAACAAAATAGATCTCCTTGCCACTAAAGTGACAAAAGCTATCATCCGACAGGCTGAAGAAGACAAAGATCTATGTTCTATTGGCAATCCAAAGATTGCCGTAATAGGATGGGGTTTTAAATCGAAGCATAGAACTGTTGAAATAATATCAAAAATATCTTTCCAATATTTTTCCAAAAGAGGACAAGACCAAAACATATGAGTTAAAGAAGCCACTTCAGAGTGACCAGAAATGTATGCACGCTCCCTGTCGTTACATCAGATTGAGATGTATATAATTTTTCATAATACTGACGGAATCTTTGATTAATGTCTTTGTGTGACATCAATGGAACGCCCGTGTCTGATTTAATTTTATGAATGGCCCGATCACTTTCCAATTTGCATAGCTGTGTTGCCAGCAATTTGTGCTGTCTATCACCAAATTCAAAGAAATACTCTTTTTGAGAGTATTTGGTTAAGTTTGTATTTTAATGCTGAAATTCTATTGTATTTTCCTGCGGATGATTGTCGCGCATCCTCCGTGTCTAGTTTACATATTTGTACTTCTAGTTCTATTTGTTCTGCTCTATTGCATTTCTTTAGGGAAGACCGAAAAGAAATTATACATCCTCTAACATAAGCTTTACATGTTTCCCCTAGTAGTCCTGGGGGGTGTTTCACTATTATCATTTGTCTCAAAAAAACAATAAAATTTGCGATTCTAAGTACTCACAAAATTTTGGATTTGTAAGTAGCTGAGGATTAAACCTCCAATTTCTATGTATTTGCGTCAATTCACCCAGCTCCAGTGAAAAAGTAACAGGGCTGTGGTCTGAGATGACAATATTGTGATATCTTACGTTATTGACTTGTGGCATATTTTGCCATCAAGGAGGAAATAGTCAACCCTGGTATATACATTATGAACTTTAGAGTGGAATGAATACTCTGTCCCTGTTGGGTTGAATAGTCTCCATATCTCACACAGATTCATATTGTCTATTTATGTTCTCAGCAGGTTGCTAGCCTTTGATGGTAATGCCCTCTGGTTCGAAGGTCTGTTTAAAATGTATCCAGAACAAAATTAAAATCCCCTCCAATAATCAGGTTAGTGCTGGAGACCTCTGGTATCAATCCTAGAACTCGTCTAAAAAAATTCAGGTCATCTCAGTTTGGTCCGCAGATATTCAGTAAGGTAACTGGCATAGATTGTATTTCCCCAGTAACTATAATGCTATTGTTGTTAGGTGACGAAATGGAACGTTTCTGCGAATTATTATTGCCACACCCCTAGATTTCATTGGAAACTTTGAGGAATATATTTGGCCTATCCACTTGCCCCTAATTTTACAGTGAGCTTCATTCTTCAAGTGTGTTTCTGCAACAAGATCACATTGGCCAGTAGCGATTTTAGGTGAGACAGCACTTTACCCCTTTTCAGTGGCTCATTAATCCCATCTACATTCCAGGAACAAAAAGTAATGCGATTTCTTGTCCCCTGACCTCCTACCATTTCAGTATTTAACATCTGTATGATAACGTTTTTGATCTGTTCTGGACCTTGTAAATCTATTGGTCATTAGAAATGAATGGACCCTAAACAGCACTTCCTTCCCCCTGTCCCTCCTTCCCCCCACAACCCCCATCACCCTTGAAAGCTCGAAATAACCAACAAAAAAAAAAATCCATGTCACCATACGCAAATACACCTAGTCAAAACTCTAGGAATAACTTCTTGATCTCTAATATTTCCCTGAACCAATTTAGTAGCTCCCCAGTTATATAGATGGTCACAAAGCGGAATGAAAAAACCGAGAAAAACTAGCAAACAGAGATTATCGAGATGTTAAAGTAAGTGCGATTCTCAAAGTTATAACTTACTCTAGCACCAGAAAGTCTAGCACCATTAACAACGTACTCCTCATACAACACCAGTTTAGAACAACTCTTATTACTATCCGTGCACTCATAGGGCCTTAATTCGACAAAGTACAATCCAAATATAACTCAAAGAGTCCTGTTTTCCACAGAGATTAGAGGCAGCGCCTCATTAATGTCCAAAACGTTCACAATTTCCTACCATGGAGTTTTACTTGGGGCATCTTCATTCTGTAAGGGGTTTCTTCTCACTGTGCACAGTCACTTCTCAGCATTTCCCAAATGACGTTCCGCATACCGGCGAGCTTCTTCTGGATCTGTAAACACCGCCTCGGTTCCCTTAATTGTCACTCGTAGCTTTGCGGGATAGAGGAGGCCAAACTTGACTCCGGGTCTATCCTGCAGCAACCTCCTGACCGGTGTGAAAGCCGCACGTAGTTTAGCCACCGTGGATCTCTCTGAAGATCTGAATCCTTTGTCCTTGATATTGTACATTCTTGGCACCTATCGCCTTCTGCATTATATCTTCAAATACAAGGCAATAATGGATCCTCGTGATCAGGTGTCGAGGCGGCTTGTCGCCCCCCCCCCCCCCCGGGCGCTTCCGAAGTGCTCTATGTGCTTGGTCTATCACCGGAGCTTCTTCCAGGTTTAGAGTTTTTTTTAGCATCTGTGCCGCAAAATCTCTTGTCTTCTGCCCATTTTCTTTCCCCTCTCGTAGGCCCGCAATTCTCAGATTCTGTCTTTTCAAACGTCCCTCTAAATCCGGGCATTTTTCGGAAAGTTGTTCAACTTGTCCACAAAGTTGTTTCACCTTGCTTTCCAGCTCCACAACTATGTCCGAAGCTCTGTTAGCCGACTCTGCTATCTCTTTCAGAGTTTGATCCTGTGTATTCAGCTGGGCTTTCAATGTGGTAATTGCAGCATCATTTTCCGCTTTTAACGAAGCAATTTTACTTCTCAAAGAGACCGCCACCTCTGCAACTTTTTCTTCGATTTTATTACAGATGTCTGACTTCACCGTAGTTAGCTCTGCACGTAGCGACTCTATGGCCACCAATTGTTGTCCATACGCTGTGCACGTGGCTCCACGTCGCCCTCACTTGTGAGCTCCGAGGTGTCAATTGGGCCTGTTTTATCATTCCTCCCTGCCTTAGCCATTGCTCTTCTGGAATTTTGTAGTGCACTCCTTCACTCTTTCTCCTTCTGGTGTGTATCGAAGAGCACCTCCCCTTCATTTGCCACCCTAAACCTCAAATTGACTTTGTGTAAGTGAAGTTTTAATATCAAATCTGCCAGGGCTACAGGAGGGTGCGTCCTACTTGCTCATGGCTCAACAGCGCCCCTCCGAATTATGATGCTATTGCGCTTCATAATTGATGAAACCTGGGTGGTGGCAGGAGTTTAGGAAAAGCTGTTTCCCATCCTGACAGTCCTTGTCCTAATGCTATGGTACCTCCTGCTTGATAATAGGAGGTCAACAAGATTTTGGGACGGAAGGGAGGGTCCTGCCTACATAGTGCACCTGATAAATATGTTGGATGGGTGTAAGACACATGCCGATGATCCTCTCAGTAGTCCTTGCAATCCTTTGTAGGGACTTGCGGTCAAATGCCTTGCAATTCCCTGAGGGCTGGTCTCTGGTGAATGATGTCAAACAGCCGTAAGAACTGTGCCATTTTTGTCCTTGCAGTTTGAGAAGGCAGAATCGATTCACAGCATTGATATTGGCAATGAGGGGTCTGCTTTCGTGGAAGTGTTGGTTGGCAATTCAACATCAGCCTGTGAGCAGGACTTTGAGGTGAGCAGCCAAGACATGGTGTCATATTAAAAGTGAAGGTTGATAGGTTTTTCATTAGTCAGGGCATCAAAGATTACGTGGAGAAGACAGGAGAATGGGGTTGAGAGGAATAATAAATCAGCCACGATGGAATGGCGGAGCAGACTTGATGGGCCGAATAGCCTAATTCTGCTCCTATGTTTGTTCTAATGGTCTCCTCTCTCCCAGGTGATTCTGGTCTCCTCCTTCTTCATGTCTCCCACGGAGAGTCGCAGCGGCAGCAACCTCAACCGTGTCCGGATGTTTGGGCCTGACAAGTTGGCCAAAGGTGTCCTGGGAAAAAAATGGGACCGCGTCAAAGTGGTCTGTACTCAACCCTACAACAAGGTGAGCAGGGGGATTCTGTGAGGAAACTGGAACATAGAACAAAGTCACCGTGGAGTTTATTCACAGATGCACAAGTCCACGTGGACAGACGTGCAATAAAAAAATCTATTTGTAGCAGCATCATGGGCATGCAGCATCAGAGACAACATTCACAAGAAAAACTTCAACATATAAACAACAGAAAAGGTCAATTTTAGTGCAAAGTGAGGTCCTGATGATTCTGATTTTAGTGTTACTGTACCTTTTGGTCCATCTCGACTGTACCAAATTATTAATCTGCCTAGTCCCATTGTCCTGCACTCAGACCATAGCTCTCCACACTCCTCCCAACCATGTACCTCTCCAAATTTCTTTTAAATATTGAAATTGAACCTGCATCTACCATGTGTTCTGGCAGCTTGCTCCACACTCATGTACTAACCCTCATGTATATTTTACCTTTCACACTTAACCTATGGACTTGTGTTCTAGTCTCATCCAATCTCAGTGGAAAAAGCCTGCTTGCATTAACCCTATCTATACTCCTCAGAATTTTGTGTACCTCTATTATCTCCCGTCATTCTCCTATGTTCCAGGGCATTAAATCCTAACCTATTTGAGCTTTTCTTAAATTCGGGTCTTTAACTCCCTATAACATCCTTGTAAATTTTCTCTGTGCACTTTCAATCTTATCTTTCCTATAGATAGGTAACCAGAACTGCACACAATACTACAAATTAGGCCTCAATAACAACTTGAACATAACATCCCTACTCCTGCACTCAGTAGTTTGATTTATAAAGGCCAATGTGCCTAACGCTCTTTATGACCCTATCTACCTATGTGAGATATGGTAATGTGGGACTTCAGGCTTCTGTACATCCTGTCCAGTGGGTGCTGTGCCCATGAGCATGGGCTGGATGACGGGGATCTTTGTAGATGGTTAAATACTTCCGATGGTGACAGATGTGTCCTTAATGTAGTCCACTGAGTCCATTAATCTGCAGCTTCTGACTCATGGCAGTGTGTTCCAGGCACTATTTGTCTGTTTAAAACAAAAACTTCTCCCACACATCATCTTCAAACTTACCCTCTCTCATCTTGTATGCATGCCCTCTAGATTTTATTAGACACTTCTCTGTCTAAAGAGATTCTGACCATTTACCTGCTTATAGTTTTATAAACGTCATTCAGATTTCTTCCTCAGCCCCTGCAGCTCCGGAGAAAACTAACCAAGTTTGAAGATTCGAGATTGTTTAATGTCATTTCATCCTCCCCTCATAGCTCACTCTAATCCAGACAGCATTCTGGGCACCCTCTTCTGCCCCCTCTCCAAAGCCTCAACATCCTTTCTGTAGTGGGATGATCAGAACTGAATGCAGTACTCCAGATGCAGCCTAACCAGAGTTTTATAAAGCAGCCACAAAACTTCCTCACTCTTGACACAGATACAGCAGATGCTGGAAATCCAGAGCAACACACACAAAACGCTGGGTCTCAGACCAAAACATCAACTGTTTATTCCTCTCCATAGGTGCTGCCTGCCCTACTGAGTTCCTCCTGCATTTTGTGTGAGTTGTTCCTGATTCAGTGCCTCAACTAGTAAAGGAAACCGTCCCACGTACCTTTACCGCCCTGTCAACCCCTGCAGCCACTTTCAGGCAGTGATCAACGGATCCCAAGATCACTCTGCTGCCAGCCATTTATACTGGGAGATGGAGTGGCCATTCTGTTCCTCTTGCTCTAGTCTATCCCTCTGCTCGATCTCCCTTACTACACATCTCCCAATTTCACCCTTGATTCTGTACCATACAGAGAATTCGTGGGGATTTTGTTGGTGTTTCTGACGGAAGGAGTAGGAGAGTCCAGGGTGGGTTGGAGTTTTAAAGCTTCGGCCTTGATTCTAGCAATGAAGTTGGGAAGCATTTCTACAGGTTGGGGGAAGGGATTGAGGATTCTCGCTACCGATCATCTGCGTTTTTGAATATATGAGAAACTTGGATCAGCATCTCTGGGAAGACGAGCTAGTACTAGAGAAAATAATGAGGATATTGACAAGACATCGTCATAGTCATACTTTATTGATCCCGGGGGAAATTGGTTTTCGTTACAGTTGCACCATAAATAATAAATAGTAATAGAACCATAAATAGTTAAATAGCAATATGTAATTTATGCCAGTAAATTATGAAATAAGACCAGGACCAGCCTATCGGCTCAGGGTGTCTGACCCTCAAAGGGAGGAGTTGTAAAGTTTGATGGCCACAGGCAGGAATGACTTCCTATGACACTCTGTGCTGCATCTCGGTGGAATGAGTCTCTGGCTGAATGTACTCCTGTGCCCACCCAGTACATTATGTAGTGGATGGGAGACATTGACCAAGATGGCATGCAACTTAGACAGCATCCTCTTTTCAGACCCCACTGTGAGAGAGTCCAGTTCCATCCCCACAACATCACTGGCCTTACGAATGATTTTGTTGATTCTGTTGGTGTCTGCTACCCTCAGCCTGCTGCCCCAGCACACAACAGCAAACATGATAGCACTGGCCACCACAGACTCGTAGAACATCCTCAGCATCGTCTGGCAGATGTTAAAGGACCTCAGTCTCCTCAAGAAATAGAGACGGCTCTGACCCTTCTTGTAGACAGCCTCAGTGTTCTTAGACCAGTCCAGTTTATTGTCAATTCGTATCCCGGTATTTGTAATCCTCCACCATGTCCACACTGACCCCCTGGATAGAAACAGGGGTCACCGGTTTGATCCAGAATGATCCAGGGAAGAAATGGGTTAATGCATATGAAATGTCTGATGGCTCTGGGCCTGTATTTGATGGAGGTTCGGTGGGGGAGGGGTTGCGCAGGGTTAATAACCATATAACAATTACAACACGGAAACAGGCCATCTCGGCCCTTCTAGTCCATGCCAAACTCTTACTCTCACCTAGTCCCACTGACCTGCACTCAGCACATAGCCCTCCATTCCTTTCCTGTCCATTTAGCTACCCAATTTAACTTTAAATGACAATATCAAACCTGCTTCAACCACTTCTGCTGGAAGCTCGTTTCACACAGCTACCACTCTCCAAGTAAAGAAGTTCCCTCTCATGTTAACCCTAAACTTTTGTCCTTTAACTCTCAACTCATGTCCTCTTGTTTGAATCTCCCCTACTCTCAATGGAAAAAGCCTGTCTACGTCAACTTTATCTATCCCTCTTATAATTTTAAATACCTCTATCAAGTCCCCCCTTAATTTTCTACGCTCCAAAGAATAAAGACCCAACTTGTTCAACCTTTCTTTGTAACTTAGGTGATGAAACCCAGGTAACTTTCTCATAAATCTTATCTGTACTCTCTCTATTTTGTTGACATCTTTCCTACAATTCGGTGACCAGAAATGTACACAATACTCCAAATTTGGCCTCACCAATGCCTTGTACAATTTCAACATTACATCCCAATTCTTATACTCAGTGCTCTGATTTAAAAAGGCCAGCATACCAAAAGCTTTCTTCACCACCCTATCCACATGAGATTCCACCTTCAGGGAACTATGCACCATTATTCCTAGATCCCTCTGTTCTACTGCATTCTTCAATGCCCTACCATTTACCATGTATGTCCTATTTTGATTAGTCCTACCAAAGTGTAGCACCTCACATTTATCAGCATTA
Organism: Mobula hypostoma; assembly: GCF_963921235.1. NCBI lineage: Eukaryota > Metazoa > Chordata > Chondrichthyes > Myliobatiformes > Myliobatidae > Mobula > Mobula hypostoma. Next base: position 412,219 of record NW_026948125.1, read on the forward strand.
AACTCTATCTGCCATCTTTCAGCCCATTCTTTTAACTGGCCTAAATCTCTCTGCAAGCTTTGAAAACCGACTTCATTATCCACAACTCCACCTATCTATCATTTGCATACGTACTCATCCAATTTACCACCCCATCATCCAGATCATTAACAACATTGGACCCAGTACAGATCCCTGAGGCACACCGCTAGGCACCGTCCTTCAATCTGACAAACAGTTATCCACCACTACTCTCTGGCGTCTCCCATCTAGCCACTGCTGAATCCATTTTACCACTTCAATATTAATACCTAATGATTGAACCTTCCTAACTAACCTTCCGTATGGAACCTCTTCAAAGGCCTTACTGAAGTCCATATAGGCAACATCCACCGCTTTACCCTCTTCAAAAAATTCAATAAGATTTGTCAAACATGACATTCTACGCACAAATCCATGTTGACTGTTCCTAATCAGACCCTGTCTATCCAGATAATTATATATACCATCTCTAAGAATATTTTTCATCAATTTACCCACCACTGACGTCAAACTCACAGGCCGATAATTGCCAGGTTTACTCTTAGAACCCTTTTTAAACAATGGAAGCACATGAGCAATACGCCAATCATCCGGCACCATCCCTGTTTCCAATCACATTTGAAATATTTCTGTCAGAGCCCCTGCTATTTCTACACTAACTTCCCTCAAGGTCCTAGGGAATATCTTGTCCGGACCCGGAGACTTATCCACTTTTATATTCCTTAAAAGTGCCAGTACTTGCTCTTCTTTAATCATCAAAGTTTCCATAATTTCTCTACCTGTTTCCCTTACCTTACACAATTCAATATCTTTCTCCTTAGTGAATACCGAAGAAAATAAATTGTTTAAAATTTCCCCCATCTCTTTTGGCTCCACACATAGCTGTCCACTCTGATTCTCTAAGGGACCAATTTCATCCCTCGCTATCCTTTTGCTATTGATATAACTGTAGAAACCCTTTGGATTTATTTTCACCTTACTTGCTAAAGCTGCCTCGTATCTTCTTTTAACTTTTCTCATTTCTTTCTTAAGATTCTTTTTACATTCTTTATATTCCTCAAGCACCTCATTTACTCCATGCTGCCTATATTTATTGTAGATATCTCTCTTTTTCCGAACCAAGTTTCCAATATCCCTTGAAAACCATGGCTCTCTCAAACTTTTAACCTTTCCTTTCAACCTAACGGGAACATAAAGATTCTGTACCCTCAAAATTTCACCTTTAAATGACCTCCATTTCTCTATTACATCCTTCCCATAAAACAAATTGTCCCAATCCACTCCTTCTAAATTATTTCGCATCTCCTTAAAGATAGCCTTTCTCCAATCAAAAATTTCAACCCTGGGTCCAGACTTATCTGTCTCCATAATTATATTGAAACTAATGGCATTGTGATCACTGGACTTGAAGTGCTCCCCAACACAAACCTCCGTCACCTGACCTATCTCATTCCCTAACAGGAGATCCAACACTGCCCCTTCTCTAGTTGGTACCTCTTTGTATTGCTGCAAAAAACTATCTTGCACACATTTGACAAACTCCAAACCATCCAGCCCTTTTACAGAATGGGCTTCCCAGTCTGTGTGTGGAAAATTAAAATCTCCCACAATCACAACCTTGTGCTTACTACAAATATTTGCTATCTCCTTCCAAATTTGCTCCTTCAATTCTCTCTCCCCATTTTGTGGTCTATAATACACCCCTATAAGTGTTACTACACCTTTCCCATTCTTCAATTCCACCCAAATATCCTCCTTAGACAAGCCCTCTAATCTATCCTGCCAGAGCACTGCTGTAATATTTTCTCTGACAAGCAATGCAACACCTCCTCCTCTTGTCCCTCCGATTCTATCGCACCTGAAGCAATGAAATCCAGGAATATGTAGTTGCCAATCACACCCCTCCTGTAACCATGTTTCACTAAGAGCCACCACATCATACTTCCAGGTATCAATCCATGTGTTAAGCTCATCCACCTTTCTTATAATGCTCTTAGCATTAAAATAAATGCATTTAAGAAATTTTCCACCTCTTACTCTCTGTTTATCACTAACGGTGCAGACAACTTTACTATTTTCTTCTTCTTCCTTCTCCCCTACATCTGTTCCTACACTCTGGTCCCCTGACCCCCCCCCCGGCCCCCCGTATCTAATTTAAATCCACTGGAGCCTCTCTAGCAAACCTACCTGCAAGAATATTTGTTCCCCCCTAGTTTAGATGTAAACCGTCCCGCCGGAACAGGTCCCACCTTCCCTGGAAAACTGCCCAATGATCAATAAATCTGAAGCCCTCCCTCCTGCACCATGTCTTCAGCCACGTGTTGATCTGCACTACCTTACTATTTCCAAAACCCGCCTGCATGTGGCACTGGTAGCAATCCTGAGATTGCTATCCTGGAGGTCCTGTCCTTTAACTTGGCACCTAACTCCCTAAACTCGCCTTTCAGGACCTCCTCACTCTTCCTACCCACGTCATTGGTCCCTACATGGACCACGACATCCGGCTGCTCACCCTCCCTCTTGAGAATACCGAGAACTCAATCTGAGATATCGCGGACCTTGGCACCAGGGAGGCAACAGACCTTCTGGGATTCTCGATCTCTTCCACAGAGCCTCTTATCTATCCCCCTAACTATCGAATCCCCTATCACTACTGCTCTCCTCTTTTCCCTCTTTCCCCTCTTTCCTTTCTGAGCTGAGGGTCCTGTCTCGGTGCCAGAGATGCAACCACTGCAACTTGTCCCTGGTAAGTGGTCCCCATCAACAGTATCCAAAATGATATACTTATTATTAATGGGAACGGCCACAGGGGTGCTCTGCTCATTCTTCCAATTCCCCTTCCCTCTCCTGACAGTCAACCAGCTACCTGTCTGCTGACTCCTAGGGGTGACTATCTCCCTGTAACTCCTGTCTATTTCTGCCTCTGCGTCTCAAATGATCCGAAGTTCATCCAGCTCCAGTTCCCTAACTCAGCTCGTCAGGAGCTGCAGCTGGATGCACCTTTTCCAGGTGTAGTCATCAGGGACAATTGTGCTCGCCCTGACTTCCCGCATACTGCAAACGGAGCACTCAACTGCCTTAACTGATGCCTCCATTACCTACTCCTTAAGTAACTAAATTAATTTAAAGAATTTACCTGGCCTTACCTCACTGGGAGTGAAGCTGGTCCTCAACCTCTGCTCGCCGAAGCCTCTCGAGCCAAAGCCTTCCTTGTCTGTCTCCCACTACTCTGTTGCCCACTACAATGTCACCCGCTCCGTTAACCTGCTCGTTTTTTAAATCTCCCACTGCCTTGGTGGGTGAGGGGGGTCCGCGGGGTTAATATATGTGGAATATCTGATGGCTCTGGGCCTGTATTTGATGGAGGTGAGGTGGGTCAGCGGGGTTAATATATGTGGAATATCTGATGGCTCTGGGCCTGTATTTGATGGAGGTTCGGTGGGTGAGGTGGGTCCGCGGGGTTAATATATGTGGAATATCTGATGGCTCTGGGCCTGTATTTGATGGAGATTCGGTGGGGGAGGAGGGTCAGCGGGGTTAATGTATGTGGAACGTCTGATGGCTCTGGGCCTGTATTTGATGGAGGTTCGATGGGGAAAGGGTTGCACGGGGTTAATGTATGTCGAACGTCTGATGGCTCTGGGCCTGTATTTGATGGAGGTTCGGTGGGTGAGGGGGGTCCGCGGGGTTAATGTATGTGGAACGTCTGATGGCTCTGGGCCTGTATTTGATGGAGGTTCAGTGGGGAAAGGGTTGCGCGGGGTTAATGTATGTGGAACGTCTGATGGCTCTGGGCCTGTATTTGATGGAGATTCGGTGGGGAAAGGGTTGCGCGGGGTTAATGTATGTGGAACGTCTGATGGCTCTGGGCTTGTATTTGATAGAGGTTCGGTGGGTGAGGGGGGTCTGCGGGGTTAATATATGTGGAATATCTGATGGCTCTGGGCCTGTATTTGATGGAGGTTCGGTGGGTGAGGTGGGTCCGCGGGGTTAATATATGTGGAATATCTGATGGCTCTGGGCCTGTATTTGATGGAGATTCGGTGGGGAGGGGGTCCGCGGAGTTAATGTATGTGGAACGTCTGATGGCTCTGGGCCTGTATTTGATGGAGGTTCGATGGGGAAAGGGTTGCGCGGGGTTAATGTATGTGGAACGTCTGATGGCTCTGGGCCTGTATTTGATGGAGGTTCGGTGGGTGAGGGGGGTCCGCGGGGTTAATGTATGTGGAACGTCTGATGGCTCTGGGCCTGTATTTGATGGAGGTTAGGTGGGGGAGGGGGTTGTGCGGGGTTAATGTATGTGGAACGTCTGATGGCTCTGGGCCTGTATTTGATGGAGGTTAGGTGGGGGAGGGGGTTGTGCGGGGTTAATGTATGTGGAACGTCTGATGGCTCTGGGCCTGTATTTGATGGTTTGGTGGGGGAGGGGGTTTTGCGGGGCTAATGTATCTGGAACGTCTGATGGCTCTGGGCCTGTATTTGATGGTTTGGTGGGGGAGGGGGTTTTGCGGGGCTAATGTATCTGGAACGTCTGATGGCTCTGGGCCTGTATTTGATGGTTTGGTGGGGGAGGGGGTTTTGCGGGGCTAATGTATCTGGAATGTCTGATGGCTCTGGGCCTGTATTTGATGGAGGTTCGGTGGGGAGGGGGTCCGCGGGGTTAATGTATGTGGAACGTCTGATGGCTCTGGGCCTGTATTTGATGGAGGTTCGGTGGGGGAGGGGGTCCGCGGGGTTAATGTATCTGGAACGTCTGATGACTCCGGGCCTGTATTTGATGGAGGTTCGGTGGGGGAGGGGGTCCGCGGGGTTAATGTATCTGGAACGTCTGATGACTCCGGGCCTGTATTTGATGGAGGTTCGGTGGGGAGGGGGTCCGCGGGGTTAATGTATGTGGAACGTCTGATGGCTCTGGGCCTGTATTTGATGGAGGTTCGGTGGGGGAGGGGGTCCGCGAGGTTAATGTATCTGGAACGTCTGATGGCTCTGGGCCTGTATTTGATGGAGGTTCGGTGGGGGAGGGGGTCCGCGAGGTTAATGTATGTGGAACGTCTGATGACTCCGGGCCTGTATTTGATGGAGGTTCGGTGGGGGAGGGGGTCCGCGGGGTTAATGTATCTGGAACGTCTGATGGCTCTGGGCCTGTATTTGATGGAGGTTCGGTGGGGGAGGGGGTCCGCGGGGTTAATGTATCTGGAACGTCTGATGGCTCTGGGCCTGTATTTGATGGTTTGGTGGGGGAGGGGGTTTTGCGGGGCTAATGTATCTGGAACGTCTGATGTCTCTGGGCCTGTATTTGATGGAGGTTCGGTGGGGAGGGGGTCCGCGAAGTTAATGTATGTGGAACGTCTGATGGCTCTGGGCCTGTATTTGATGGAGGTTCAGTGGGGGAGGGGGTCCGCGAGGTTAATGTATGTGGAACGTCTGATGGCTCCGGGCCTGTATTTGATGGAGGTTCGGTGGGGAGGGGGTCCGCGGGGTTAATGTATCTGGAACGTCTGATGGCTCTGGGCCTGTATTTGATGGAGGTTCGGTGGGGGAGGGGGTCCGCGGGGTTAATGTATCTGGAACGTCTGATGGCTCTGGGCCTGTATTTGATGGAGGTTCGGTGGGGAGGGGGTCCGCGGGGTTAATGTATCTGGAACGTCTGATGGCTCTGGGCCTGTATTTGATGGAGGTTCGGTGGGGAGGGGGTTGTGCGGGGTTAATGTATGTGGAACGTCTGATGGCTCTGGGCCTGTATTTGATGGAGGTTCGATGGGGAAAGGGTTGCGCGGGGTTAATGTATGTGGAACGTCTGATGGCTCTGGGCCTGTATTTGATGGAGGTTCGGTGGGTGAGGGGGGTCCGCGGGGTTAATGTATGTGGAACGTCTGATGGCTCTGGGCCTGTATTTGATGGAGGTTAGGTGGGGGAGGGGGTTGTGCGGGGTTAATGTATGTGGAACGTCTGTTGGCTCTGGGCCTGTTTTTGATGGTTTGGTGGGGGAGGGGGTTTTGCGGGGCTAATGTATCTGGAACGTCTGATGGCTCTGGGCCTGTATTTGATGGTTTGGTGGGGGAGGGGGTTTTGCGGGGCTAATGTATCTGGAACGTCTGATGGCTCTGGGCCTGTATTTGATGGTTTGGTGGGGGAGGGGGTTTTGCGGGGCTAATGTATCTGGAATGTCTGATGGCTCTGGGCCTGTATTTGATGGAGGTTCGGTGGGGAGGGGGTCCGCGGGGTTAATGTATGTGGAACGTCTGATGGCTCTGGGCCTGTATTTGATGGAGGTTCGGTGGGGGAGGGGGTCCGCGGGGTTAATGTATCTGGAACGTCTGATGACTCCGGGCCTGTATTTGATGGAGGTTCGGTGGGGGAGGGGGTCCGCGAGGTTAATGTATCTGGAACGTCTGATGACTCCGGGCCTGTATTTGATGGAGGTTCGGTGGGGAGGGGGTCCGCGGGGTTAATGTATGTGGAACGTCTGATGGCTCTGGGCCTGTATTTGATGGAGGTTCGGTGGGGGAGGGGGTCCGCGAGGTTAATGTATCTGGAACGTCTGATGGCTCTGGGCCTGTATTTGATGGAGGTTCGGTGGGGGAGGGGGTCCGCGAGGTTAATGTATGTGGAACGTCTGATGACTCCGGGCCTGTATTTGATGGAGGTTCGGTGGGGGAGGGGGTCCGCGGGGTTAATGTATCTGGAACGTCTGATGGCTCTGGGCCTGTATTTGATGGAGGTTCGGTGGGGGAGGGGGTCCGCGGGGTTAATGTATCTGGAACGTCTGATGGCTCTGGGCCTGTATTTGATGGTTTGGTGGGGGAGGGGGTTTTGCGGGGCTAATGTATCTGGAACGTCTGATGTCTCTGGGCCTGTATTTGATGGAGGTTCGGTGGGGAGGGGGTCCGCGAGGTTAATGTATGTGGAACGTCTGATGGCTCTGGGCCTGTATTTGACGGAGGTTCGGTGGGGGAGGGGGTCCGCGAGGTTAATGTATGTGGAACGTCTGATGGCTCCGGGCCTGTATTTGATGGAGGTTCGGTGGGGAGGGGGTCCGCGGGGTTAATGTATCTGGAACGTCTGATGGCTCTGGGCCTGTATTTGATGGAGGTTCGGTGGGGGAGGGGGTCCGCGGGGTTAATGTATCTGGAACGTCTGATGGCTCTGGGCCTGTATTTGATGGAGGTTCGGTGGGGAGGGGTCCGCGGGGTTAATGTATCTGGAACGTCTGATGGCTCTGGGCCTGTATTTGATGGAGGTTCGGTGGGGAGGGGGTTGTGCGGGGTTAATGTATGTGGAACGTCTGATGGCTCTGGGCCTGTATTTGATGGAGGTTCGGTGGGGGAGGGGGTCCGCGAGGTTAATGTATGTGGAACGTCTGATGGCTCTGGGCCTGTATTTGATGGAGGTTCGGTGGGGGAGGGGGTCCGCGAGGTTAATGTATCTGGAACGTCTGATGGCTCTGGGCCTGTATTTGATGGAGGTTCGGTGGGGGAGGGGGTCCGCGGGGTTAATGTATCTGGAACGTCTGATGGCTCTGGGCCTGTATTTGATGGAGGTTCGGTGGGGAGGGGGTCCGCGGGGTTAATGTATCTGGAACGTCTGATGGCTCTGGGCCTGTATTTGATGGAGGTTCGGTGGGGAGGGGGTCCGCGAGGTTAATGTATCTGGAACGTCTGATGGCTCTGGGCCTGTATTTGATGGAGGTTCGGTGGGGAGGGGGTTGTGCGGAGATCTCATTGAACTCAAGCGAATATTGAAAGGCTGAAAATATAGTGGACGTGGAGAGGATATTTCCTATAGTCGGTGAGTTGAGGACCAGGGAGCACTGCCTCATAGGGGAAGGATGTCCTTTTCGAAGAGAGTTGAGGGTGAATTTCTTTAGCCAGAGGGTGGTGAGTCTGTTGAATTCATTGCGCATTCACTTTGGAGGCAAAATCATTGGGTATGTTTAACAGGCTCTGGTTTAGTGAGGGGGTTAACGGCTACAAGGAGAAGGGAGCAGAATGGGATTGAGCAAAAAATCAGCCTTGATTGCAAAGTGGAGCAGACTAATTAGGCTGAATGGCCTAATTCTTCTCCTATGTCGTATGGTCATGTGTCAGGGGCTGGTGTCAAATTGGTTTAAGGGATATGGAGGGACCAGAGTTAGGGCGGCATGGAGGGCTGAGAGGTTTCCGTCTGTCCCTGTATAACAGGGATCGAGAGGGACTGAAATGGTCCCGTCTGTCTCTGTTTCACAGGCATTGAGAGGGGCTGAAAGATCTGCAGTTCCCTGTAAACCAAGCAGAGAGATTCACTGGGCCAAAAAGGTTGATTTTATTCTTTAATATAGTTTTCTTTTCCTCTTTCCCCAATCCCTCACCTCTTCAAATGCTGGTGTAGAATTTGCCCTATGGGCTCTCGTTCATCAGATTTCACTCTACTCCGGAAACTGATGAGAAGACCCCAAATTCCTGCACTCCGGTAAGTGACTTGCACATCTCCAAATTTCAAATTGTTCATTATGTTAGTGGTGAGGGATTGCGGAGTAGCGGTGGGGCCCTTCTACGCCCATCTTGTCCAACATACTTACCTAAACTAGACCCATTTGACAACATTTGTACCATATTCCCCTATTCCACTTTTCTGTCCAAATGTCTTTTAAATGTTGTAATTGTACCCACTTCTGCCACTTCCTCTGGCAGCTTGTTCTACAACACCCAACTGTGTGGGAAAAACTTGCTATCAGATCCCCTTTAAATCTTTCCTCTCTCACCTTATCTACATCCTTCATGGCTTTAAATACTTCTTTCAAGTTCAAGTGCAATTGTCCTTCCACCATACACATGTACACAGCTAGACGAAACAGAGTTCCTCCAGAGCCGAGGTACAAAACACTGTCAACTGGATCCTGATCGCTGGTGTTCCAAAGCATTGCACTAACTGCTATAGTGCTGTGTTGCCCTGATGGTTGTGTTCTCGGGAGAGGCTGTTTGTCATTTCCTACTCCAGAGGAGGTGGGGAGGGGTGTGGTTCCAGAGAACAAAATTGAAGGAGCGAGTTTTTACATCGGTGTCTCTCCACAGAAAGTGACCAAGCTCGGCCAGTTTGTGGTGAAGGAGGAGGGGAGCACCGAGAGCCTGCGGCCCGGTAGCCTGTTCTTCAACAGGGTGGCCAGGCCCTCGAACACCACTGCAGGTGGGTCTGTGGGACAAAAGAGGGAGAACTGGGACCATCTCCATATTCATTTACCCCAAGCACCACCCCCTCCCCGCACCCCCAACTCCTGACTTGGGACATTCCTTCCACTGCCACCACATTCTGTATGTGTGTCCTGGTCATACAAATTGCCTTTACACATCCAACTCTGCCTGGAATCTGGGACGTCCCTTCCCCCTTCTCCCTCCTGCCTGGAATCTTGGACGTCCCTTCCCCCCCGCCTGGAATCTGGGAAGTCCCTTCTCCCACTCCCCTGCCCACCTGGGAGCTGGGATGTCCCTTCCCCCTTCCCCCTCTCGCCTGGAACCTGGGACGTCCTTTCCCTCCCCTGCCCACCTGGAGGCTGGGCAGTCCCTTCCCCCCCTGCCTGGGAGCTAGGACGTCCCTTCCCCCTTCCCCTGCACTCAGTGTGTGGCAGGTGTAGTTACCCACTCTGTTTACCCCACAGGGTCGCCCCTGTCAGTGAGCGAACAGCCAGTGGCGAGTTACGCAGCAGCCACTCTACAGGCCAGTGGGGTCACCTCCCCTGGTTCTGCCCTTGTAGGGGACAATGAAAATACACTGGTTCAGCCCAACCTCCGGGATCTGACCCCCAAGGTAGGCTCCCTCCTTGTGTGAGTGATTCTTGGTATCAGGGAGGGTGAGGTCCCGGAAAATATGGGGAGGGATATTCAGGTTATAGGCAAAGAGTGGCAGTGGAGGGAGGGAGAATGCTGGGGAGGGGGCAAGAAGGCAAGTTGGGGGCGTGAGAAGGGTAGGAAAGGGGAAGGGCGGTGCAGAAGGATGGAGGGGAGGGAGGGAGGGAGTGAATGGGAGGAGAAAGGCTTGATGGTGAGGGGGGAGAGTTAGGGAATGGAGGGGAGGGATAAAGGGTTAGGATGGGGAGCAGACAGTTGACAATTCCTCCCGTTCCCCACCTTGCTGGACTCTGTGACCACAGGACGCGGTGCCAACCAAGAGGAAGTTTGAGTTCCCCAAGGAGCAAAGGAGGAAGGAGAAGGACATGCCGGAAGGTTCCGGCAAGAAGGGCACTCCATCGCCATCTGCTTCGAAACGGCCCCGAGGTGAGGAGGGAGTGCTGTGCGAGAGGCAGGGAGGAGATCTCACAACCAGTCAGTGAGGGGGGGCAGGGAAGGTGGAGACGGGTGGGTCAATCTTCCCAGGTTTCATACCCCTGCCCCAAATGATGCCACCAATATACCCTGGCACATTGACAAGGGTTGGGAGGAGTGCCCAGTGGAATCCCAGTGCTGGGGTGACTGGGGAAGTTCACATCACTGTCTGTGGGATCTTGCTTTGCATATGCTATCGTGGGGCTTTCTGAGATGGGAGTAGTGGAGGGTAATGAGGTTTGGAGTGATCCGAAGTTGTAACCATTTCTTCCCACCCTCTTTTCCACTTTCTCCTTTCCTTCTTCCTCCTCCTCCTCCTTCACTCGCCCTACCTCACACTCTCCCCTGCTCCTTGCCCTCATTTCCACCTTCCCCTCGCTCCTCCACACCACCCCGATCTCTGATGCACAGTAGACCATCTTACCCCAAGGACAGAGCCGACGTTAGGGAAGAGGAAGGCGGGGGCAGAGGGGAAACAGTCAGCACCCTCTGCCCCAACCCTTGACTTCCACTCCATCTTGGGAGGCACCGTGTTGGTCCTGAGCGGCTTCCAGAACCCCTTCCGCTCCGAACTGCGGGACAAGGCGCTTGAGATGGGGGCTCGTTACCGGAGCGACTGGGACCCCGAGTGTACGCACCTGATGTGAGTGCACAGAGCAATTCCACGCATGGGGTCTGGTAGTACACACACCTGAAGTAAATGCACTGAATGATCCCGCGATTGGGACCCCAAGTGAATGCGCCTAATGTGGGTGCACACGTAATTCATGACCGGGATCAGGGAATGTGTGGCCCTGATGTAAGTTCACAGGCCATCCCACAACTGGGGTCTGGGTGTCTTTGTTCCTGATAAAAGTTCACGGGTGATCCCGCATCCGGGATCCAGGAGTCTTTGTTCCTGATGTAAGTTCACGGGCGATCCCATAGCTGGTGTCCGGGAGTCTTATGTTTCTGCTGTGTGTGGTGGGGTTCTGTAATGCACAGGGGGATCCCATCACCAGACTGACCAGGACTTAGGAGCAGCCAGAACAGTTGGTGTTGTCAACCCCACCTTCCTTCCGTCTCTCTGCCCATAAGAACTTGCAACCCACCCTGCACGACGCCTCTGCAACCCATCCCCTAAGACTGAACACATCCCTTAAAGGTCACACAGCTTTGGATGCAGGGTGGGCAGGTTCATGGGATTAGGCTTGTTGCTAAGAGTTAGCGGTGGTCTGTGACTGGTGGTGTGCTACGGGGATTGGTACTGGTGGTGTGCCACGGGGATTGGTGCTGTCGATGCTAAACCTCTTGGTAGTTGGTTTATTATTGCTGTGTGCAAGATAGAGTGAAAAGTTTTTGTCTGAGTAGTATTCAGTCAGATCATTTGTGTGTGAGTCGTGCTTAATGTATGTGAAGGTCAAATGGAATGCACAGAGAGTGAAGGATTGGTAGACAAACAAGTGCATGGACTACACTGAAGCAGATGGGAGATCAAGAGTTTGTATTTATTGTTTAAGAGGTTTTCTAAGAGTGGAGTAGAAGCTGTCTTTCAGCCCAGTGGTACATTCATTCAGGCTTTTGTACCTTCCTGAAGTGCTGAGCTGTGTCCACAACTCTTTGCAGTCACGGGCAGAGCAGTTGCAGTACCAAGTCAAGATGATTCCAGGTACGATGAGAATGTCAGTCTTACAGTGAGGATGTAAGATTGTGGATGATACTGAAGTTGGTAGTGAGCTGGACAGTGAAGGAGAGTGTCTACGGTTACAAAACGATCTGGGTCTACTTGGGAAGTGGGTCAGATGGAAGTTAAGTACAAGGTTTACATTTTGTTAAGTTAAACCAGGACAGGACTTTCACAGTGAACAGCAGGCCCCTGGGGAGTGTTATACAACAGGGATACAGGTACATGGTTCCTTAGAAGTGGTGACACAGGGAGACAGGGTGGCAAAGGTGGTGTATGGCCATGCACTGACTACAGGAGTTGGGATGTCATGTTACAGCTGTACAAGATGGTAGTGAGACAGAGCTTTTGTATTGTGTGTATGTCCGGTCGCCCAGTTAGAGGAAGGATGTCATTAATCTCAAGAAGCTGCAGGAAAGACTTATGAGAATGTTACCGGGACTGGAGAGTTTGAATTATAAAGAGAGGCTGGAGAGTGTGGGACTGTTTTCCCTGAAACAAAGGAGGCTGAGGGGTGACCTTATAAAAGTTAATAAAATCACGAGGGGCAGAGATTAGGGGGATGGTCACAAACTTTGCCTCCAGGGTAGAGGAGTCTAAAACTAGAGGGCACAGGTTTAAGGTGAGAGAGGAGAGATTTAAAGGGGGACCTGAGGGATAAGTTTTCCACACAGAGGGTGCTGGATATTATGGAACGAGCTGCCAGAGGAAGTGGTAGAGGTGGGTACAATTACAACGTTTAAAATGCAGTGCCTTATAAAATTACACCATTTAAAATGGAGTGCCTTATAAAAGTGTTCAGCTTTGTTTGCATAAATGACAATTACAACCAGGGACTTTGATCAACTTAACTGAGAATTTTTATTTGTGTATAAGCGGCTCTTTTCTTTCATAGCAGAGCCCTAAAAACAGGGAAAATTGTAACTAAAAATTCAAAAACTGAAATATCAGCCGTTGAAAAGTATTCATCATCCTTCGCTCAGCACTTAGTCGAACCACCTCTCTCAGCTATTACAGCTAGTAATGTTTTGGATAAGTGCCTATTAGCATTGTATGACATGATTGGACTCTGACTGGGCCTCTCAAGGACATAAATTTCCTTCATTTGAAACCACTCCATGGTTGCTCTGGCAGTGTGTTTTGGGTTGTTGTCCTGCTGAAAGATGAACTTCCTCCCCAGTTTAAGCTTTCTGGAGGAGTCCAGCAGGTGTTTACTCAGGATCTCTCTATATTTAGCAGTATTCATCTTACCATCAATCGTGACCGGATTTTAAAGCATACCCATAACATACTTTAGTGTCATCCGACCACAAGACCTTCTTCCACATCTTTGCAATATTTTCTAAGTAAGGCTTTGCAAAGTCTTTACAGGCAAGGATATGCTTTTTTTTAAAGCTGGGGCTTCTTCCTTGCCACTCTTAAATACCCTTTTTGCGCAAGGCCTTAGAGATGTGGAACCATGAACTTCATCTCCAGTTGCAGCCACTGACTTCTGCAGCTCACACAGAGTGACTGTTGGAGTTAGAGCAGCCTCTTACAAATGCCATTCTTCTCCAGCTACTAAGTTTAGAGGGGCAGCCTGAACTAGGCAGTGTGGCTGTAGTTTCATAGTTTTCCACTTTTTAAAGGGACTGTACTGAGCTCTGAGGTAGGTTCAGTGCCTTTGAGATGGTCTTGTACCCCTTCCCCAGATTTTTACTTCTCTACTAGCATTTCACTGACTTGCCTTGAATGCTCCTTTATTTCCATTTTGGTTTGTTCTGTTGAAAACCTACCATACTGTTGGACCTTACAGAGAGAGGGGTATTTATTCAGGTGATCCTCCAATTTTCTGCATCAACAAATGGGTGAGTTGGTGAGAAATTGCACTTGCAGAAATTAGCGTAATAGTTACAAAGTGGATGAATACTTTATCAACCTCATAACTTTGGCTTTCAGATTTTAATAAATTATTGGCAAGTTTTGGAACTTTTCTTTTGACATGATGCATAATGTTTTGTAGATTAGCTCAAAAATACTACTTGATATATTTTAAATTTAGAAAATGAGACAGTGAAATGTGAAAATAGTTGTGGGGTTGAATAATTTTTTTAGGCACTGTACATTTATAATGGGGTATGAATAGGAAAAGTTTTGAAGTGTGTTGGCCAAACTCATGCAACTGGGAGTAACTTGGATAGGCAGCTTTGTTGGCATGGATGAAGGGTTTGTCTTGGTGTGTTAAAGTCGAATCTGAATAAAACTTGGGAGACCAGCTTCTTTTAGTTACAACTGTTTATTGCGCACCCTCCTGCAGGAGTTTGAGACTCAGTGTCAGAGGGAAGGCATGTAAGTACTGCCACCATCCGACAAGTGGGTCCCCTCTCTCCGGTTACAGCCGTATATTTATACATAGTAAGCCCCATACGTTACTGTTGCAAGATGCCATTTGAACTGGTACGCCCACCAAGTCTATTGGTGCGAAACTTAATTACAGATAAGAGAGTCTGCTAGATCAAGGCTTAACTACAGATGGATGTGCTGTCCAGTCCTCATCAGTTATTCCCTTTGCTAGGCCCTGACTTAATTACAGATAGATGTTCCTTCCTGTCACAAGATCACAAGACAAAGGAGCAGAAGTAGGCCATTCGGCCCATCGAGTTTGCTCTGCCACTACACCATGAGCTAAACTATTCTCCCATCTAGTTCCAATTTCTGGCTTTTTCCCCATATCCCTTGATACCCCGACTAATTAGATACCTATCAATCTCCTCCTTAAACACCCTCAGTGATCGAGCCTCCACAGCTGTATGTGGCAATGAATTCCATAAATCCACGACCCTCTGGCTAAAAAAAATTCTCCTCATCTCTGTTTTAAGTGGGTGCCTTCTAATTCTAAGACTGTGGCCTCTTGTCCTGGACTCACCCACCAAGGGAAACAGCCTTTCCACATCTACCCTGTCCAACCCTTTCAACATTCGAAATGTTTCTATGAGATCCCCTCGCATTCTTCTGTACTCTAATGAATACAGTCCAAGAGCTGACAAACACTCCTCATATGTTAGCCCCTGCATTCCAGGAATCATCCTCGTAAATCTTCTCTGAACTCTCTCCAACATCAGAACATCCCTTCTAAAATAGGGGGCCCAAAACTGCACACAGTATTCCAAATGAGGTCTCACCAGTGCCCCATAGAGCCTCATCAACACCTCCTTACCCTTATACTCTTGAAATGACTGCCAACATAGCATTCGCTTTCCTTACTGCCGATCCAACCTGGTGGTTAACCTTTAGGGTATCCTGCACAAGGACCCCCAAGTCCCTTCGCACTTCCGATTTTTGAGTTTTCTCCCTATCTAAGTAATAATCTGCCCAATTATTTCTTCTTCCAAAATGTACAACCGTACATTTCTCAACATTATAACTCATCTGCCATTTCTTTGCCCACTCTCCTAAACTGACCAAGTCTTTCTGCAACCTTTCGGTTTCTTCAACACTTCCTGCTCCTCCACCTATCTTGGTGCCATCCGCAAACTTGGCCACAAAACCATTTAATCCATAATCTAAATCATCAATATACATTGTAAAAAGAAGCGGCCCCAACACCGACCCCTGCGGAACACCACTAGTAACCGGCAACCAATCAGAATAGGATCCCTTTATTCCCACCCTTTGCTTTCTGCCTATCAGCCAATGCTCCACCCATTTCAATATCTTTCCTGTAATTCCGTGGGCTATCATCTTATTAAGCAGCCTCTTATGCGGCACCTTATCGAAGGCCTTTTGAAAATTCAAATACACAACATCTATAGCCTCTCCCTTATCAATCTTATTTGAGGTTACCTCAAAAAATTCCAATATGTTGGTGAGGCAGGATCTTCCCTTCATGAAACTATGCTGGCTTCGGCCTATCTTGTCATGCACCTCAAAGTATTTCATAACCTCGTCCTTGAGGATCGACTCCAATAACTTTCCAACTACCGATATCAGACTAATAGGTCTGTAATTTTCTTTTTGCTGCCTCCCTCCTTTCTTAAACAGCAGAACTACATTTGTAACCTTCCAGTCCTCCGGAACCATGCCAGAGTCTATTGATTCCTGGAAGATCATTTCCAATGCTTCCACAATCTCCAAAGCCACCACCTTCAGAACCCGTGGGAGCACCTCATCTGGTACGGGAGACTTATCTATTCTTAGTCCATTTAGCTTCCCAAGCACTTTCTCTCTAGTAACCTTGACTGTACCTAATTCTATTCCCTGAGACCTCTGGCTATCAGGTACGTTGCTAATGTCTTCTGTGAAGACAGATGCAAAATACTCATTTAGTCCTCTGCCATCTCTTTGTTACCCATTATAGTTTCTCCAGCATCATTTTCAATCTGTCCTATATCTACCCATGTCACTCTTTTACCCTTCATGTATTTAAAAAAACTCTTAGTATCCTTTTTTATGTTAATTGCCAACTTCCTTTCATAATTCATCTTTTCTTTCTTAATGACTTTCTTAGTTTCCTTCTGTAAGTTTTTAAAAGTCGTCCAATCCTCAGTTTTCCCACTAATTTTTGCTTCCTTGAATGCCGTCTCTTTTGCTTTTATTTTGGCCTTAATCTCTCTCGTTAGCCACATTTGTGCCATTTTTCCATTCATGATTTTCTTTTTTCTTGGAATATATTTTTCCTGAACTTTCCTGATTTCTTCTAGGAATTTCATCCATATCTGCTCTACTGTCCCTCCTTCCGGCTTACTTTTCCAATCGACTTGGGCCAGTTCCTCTCTCATACCACTGTAATTTCCTTTGTTCCACTGAAATATCGACACACCTGATACCAGCTTCTCCTTTTCAAATTTGAAACTGAACTCAGTCATATTATGATCACTACTTCCAAGGGGTTCCATTACCTCCAGCTCCCTAATCGCCTCAGGTTCGTTACACAGCACCCAATCCAAAACAACCCTGCTGGGCTTATGGACAAGCTGCTCCAAAAAGCCATCCTGTAGGCATTCTATAAACTCCCTCTCCTGAGATCCAGTACCTTCCTGACTTTCCTAATCCACTTTCATATTAAAATCCCCCGTAATTATCTTGACATTTTCCTTCTGACACGCTTTTTCTATTTCCAGCTGTAACTTGTAGTCCATATCCTGACTGCTGTTTGGAGGCCTGTATATAACTGCTATTAGTGTCTTTTTACCCTTGCCATTTCTTAATTTGACCCATAAGGATTCTACCTCTTTTGATTCTATGTCCCTTCTTTCTAGTGATTTGATATTGTTGCTTACTATCAGGACCACGCCACCCCCTTTACCTACCTTCCTATCTTTCCTATACACTGTGTATCCTTGGACATTCAACTCCCAATCCCATCCATCATTTAGCCATGACTCAGTGATGGCCACTATATCTAATGCTGCATGCATTTAAGTACAGTGCATTTAGATCAGTATCTGTTACCGATTTTGCTATATTCCTATCGCACAGCAAATTATCCTGTCTGTTCACCTGCCTGTCCTTCTTGCCATCTTTGCTGCACAGTATCTTTGACTTATTTCTATTTTTCTCTTCCTCGACCCTAACACCCTGGTTTCCTTCCCCCTGCCAGCTTAGTTTAAACCCTCCCCGACAGCTATATTTAACAATCCCGCCAGGATATTAGTTCCTTTTGAGTTCAGGTGTAACCCATCGTTTTTGTATAAATCATACCTCCCCCAAAATAGATCCCAATGATACAAGAATTTGAAGCCCTGCCCCCTGCACCAGTTACTTAGCCACACATTCATCTGCCTAACTCTGCTATTCTTACCATCATTAGCGCGTGGCTCAGGCAGTAATCCTGATATTATTACTCTGGAGGTCCAGCTTTTCAATTTCCTTCCTAGCTCCCAGTAATTTTCCTTCAGAACCTCCTCTCTTTTTCTGTCTATGTCATTGGTACCAAGATGTACCAAGACTTCTGGCTGCTGGCCCTCTCTCCTCAGAATACTCTGGAACCGATCTGAGACATCCTGTACCCTGGCACCAGGGAGGCAACACACCATCCGGGTATCCTTGTCCAGCTCGTAGAATCTCTTGTCTGTTCCCCTCACTATGGAATCCCATATAACTACTGCATTTCTCCTTGCTCCCTTGATCACGGCACTGGGCAGAGTGCCAGGGTCCCGTTCGCTGTGGTCTTCCTCTGTCAGTTCAACCTCTCCAACAGTATCTAAAACGATATATCGATTTCTGAGGGGGACTGTCACAGAGATGCTGTCCACTATCTCTCTATGAGTATTATCAATCACCTCACTTTCCCTAATTAGCTGAAGGTCATCAAGTTGCAGCTCCATATCCCTAACACGATCCTTAAGGAGCCTCATCTCAATGCACCTGGGAGTCTCCCAGGGTCCCCACATCCGGCACTCCAAGCACAACACTAATCCTAGATGCATGCCTCTAATGCTACTGTTATTACTAAACTGTTATAAATAAATAAATCTGTAACTTACCCCTTTAGTGAGACTCAACAGTCACAGGAAGCCTCCTCCCGTTTCAGCCTAAGCCCATTGAGCCGAAGCCCTATCACTCTGCGCCCTGTCACTCCGCTGCCCGCTGGATATGGCGGTGTTCTTTTTGAGCCTTCCAAGTTCTGAGGTCACGCGCCTGCGCAGTCGTGCCTCTTTTATCCCAAGTAGTTAAAAAAAAAATCTGAATTTTCTCCCAAAAAACGGCGACTTACTCTGCTGCCTGCTTGCTGTGAATCGAAAAAAAAAGTTGAAGATTGCTTCCTTTTTAAGCCTTCCACGCTTTGAGGTCACGTGTCCTTATCAGTGAGTCCTCCTCCCCTACTCAAGCGAGGGTACAATGTTATCAAACTCTCAATGACTCTGCAGGCTGAGGAGAACTGGTAATGAGCCTGTCTTAGCTAACTGCTGAAGACAGAGTTTACTTCGGTTCAAAAATTCCTATTCAGTCCCAATTATTGTTTTAGCCAGAGGTTACATAGTTTAAAATGATTTTTTTATATCCCCAATTCCTCAGGTGCTATTTCACTTTATGACTAACCTGAAAGTGATCTTGTTCATTCTTTCCCACCTCTATCAGTTAATCACACTGATCTCTACCCAACAATGACCCAACCCCTGCGCGACCATTCCCAACTGTTTTCTGACGTCTCTGTATACTCCATTTACTGGGTTCCCACAACATCCTCTTTGTCTCTTCCATAAACTCCTGGAATCTTGTTGGACTCAGAGATAATCCCATGGGCACGGTAGAATGAGTTTGTCAGTGGGCTGTAGGAAGGGAGATGGTTCATTCAGCCCCCACAGTCCCGTGGATGGCTGCATAAGGGTGTTCTTTTACTCCACCCTTGTCTGTTACAGCTGTGCGTTTGCCAACACACCCAAGTACACGCAAGTGAAGGCATTGGGCGGCACCGTGGTCAGGAAGGACTGGATTCTCGACTGTTACAAGCGGAGACGCCGGCTCTCTCACAAACGGTGCAGACATCTTCCCTCTTCTTCCGCCGGTCTGCCTGCCCTCTGTCTGCCCTTCAGACCTCACACCCACCCCTACCTTGCTCAATTTAGTTCCCTCTTTCTTTCACTTTATCTCCCCACTTAGTTTTAATCTCTGTGCCTCGGCCCCTACATGCCTCCTCACCTTCTCCAATAGACCTTCCCCATGCCCCCTTCTCAGCCTGTTTCACTGTGTGCCCCCTCTCTCTGTCTGGTTGTCTGCCCCCTCCTTTCCTCCCCCCCCACACCTCGCTGTCTCGCCCTCCCCACCTCCATCTATCTGCCACCTCCCTCACCTCTCTGTCCCCCACTCTCCCTCTAACCCACTCATCTCCAGTTACCCTAACCCCACTCCCCACTCCCCACTCTCCACACTGACGCCTGTCCCTGGCCCTTGACAGTTACCTGCTGGATGGGCCTGCTTCAAGCAGCGAGGAGGACGAGGGGGATGAAGGACCCAGGCCCCCAGTGCAGACAGCTCACAGGAAGGTAGGAGAGATTGAGATGGTGGAGTGGGGTAGCAAACGGGTGTTTTGAGGGGAGGATGTGCGGTGAAGGAACCTCTCCAGGGTCAGAAATGGGCAATGAAAAGCTCAATCGCCAAGGGGTGATTAACCAATTCCGAGGGCCACTGTCAGCCAGATGGGTGGTGGTCTGGGTGGGATGTCACAATCACTGAGGGATGATTTCCCAATGCCGAGGGTCCCCATCAGCCGGATGCTTGGTGGTCTGGGTGGGATGTCCCAGTCACTCAGAAGTGATTTCCCAATGCCGAGGGTTCCCATCAGCCGGATGCTTGGTCTGGGTGGGATGTCCCAATCACTCAGGAGTGATTTCCCAATGCCGAGGGTCCCCATCAACTGGATGGGTGGTGGTCTGGGTGGGATGTCCCAGTCACTCAGAAGTGATTTCCCAATGCCGAGGGTTCCCATCAGCCGGATGCTTGGTGGTCTGGGCTGCGATGTCCCAATCACTCAGGAGTGATTTCCCAATGCCGAGGGTTCCCATCAGCTGGATGGGTGGTGGTCTGGGTGGGATGTCCCAATCACTCAGGAGTGATTTCCCAATGCCGAGGGTTCCCATCAGCTGGATGGGTGGTGGTCTGGGTGGGATGTCCCAATCACTCAGGAGTGATTTCCCAATGCCGAGGGTTCCCATCAGCTGGATGGGTGGTGGTCTGGGTGGGATGTCCCAATCACTCAGGAGTGATTTCCCAATGCCGAGGGTCCCCATCAACTGGATGGGTGGTGGTCTGGGTGGGATGTCCCAGTCACTCAGAAGTGATTTCCCAATGCCGAGGGTTCCCATCAGCTGGATGGGTGGTGGTCTGGGTGGGATGAGCCAAGAGTGAACAGCTCTGTCCCCACAGGCCCCTCAGCAGGAGACCCGAAGCGAGCAGCAGGATGCTGTTCCGAGCACCTCCCGGCAAGGCGAAAGGATGCCCACTCCAGAGCAGGTCTATGAAGGGTCCACAGATGAGGAAACACAAGGTACAGATACGTTTGTGGAAGAAAAACCTCCCCCGTGTCACCTGGGTCACTGATGGTGGGCTGCTCCTCTGCTGATTGCCCAATGCCCCCTTCCCACTCTGCCCCTCTCCTCCCACGCTCTCCCCTTCTACCCACACCCTCTCTCCTCCTCAGCTTGGCTCAGGCCTGCTCCTCCTCCTCGTCCAACTATCCATCTCTCTTTACTTCAAAACGCGCTCATTCTCAGATTCCCCAGCCATTAGTGCCCTCCATTTCCAATCTCTCTCTCTCTCACTCACTCACTCACTCACCCTCAAATCAGGTGGCCAATTTACAGCAGCAGCTGAAAAACTGATGCACCCCACATGCCATTAGGATGTTAGATGGAAACGAAGAACCCGTTTTCCAAGGTAACAAAGTTGTTTACCTGAGCTAGTTCTATGTTTGGTCAACTGCCTATAACCTTTCCTATCCTGGTATCCATCCAATTGTCTTTTCAATAGTGTAAAGAAGCTGCTACTCAGGTCCCCCTTAAATCTCTCCTCACTCTCTTTAACCCTGTGTGGTTCCCCAGCACTGGGGAAAAGACTATGTACATTCAAGTCATTTATTGTCGTTTTAACTATATACACGTATGCCGTCAAACGAGACAATGTTTCTCCAGCTCAGGGTGTAAAACACAGTAGAATATATTACACATAACTTAGGAAAGTGAGAATGACAGTAAATCTACCAGTGAATTACACAAAAGTAAAGTACATGAATGAAATACTGTAGCGTACAGAACTGCCAACACTTGGAATGTGACGCTGCAGAGAGTTCAGAACCCTGATGACCTGAGGCAAGAAGTTGTTTCCCATCTGACTGTTCTTGTCTCTATGCATCGGAGTCTCCTGACTGATGGCTGAAAGTCAGAGAGGACGTTGGTGGGATCCTTAATAATACTGAGGGCGCTGATTATGCAGCGCTCTTGATAAATGTCCCCAGAGGATGGTAGGGAGACCCCTACGATCCTCTCGGCTGTTCTCACAGTCCTTTGTAGGGACTTCTGGTCCAGTGCTCGACTGCTCCCATACCAGATGGAAATGCAGCTTGTCAGGATGCTCTCAATGGTGCTCCTGTAAAATTCAGTTAAGATTCGGTGTGGGGGTTGGGATTGGGAGAGGCCTCTCTTGCCTCAATTCCCTCAGGAAGTGGAGGCACTCCTGTGCCACCTTATGCAGAGAGGTGATATTGAGGGACCAGGTGTGGTCATCCGTGATGTGAACTAGCAGGAACTTGATGCACTTAATTCTCTCTGCAGAGGAGCTGTGTATGTGCAGAGGGGCATGATTCATCTGCACCGTCCTAAAGTTCCTACTCATTTCCTTGGTCTTCTCCAGGTGTAGACTTGGGTGGTGGTTCTCGAAGCAGTCCATCAGCCGCTTCACTTCCTCTCTGTGCTCCAACTCATCATTGTTTATGAGGCCAGCCACTGTTGTGTCATCCGCTCACCTGATGACGTGGTTTGAGCTGAGTCCTGTGACGCGATCATGCATCAGCAGTGTGAACAGCAGCGGGCTGAGCACACAGCCAAGGGGAGCAACAGTGCTCAGTGTAATGGGCCTGGAGATGTTGCTGTCCACATGGACTGACTGTGGACCTTCTGTTAAGAAATCCAGGATCCAGTTACAGAGGGAGGTGTTGAGATCCAAGGTGGACAGTTTCCCCACCAGTTTCTGGGATATGATGGTCATGGTGCTCTTCATCATTTTATATACCTCTTCTGTGTCTTACACTGTACTGAACAAAGCTGCAACCTGCCCACCCCCCTTCCATAACTCAGTCCCTCAAGTTTCAAAAATATTCTCGTAAATCTGCTCTGCACTCTCTTCAGTTTAATGGCTTCTTCCTTTCAGCAAGGTGACCAAAACTGAACACAGTACTCCAAGTGCAGCTTCACCAGTGTCTTGTACAACTGCAACGTAACTTGAATTTGGTGCCCTGACTGTGCCAAATGCTGCCTTCAGCACACGTTCAAACTGTGCCACCACTTTCAGGGAACTATGTATTGTATCCCAGTCCTTTTGTTTTACAACACTGAAGATTCAGAATCAGCTTTATTAATCACATGTACATTGAAACCTACAGAGAAATGTGTGCATTACATTAACAACCAACACAGTTTGTGGTTGGCAGCCCACCTGAAAGCGTCACCAAGCTTCTGGCACTAACATAACATGTCTAATAATGTTCAGCCGAATAACATGCACCCAACACACAAGACTGGCCTCTGGACCTCGAAATGCATGACAGGCCACCTTCGAGCTTCCAATCTCCAGACATCGGCCCCGGACTCACTGACCTCCATCCCTGGGGTTCTACTGTTCGCAGTAAACTCCTTACATGGTTCAGCTCCCCAAGTGTGATACCTGGCACTTGTGCTTGTAATCCAATCTGACACAGAGCGGGTTTGAAACCTGACACGAAGGTGGACGCTGGGCATCTTTGAGACCCCAACCACTGACCTTCACACCCCTCCTCCCCCCAGTGAGCAACAGGTTAACTGGTGTCTCCGTTCTCTCTCACTCCAGGAGCACAGAGGATGGTTGATGACGATTCTGGCTGTGACACAGAAGATGAGATTAAAAGGTGGGTCTCAAATCTGAGTGCATGCACTCGTGTCCTGCACCTCCCCAGTGCCGCTGGAGAAAATCCCACCCTGCCATCCCAGGACATCCATGGCTCAGTCAGAGAGATGGACGGAAGAAGGGATCAAAGAAGGGGATGGAGGGAATTTCAAGGCCTAGACAGCTGAATGCCACAAATGTCAGAGAGATGGGAATTGATGGGAGAGAGACTTGAGATCAGGATTGGAGGAGGAGGAGGGGGGTGATTGAGGGAAGAGTGTGGAGTGGGCAGGGATGTAGGGGGCTGGAGGGTTTGGTGATTTCTGTGTTGCTTTCTCAGGGCAATGGGTTTAACCCGTGACTCCCACCTGCCCAGGGTCCAGGATGACCTCCAGAAGCAGCGAGAGGAGGAGAGCGATCCGTACGCGGCGTCCACTGACGAGAACACCGACATAGAGGACACAGCACCGGAGATCAATCTGCCCATTCCAGAGCTGCCTGGTTTGTACCTGGGACACCACCCCTTCCCATCCCTGTGACTGCCCTCTGCCCCTTTCAACCCTCTCGTCTCTGGT
This sequence comes from Mobula hypostoma, assembly GCF_963921235.1. Classification (NCBI taxonomy): domain Eukaryota; kingdom Metazoa; phylum Chordata; class Chondrichthyes; order Myliobatiformes; family Myliobatidae; genus Mobula; species Mobula hypostoma. Next base: position 436,326 of record NW_026948125.1, read on the forward strand.
CCCAACAACACGCCCATTCTATGTCACCCAATGTCCCTGTCTCCCTGATCTCCCATTCTCCAAAGCACATATTTCCAATACACCTTGATTTCCTCCCCCAGCACCACATCCCTGCACTCGCCCCGTAACCCTCCATCTTCTCGATATCCAGAAGCCTCTCAGATTGAGACTCTGGGGTTAGGATGGGAGAATCCCTGGATCCCTGGGATCCCCATTACCGTCTGAGTGAAGGAATCTCTCCCCATTTCTGTATATAAAAGCCACCCTTCCCCTCTTATTCAGATTGCTACCCCTGGTCATAGACTCCCCAGCGCAGTGGTCCCCAACCACCGGGCCGCGAGGAAACAATATGATTTGGCGATATGAAACGATATGAGTCAGCTGCACCTTTCCTCATTCCCTGTCACGCACTGTTGAAGTTGAAGTAACCTACCAAATCATACCAAATAACACATAAAACCTAAAATAACACTAACATATAGTAAAAGCAGGAATGATATGATAAATACACAGCCTATATAAAGTAGAAATAATGTATGTACAGTGTAGTTTCACTTAACAGAATTGGGAAGATTAAGCCAAAACTGATTTGTGGGAAAAAAACGGCACGTACTCGCATGCGCAAGTGGTGCCCGTGCAAGGCTTCATGGTCATGGTAGTCTTTCTCGGGGTAAACACAAGTGTCCTGTATTTGACTGCTACTTTTGTCCTTTATTTGGGAGTGAGAAAGTTGGCAACCCTACTTGAACACCCCCCGACCCCCGTCGGCCAGTCCGCAAGAATATTGTCAGTACTAAACCGGTCTGCGGTGCGAAAAAATTGGGGACCCCTGCCCCAGCGGGTTGGGAGATGGGGGGAGCTACAGTCCACATTCCCCGTGTCGAAGGGAGAACAGAGTGAGTGTGTGTGACTGAAACCATTTGTTTTCCACAGACCTCTTCATGGGGAAGCACTTTCTCCTGTATGGGGAGTTTCCAAACAATGAGCGTCGCCTGTTGACTCGTTATATCACTGCCTTCAATGGGTGAGGAGGGAGCATCGGGCTGGGGGAGGGTCAGCGGGGACGGAGCACCGTGTCGCGGGAGGGACAGTGGGGAGTGAGTTCCAAGCTGCAGGGATGAGGAGCGAGTGAGTGTCGGTTACGGAGTAGGAAGTGACAGTGAGAGAGAGCTATGCAGCAGTGAGGGAGTGACGTGTTGCAGGGAGGGAGGGTGTGCTGCACTGCGGGAAGGTAGTTTTCTTTACAAAGTATCAAACTTCTGTGTTTGTGGTGTCTCTGTGGGCAGTCTGGCCAAGTTTCTTATTGTACTAGGAGACCATTCAATAATCTGATTACAACAGGTCTTGGACCCTGTGGGGTATGTGCTTTCGGGCTTTTGTATCTTCTGCCCGAATGGACAGGGGAGAGGAGAGAATGTCTGGTGCATGGGGTCACTGATTATGCTGGCTGTTTTACTGAGGTAGTGGGAAGTGCAGACAGAGTCCTTGGAGGGGAGGCTGGTTCCCATGATGTGCTGAGCTGTGTCCACAACTCTGCAGTTTCTGGCAGTCATAGGCAGAACAGGATTGGATGCTTCTTGTGGTGCATTGATATAAATTGATGAGGGTTGACAGAGACATGCTGAATTTCTTCAATCTCCTGAGGAAGAGGAGGCCCTAGGGAGCTTTCTGGGCTATCATTTCAGGCTGCCGTTTCTTGGCTGTGTTTGGACTAGGACAAGCTGCTAGTGATGTTCATAACCAGGAACTTGAAGCTGCCTACCTGAGCACTGCTGACATAGGAAGAAGCGTGTATTCTGCCTGCATGCGTATGTCACTGACAAGTTCTGTTTGCAGACAGTGAGAGAGAGGCTGTTGCCTCTACTGCAGTGGTCCCCAACCACCGGGCCGCAAAGAATATGCTACCGGGCTGCGAGGAAACGATATGATTTGGTGATATGAACTGATATGAGTCAGCTGCACCTTTCCTCATTCCCTGTCACGCACTGTTGAACTTGAACCCCCCCCTGTTGGCTGGTCCGCAAGAATATCGTCAATATTAAACCGGTCCGCGGTGCAGAAAAGGTTGGGGACCTCTGCTGTACTGTAGCTACAAGCTGACCTGTTGTGTAACTCTTCCTCTCTGCAGCTTGCTGGAAGACTACATGAGTGAGAGTGTCAACTTTGTGGTCACAGCTGAAGATTGGGATGACCGATTCGATGAGGTGAGTGGCCCTCCCATATTGTCTCTTCCTCGCTGACCCTCCCATGGCACGATGCTCCCGCCACACCTCAGTGGGTGGAGATTATATGATTTATTGAAGCACTGACACTGGTCTTACTGTTTATTCCTCCTTGCCACCCGTCCCATGGCGCAACACTGCCTCCTCATCACCCCTCCCCCCACTGCTGTGACCCTTCCTCGCTGCCCCTCCCATGGCGTAGCACTCCCTTCCTCAATCGTGACCAAGGCTGCAGTGGATGGGACCTTGGTGGGTGGGGTATATGAGCCAAATGTATCAAGGCCTGACAATGGTCTTGTATTTTTCCCTCCTGCAGGCGCTGATGGAGAACTCGAACCTGGCTTTCGTCCGCCCCCGCTGGGTGTACACTTGTAATGAGAAACAGAAGCTGGTCCCCCACCAGCCTTACGTGGTGGTTCCCAGCATCTAGACCACCCAGCCATCTCTGGGCGGAGAGAGTGGAGTCCACCTTATCCCGAGGAACTCCCCTCTCCCTTGCTGGCCCCATCTGTCACTGTGCTCCCTTTCTCCCTCCGCAGAGAACACGAGGCCTTCTTCCTCATTACCCTTCCTTCAGCTGTCTGATGCTAAAAGCTTGGGGGCAATTTGGTGTTTCTGTTCTCCCCCCCCCCCACTCGTCTCTCTTTCACACCCCCTCTACCTCACTTGTACTGATTTTTTTAGTGCTCTCTGCACCTTCCCCTTAGTGTGTTGTGGACAGACACACTCCCACCTGCCTTTCCCTTGGGCATGAGGGTGCCACTCTTGAGCTGTTTTGTGGTTTCTCACTCTTCAGTTCTCATCTTTTATTGCTTCTATTTTGAAATACGGACAATAAAACGACGATTTCACAAACACCTCTCTCCGAGTGCCGTTATCATGACCCAGATGCTGTCCAGGCATGGGCTGGTCAGTGGGCAGAAACATTCACCTCACACACACGCCGGGCTGACACTGTCTCCCATAGGAGGGCGGCAGCCCGAAGTGTTCCGTGCTGTGCCCACCACACTGTCCACCCGAAGTGTTCCGTGCTGTGCCCACCACACTGTCCACCCGAAGTGTTCCGTGCTGTGCCCACCACACTGTCCACCCGAAGTGTTCCGTGCTGTGCCCACCACACTGTCCACCCGAAGTGTTCCGTGCTGTGCCCACCACACTGTCCACCCGAAGTGTTCCGTGCTGTGCCCACCACACTGTCCACCCGAAGTGTTCCGTGCTGTGCCCACCACACTGTCCACCCGAAGTGTTCCGTGCTGTGCCCACCACACTGTCCACCCGAAGTGGTCCGTGCTGTGCCCACCACACTGTCCACCCGAAGTGTTCCGTGCTGTGCCCACCACACTGTCCACCCGAAGTGGTCCGTGCTGTGCCCACCACACTGTCCACCCGAAGTGTTCCGTGCTGTGCCCACCACACTGTCCACCCGAAGTGTTCCGTGCTGTGCCCACCACACTGTCCACCCGAAGTGGTCCGTGCTGTGCCCACCACACTGTCCACCCGAAGTGTTCCGTGCTGTGCCCACCACACTGTCCACCCGAAGTGTTCCGTGCTGTGCCCACCACACTGTCCACCCGAAGTGTTCCGTGCTGTGCCCACCACACTGTCCACCCGAAGTGTTCCGTGCTGTGCCCACCACACTGTCCACCCAACCTCTACAACCTGGGCAGTGGGGGAGTTCACCACTGACCAAGAACTAAACTGGATCAGGGTTGGGGCTTCACTCACCCCTGACACCTCAAGGTTTTTCCCCCATCTGCAGGACAGGTGTGATGGGCCACCCCCCACTACCCTGGGTGGAGTCAGTCCATGTACTCTCCATTTCCCTGAGTGCGGTTAGTCTAGGCACTCCACATCTGCCACATTACTGCCGCCCATCTACAAGTCAGGAGTGTGATGGGACACTGCCCACTTCCCTGGGTGGGGTGAGTCCAAGCACTCCACATCTGCCACATCTCCTGTCCTACAAGTGAGGAGTGTGATGGGGCACTCTCTAGTTTCCTGGGTGAGTACGGCTTCACTGACCAGGAATTCAGCTGGACCAGATCTGGCCCTTACACCCCTCCACATCTATGTGACCTCCCCTGAACCCCGCACTGTCTCTGTTAACCCCTCCTTCCCCTACACCTCTTCTCCTTGTGATGTGTATAAATGACCTGAATGAAAGCATGTATAGGTGGGTTTGTAGATGATGGTGATGTCAGTATAGAAGACGGCCAAAGGTACAACAGGATATAAATCCGATGCAGATATTGGCAGAGAAATGGCAGATGGAGTTTAATCGGGCAAGTGTGAGGTCTTGCACTTTGGTAAGCAGCACAGTACACAGTTAATGGCAGGACCCTTAACTGTGCTGATGTACCGGGGGATCTTGGTTGGGGTCCAAGTTCACAGCTCCCTGAAAGTGGCCACATAAGCAGACAGGAGGCAGAAAAAATGGGGTGAGGGAGAGGGAAGGGATGAGGGCAAGGGGCTAGATCCCTTCTGATATCCCAGTTTAGAATCTCAGATGAGCACCAGTCTTATCCTGAAACTAATGGAATTAAGATCACTGGATCCAAAGTGTTCCCATCACACATGCCTGTCACTTGCCCTGTCTCATTCCCCACAAGGTTGTTAGTTATACAGCAAAGAGACACTGGAATCTCCAGAGGCTCTGATGAAGGTCCTACCTTCAAACTACTGCAGCGCTTTGCTGAGTGTCTACAAAGTGTCCCGTGAGACTTCGAGAACAAATGAAGCCCCTGGTTCTATGAGAATGGAGATATTTGGTTTTCTCACAATATCGTGGTGGATTTTCCCCTGACCATAACACTTCACTGGTACAAAACACAACATGACCTTTCGTATCCATCACAATCCCCTCATGCCTGCCCGGGCCCTGTCCATTCCTGCTGTGCTCTCTCACTGCATAAGAACACAAAACCCTTCCAACCTGTGCCAGTATTTAGTACAAAGACATCTGGAGTTCAGGCCTTTGCTCTGCGGTCAATGAAGATGAAGATGGGTGATGAAGAATATCCATGAATGTTAGAGTGTCACAGGTTGGTGAGTTTTGGTTTCAGATGCCTATGTGAGCAGGAGGCATGAGGGCTGGTCAGTTGCCTGGTGAGCCTGGATTTCAGGGTACCATCGGCAGCTAATCCACAGCTCTATACTGAAGATCAGAGCCGGAAGGTCAATCAGAAGTGGAAGCCCAAAGGCGGAAGCCTAGAGACTGGAGGCCCGGTGACCTGTCCAGGAGTTAGAGGACAGTCCGTGTGTGAGAGTGGGGGAAAGGGATTTTTTTTGCTGTTGTTCATTATTGCTTGTGTATTTTGTTTTATTGTGCTCAGGGTTGTTCTGCTGAGAATGGTGGCAGTACTATGTTGGTGCCAGAATGTATGGTGACACTTGCAGACTGCCCCCAGGCATCCTTAGGTGTGTTGATCATGAATGCAAACAACACATTTCACTGCACGTTTCCATGCACATGTAATAACTAAATCTGAATTTAATACAATATACCCCTGACCTCCTCTTGTTCCGATTCCCCATCATCTACTTCCCTCACCCCAACATTTACCTCTTTCATCTGTTTCCCCCACTTCTCTCCCAGAAGAGAATTCCTGAGATTCCCCACCTTCTGTCAGAAGTTCTCACCATCAGTGTTCAAAAGCTGCCCTGATTTTGTAATTCTGCTTCCTGAATTGAGACTCTCACTGGGGAAACATCTCCAGAACCCCCTTATTCTATGCCCTTAGGAACTGAGATGTTTCAGAAAAGTCACTTCCTCATTCTTGACGCCGCCCCTCCCCCTTCATCCTCTGCAATTTCCTGCCTTGGTATCAGAGGTTTTGTCAGAGATGGAACCCATGTCTCCTCAAGAGATGCAAGCTGCCCCAACTACCTGGCACCAACTTTGGTCCTGTAGCAAATGTAGACCTTGTCTGGGTCATCTCCTGATTGAATCATCACCTCTTTCATCAATTGTCAGTGCTGATTGGATGGTCATCTAGCAGGAGATGGGGTTTCATCTGCCAAGGAACTCGGCAGGCCAGGCAGTATCTTTGGAAAAGAGTAAACAATATTTCAGGCCGCGACCTTTCATCAGAACTCGAATAAGTTAATCAATGATGAGAAATGAGCTTGGCAGGCGGAGTCTGGAAGGGCAGATGGCCGTCTCCATTCCTGCCGAGGGAGATCTCTAGCTACTTTTCAATGTAACCTTCTGACTGTAAGCTTGGACTGAGTCAGCTATTACTGTGACATAGGGGAACAGACCATGAGAGGCCTGCATCGGACATTTTCATGCAGTACAAGGCGCAGATTGGAAGTCTGTTTGGGGCACCACTCCTCGCACAGACACTAGAGCAATGTGTGGTTAAGTACCTTGCTCAAGAACACAAATGCTGCCACAGCTGAGGGTCGAATTAGCGACCTTCAGATCCTAGATGAACAGCAACGTAGCTCACTACAATGCATGGGAATAATGAACAAATGGGTTGCATGGTGATGATAAATTCCATTAAATAAACATATGATTTGAATATACACAAACATAAAAAATTGAACAGGTATCCACTGTAATGTCTATCCACGGCCGCCTCTACTGTAAAGATGAAGCCACACTCAGGTTGGAGGAACAACACCTTGTATTCCGTCTGGGTAGCCTCCAACCTGATGGCATGAACATTGACTTCTCTAACTTCTGCTAAGGCCCCACCTCCCCCTTGTACCCCATCTGTTACTTATTTTTATACACACATTCTTTCTCTCACTCTCCTTTTTCTCCCTCTGTCCCTCTGAATATACCCCTTGCCCATCCTCTGTGTTCCCCCCCTCCTTGTCTTTCTTCCCGGACCTCCTGTCCCATGATCCTCTCATATCCCTTTTGCCTATCACCTGTCCAGCTCTTGGCTCCATCCACCCCCTCCTGTCTTCTCCTATCATTTTGGATCTCCCCCTCCCCCTCCAACTTCCAAATCTCTTACTCACTCTTCCTTCAGTTAGTCCTGACAAGGGTCTCGGCCTGAAACGTCGACTGCACCTCTTCCTAGAGATGCTGCCTGGCCTGCTGCGTTCACCAGCAACTTTGATGTGAATTACTGTATGAATATTGACTCACCCATATAAATTTACAATTCGCCAGGAAACAATTTAATTCACTCCAGTATAAATTTAGATCGAAATTCTATTGACAAAATATTTTTAAACTAACAAACACAACAATACTATATAAAACAAAATAAAGTAAATGTCCATCACATATAAATAAATAATATTGTGCACGTAATCGTTGGAGCTTATTGTTGAGAATTCAATCCACTTTGATGGTCGGAGGGCCTGAAATAAATTAATACAATATGTATCTAGAATGTAACCCACACTAATAAAAAGTGGTTACGGTGCAGTAATACGGGTAATCGAGGTGAGTGCTGGGCCAACGAATGGTCAACCAGATTTACGGCCAAGGAGAAGAAACTTCTTTAAGATGGCGTGAGGTTTTGTTTTAATAGCCCTGTAAGCTTTCCAGAAGGAAGTCAGCAGTAGTAGTTCAATGCAATGCATAATATAGAAGAAAAACGAAATAGTAATTAAAAATACATAAATTAATTGCAGTATACGTAAATTGAATAGATTAAAATCGTGCAAAAAGAAATATATATTTTAAAAAGTGAGGTAAGGTGCACGGGTTCAATGTCTATTTAGGAATCGTATGGCGGAGGGGAAAAAGCTGTTCCTGAATCGCTGAATGTGTGCCTTTAGGCTTCTGTACCTCCTACCTAATGGTAACAGTGAGGAAAGGGCATATAATGGGTGCTGGAGGCCCTTAATAATGGACGCTGCCTTTCTGAGGTACCGCTCGTTGAAGATGTGCTGGGTAGGCTAGTACCCAAGATGGAGCCGACTAAGTTTACGACCCTCTGCAGCTTCTTTTTCGGTCAGTACTGTGCAGCAGCCCTTCTCTCTCCACCACCCCATAGCAGACAGTGATGCAGCCTGTCAGAATGCTCCCCACGGCCTTTGACCTTTTCTGCTAACTTATAAGACCATAAAAAGATAGAGCAGCAGAACTAGACCATTCGCCCATCGAGTCGGCTTCATCATGGCCGCAATCTCCTGCCTTCTCCTTATATTCCTTTGTGCTCTGACCAGTCACGAATAGAAACATAGAAAATAGGTGTAGGAGTAGGCCATTCGGCCCCTCGAGCCTGCACCGCCATTTATTATGATCATGGCTGATCATCCAACTCAGAACCCCGCCCCAGTCTTCCCTCCATACCCCCTGACCCCCGTAGCCACAAGGGCAAATAAATAAATATCTATAAATATACCCAATCACTTGGCCTCCATAGCCGGCTGTGGTAACGAATTCCTAGCTAAAGAGATTCCCCCTCATCTCCGTTCTAAAAGAACGCTCCTCCTTTGAGAGGCTGCGCCCTCTGGTGCTAGACCCCTGCCGTAGGAAACATCCTCTCTATCGAGGCCTTTCAACATGCATTTTGCTTTCCTCACCACCTGACATTTCGCGGTAATTTTCACATATCAAACCCCTCCCATGTTACTGTCCTTCACCACATTGACGAGCAGCTAAAGATCTGCCTCTCCAAGACACCACCACCCTGCACTTCCCGCTGGTCAGGAGATGCAAGCCCGCTTCCTGACAGATCGGAAGTTCGTAATATCACCGGCTGGTTGCTCTTTACTGAGCAGCCAGTGAAGCCGCCGGGCTGGGAAACCCTGCTGTTTATTTCGCTGCGACCGCGAGTGCTGTGGAGAATATATGGAGCAATGGAAGTCATCTAGCTCCCATGACCGGACCTCGACCTGGCCTTTGTTCGGTGGCGTTTTCCGGAACTACCGTCCCTGGCCCATGATATTGGTTTGCGGTGGATTAGTCGTATTCTACTTATGCCGGAAGCATGGAATCTCTTTTCGACAAATCGCCAGACTAAACCTTTATCGGTCGTGTATCCGACTAATCAAGTACTGCTACCGGTACTTTGTACCGCAGACCGTCCATTGCCAAGGTGGGACTGGGACACAGCAGTGTAGGTTCGGGGATGAACCATCTCAGAGCCGGGGGGCGAGGGTACGCGGAGATGGTGCGAGAGTCTAGATCCAGGGTGTCATTTCATGCCGGAATGGGTGAGAAGAGGGAGAGGAACCTCGGGAATTCTCTGCGCCGGCGGAGCTGGAGGACGGTCCGCTGGTGGGTGGGTATGTATGGGGGGGGGGGGAGGGAGGGGTATATATAACGAACGGAGGAGTTGAGGGTGGTGAAGGGACAGGCTGGGAGTTCATTGGTCGAGCTGAATAGGCTGACTGGAGTTCAGTGCAACTGCTGGCTGGGGGCCGTTGATTCAGTGGGTGGGCACTTTGATGTGGAGAAGCCTAGTAGTTTGGAAAGGGTTCGTTTGTAGCCTATGGCTGCAAAAGGGAGAGGGAGGGTTGAGACTGAAGGAGGAGGGCGGGAGATTGTGGAATGCTCCAGAAGTAAGGGTAGCCAAAAAAGCATTGCATGAAGTGAAAGACCTGAAGTAATGGGGGACAACAAATTGAGGAAAATGGGTGAATTGGAGGAATTTATAGTTCTGTATAAAATTAAAGATCAGAAGAAAGGAGCCCTTAATCCTTTGAAAGTGGCAGCAGCATGAGAGAACTAAATAGGTAAAGGATTACAGGCCAAGATTTTGTCTAATGGATTGCTGAAAATTTGTTGCAAAGATATTGACCAAAATAACAATGCTACAATGGTGGGAAAATTGGTTGTGAAAGTGGAGTGTATTACTCTGAAAGAAAGGAAGGGAGTTAAGGGGATAGTATATGGTATTTGGTTTGGCATGACTGAAAAGGAAATTTTGGTGGTCGAGTGATTGAAGCCAAAGGATTAAAATCGAGAGAAGGTGGTAATTGGGATTCCCCTGTTCTTCTGGTTTTTGCAGGTGATGTTCTTCCAACTAGAGTCTATCTTGGGTGCATGTCTTATCAAGTTAGAGAATACATTAGACCTCCCTTACGCTGTTATAATTGCCAGAGATTTGGACACGTTGCTGGTTCATGTCGGGGTAAAAGAAGATGTATGAAATGTGGAGAGGATCATGATATTAAAGCATGTAAGGCAGCGGTGCCTAAATGCAGTAACTGTGGAGGGGATCATATAGCGGCGTTCAGAGGATGTGAGTATTTTAGTAAGGCAAAGCAGATTCAGGATGTTAGTATCCAACAAAAAATATCATATGCTGAGGCAGTAAAGAAAGTTGATAGAGAGCAAAGGATAAGTAAAGAGAAGATTGGAATGATGGGGAGTCAGTTCATTCCGAGTTCTCCAACTATGGTTCCTTCAGGCATGTTGTTGATGACTAAAGAGTCTTTTTTGGCATTTGTTGTTGATGTACTGGTTGGGGCTAAAACTACAGCCAAGAGGTCGGATATGATAAAAGTAGTTGTTGGAGCTGCAGAGAGATTCCTTGATATAAAACAGATTTCGCCATAAAAATTACATGAGTGCAGGTGGGTGGGACTAGGTGAGAATAAGAGTTTGGCACGGACTAGAAGGGCCAAGATGGCCTGTTTCCGTGTTGTAATTGTTATATAGTTATATGGTTATTTGACAGACAAACAATCACTGAATACTTCCCAGTTGTCAGGATCAGAGAGTACGGAGGAGCTTTATGCGGATGAAGAGGCCAATAATTAGTATTTGGATGTTTTTAATATTACAATGGAATGCAATAAGTTTATCTGCAAATGGTCAAGAATTAAAAAGATTTGTTGGAACTTTTAAAGACAAGCGTGATTTGATCTGTATACAGGAGATGTGGTTAAAGCCTCATTTAGATTTTGTGATCCCTGGATATGATAGTTTGAGAGCTGACAGAACAGGTAAATCTGGTGGAGGGTGTGCAACTTTCATACAAATAGGACTCCAGTTTAGAAGTCTTGATTTTAAATCTAACCTTGAAATTGTGGCTGTGGAGGTTTGGAGCTCTCGTGGTCAAATAAATTTGATTAACTTTTATAATCCAGGTAATGTGATGTTATCAGATTTGGATTAAATTATGAATAAGGTAAGATCCCCAGTAATCTGGGTTGGAGATTTCAATGCCCATAATCCTATATGGGGTAGTGAACGTAAAGATAGTAATGGAGCGATAATAGAGGAGTTTCTAGATAAATACAACATGGTACTGCTAAATGACGGAAGGTCTACAAGATTTAATATTGTAAAGAATACTTGTAGTCACTTAGACTTATCTATCACTTCCTCAAATTTAGCTAGGGTTGGGGAATGGGATGTTATGGACAGATACACACTAGGAAGTGATCACTATCCTATATTATGTAGATTTGGTAGAAATTTGATAGTAGAAGTTGAGGAGAGGTCTGGTAGGTATAATTTTTCTTTGGCCCATTGGGATGAGTACCAGGAGAAAGCTATGGATATAATAGAAGAGATTAATAGCGAGGGCTCCATAGACGATTGGAATGAATCCCTCTGTTTTATAATTCATTCAGTTGCTCAGTTGACTATTCCGCTACGGAATGTACTTAAGGCTCGAGCATTAGTTCCGTGGTGGAATAAAAATTGTGATATAGCAGTAAGAAACAGAAATAGAGCTTGCAGAAAATTAAGAAAGTGTTAGATAATGTTATGGAGTATAAAAAGGAAAGAGCAGTAGCAAGGAGAGTAATTAAAAATGCAAAGAGGGATAGTTGGAGAAGATTTTGTGGAACCCTGGGCCCTGAGACACCTATAAAGCAGCTATGGACAATAATTCACAGAATGTCAGGGATGTATAGGAAACCATCTATCCCAGCTTTGCTGGAAGGAGATATTGAAGCTGTAACCAATAAGGAAAAGGCTGATATGTTTGTAGAGGTGTTCCAAGCATTACACAGTTCTGGAGAGTTAGATGATTTGAGAAAGGAAATTATGTTAAAGGAAAGTTGGAAATTGGACAAGAGTTTGGATGATAATAGTTCCATAAATGTGTTTTTCTCCCTTCAGGAATTACAGGAAGCTGTCCAATCAGGTTCAAACACTTCTTCTGGTAGGGATGGACTGTGTTATGAATTGCTTAAGCATTTAGATGACTCTGTATTAACAGAAATTCTAGCATTCTTTAATTCAGTGTGGAAAGAAGGAAAATTACCAGTAGAATGGAAGCATGCGGTGGTAGTTCCAGTTTTAAAGCCAGGTAAGGACGCTTCTACGCCTAGTTCGTATTGGCCTATAGCTTTAACGTCAGTGCTTTGTAAAACTATGGAACGAATGGTCACCAACAGACTTGTTTATTTTTTGGAAAATAAGGGACATTTTGCTGCCTATCAAAATAGTTTTAGAACTGGAAGATCAACAATGAAATCTGTTGCCCTTTTGGATCATGATATTAATAAAGCCTTTCAAAATAGAGAAGTAATGGTAAGTGTATTTCTAGATATTGAAAGAGCATATGATCTTAGCTGAAGATTTTTACTGATGGCTCAGTGGACCCAGAGAGCAGTAGGGCAGGATTTGGGATATATGTGTCTCAACTTGGAGTTAAGATTGGTCACTGGGTTTCAGATGGTGTTTCTGTCTTTGCAACAGAATTATTAGCGATCCTCTGGGCCTTATGGTGGATAGAAGACACTTGACCATGTAGGGTTATCATCTGCTTGGATTCTGCTGCTGCTTTAGAGGCTATAAAAGGGAGTAAATCAAAAGCTCATCCTGACATAATTATTGAGATTCTCTTTGTGTTGTTTAGAGTAGGGAAAATGGGTTATGCAGTTAGATTTTCATGGATACCTGGGCATGCTGGGGTGGATGGAAATGAAATTGTGGATGGCATTGCAAAGTCTTCCTTACAGAGCAGGCAAGTAGAAATTAGAGTTCCCCTAGGAGAGCAGAATTGAGAAGTAGGATTGAAAAAGGTATAGAGAGGAAGTGGCAGGAGGATTGGAAAAATGAATTAAGGGGCAGGCATTATTTTTCTAGTCACCCACTAGCTAAAAATGTCTCAGACTGTTACCTTTTATGTCGTAGAGTTATGGTGAAATTAACAAGACTTAAGTTGGGGCATTGTGGGCTACACAGGAAAGCATCCTACTGGATTATGTGACTGTGGTAGTCCAGAAACAGTCCAGCATGTTTTGCTGAGCTGTAATTGATACAAAATTGAAAGAAGCATTTTGTTCAAGAGGCTATCTGGCTTAAATTTATTTTGGTTTTTTATTAAATCTTTGTTTGGCCATCAAGAGAATCAACATCTGATTGAAGAGTCTATTATTCAGTTTATACCTGAGACTAGGTTGTATTCGAGAATTTGAGTTCTTTGAAGTCCTATAATTAATTATACATCCTGCGGAGGGCTGTAATACGCCTAGATGCATCTAAACAGCCGGACATAGTAGTAGTAGTATTAGTAGTAGTAGCAGTAGTAGTATTAGTAGGAGTATTAGTAGGAGTACTACTACTACTGGGACAGAAGTTGAGATCTGGGGCAGATCATGTTGAATGATGGGAAAGGTTACTGGCCGATTCGTGTTCTTGTGAAGGGAGAGGCACAGGAGGAGCTGAGCAGGGTCCGGTCAGGGAGGGTGGAAGGGATTGTGATGGGGACCTGTGGATGTGAAAGAAGGTGACGATGGACATGTTGTGTTTTGTACCAGTGGAGTGTTATGGTCAGGGGGAAATTCACCACGAAATTGTGAAAAAACTGAACATTACTGAAGAACCAGGGGCTCCACTTATTCTCTTTGTCTACAAAGTGTCCCGTGAAACTGAGGATCTCCGCAACGCTCTGCAGTGGATTGAAGGTAGGATCTTCATTCGAGCCTCTGGAGATTTCAGTGTGTCTTTGTCCCTTGTGCCAAGGAACACTCCCAGTGCAGCACCGGGGGTGCCCTCCCCCCTCTGCTCTCTCGGTTGGATTGAATTCCTGTTTTCAAGTAGCTGAGTTATTCCAGGCCTCCTAGGCCAGTGTCCATCCCTGATCCAATACTTCAGTGGGTTATGGAGCTAATAGTTTCAGTAAGACATCCTGGGATGAAGCTGGAGAGATCTTTACATTCACGATGGACTGAATGTTTCCATCTATGATGGAAGGTCCTTTGAGAGGTTTATTCTCAGCAGTGATGTGGAATGTGCTACCAGAAAAGGACAGTTGAAGCAGATTTAACAAAACCTGACGGAATAACAAAGCGCACATGGAGGCCCTGGGAAAAGACAGTCCAATCAAAGGCAGATTGTTATCTAAATATAGTCAGACTGCAAATGAATGAAGAACAGAATGACTTTGGTGTTCAGGTGCATGAGCGGGCAGGTCAGATGCCAAGTGGTCTATTGTAAAGAGGTTGGCATTGGAGAACAGGGAGGTTTCTTTGCAGTTGTACGAGATGTTGCTGAGGGCACACAGATTTGGTCCCCTCACCTAAAATATACTTAGAGGCCACTTTATTACGCACATCTACTTGTTCATGCAAATATATGGCAGCAACTCAGTGCTCAATAGAGGTCAAGAGGCTCAGTTGTTGTTCACACCAAATATCAGAATGGGGAAGAATTATGACGCAAGTGACTTTGACCAATGGAATGATTGCTGGTGCCAAGGTTTACAGAGAATGGTGCAACAAACAAAACAAAACTTCCAGCGGGTGGCAGTTGTGTGAGTGAACGTGCCTTGGTCAGAGGAGAAAGGCCAGACTGTTCAGGCAGACAGTAATGTGACAGTAGCTCCCATAACCATGCATAGAACGAAGAGCAGTACAGTACAGGAGCAGGCCTTTCATATCACAATTTTGTGCCAAGCCAGCTAAAAAGTAACTCAAAAACACCCAAAAAAACTAATCCCTCCTACCTACACAATGTCAATTTCCCTCCATCTTCCTCACATTCAGGTGCCTATCCAAATGCCTCTTAAAAGCCTGTAATGTATTTACCTCCACCTCCCAGACAGCACACTCCAGGCATCCACCACTCTCTGAGTAAAAAATTTACTCTCACATCCCCTTTCAACCTACCTCTAACCTTCAATGCATGCCCCCTGGTATTAGATATTACAGCCCTAGGAAACAGATACTTCCTGTTTATTCTATGCCTTTCATGATCTTATAAACCTCTATCAGATCTCCCCTCAGCCTCCGAGGCTCCAAAGAAAACAGCCCAAGTTTATCCAGCCTCTCATGATAGCACATGCCCTCTAAACCGGGCAGCATGGTAAACCTCTTCAGCACCCTCTCCAAAGCCTCAATGTCCTTCCTATAGTGAGGCAACCAGAACTGTATGCAATACTCCAGATGTGGCTTAATCAGAGTTTTATAAAGTTGCAACATAATCTTTTAACCTTTGAACTTTGCCTCAACTCATAAAAGCCAGCATTCCATAAGCTGCCTTAACCACATCGAGGAGCTATGAACTTAGACTTCAAGATCTCTCTGCTCAACAACACCTCTGGCCTAAGTAAGTCCCTTCAACCACTACCCTCTGTCTTCTATGCACAAGCCAGTTCTGAGTCCAGACAGTCTGTTTGTCACGGACCCCTGGCATCTTAATCTTCTGGATCAGCCTTCCATGAGGAATTTTGTCAAATGCCTTACTAAAATCCATGTAGACAATATCTACTGCCCTACCCTCAACAATCTCTCTCAGCACCTTGTCAAAAAACTCGATTGAGTTAGTAGGACACGACCTGCCCCACACAAGGCTATGTTGAGTCTCCCTAATGGGCCATGGGTTTCAAATTTTCATATACCCTATCCCGAAGAATCTTCTCCAGCAATTTTCCTACAACTGACGTAAGACTCACTGGTCAATAATTCCCAGGATTTTCCCGTGTTCCCTTCTTAAATAAGGTACAGCAATAGTCGCTTGTCAGTCCTCTGGGACCTCGACTGTGTCTAGAGAGGACACTAAGATACTGGTCAAGCAAGGTTCCAGCAATCTTGCCTTTTGCCTCCTTCAATAACCTGGGTAAATCCTATCAGGCCCTGGGGACATCCATCTTAATACTCATTAGGAGGCCCAACACTTACTCCTCCTTGACCTCTATGTGCCTGAGTATATTTATGCACTCAGCACCGATCTCCTGATCCTCCTTTTCCTTGGTAACTACTGAAACAAAGTACTCATTAAGTACAAACAACAGGAATTCTGCAGATGCTGGAAATTCAAGCAACACACATCAAAGTTGCTGGTGAACGCAGCAGGCCAGGCAGCATCTATAGGAAGAGGTGCAGTCGACGTTTCAGGCCGAGACCCTTCGTCAGGACTAACTGAAGGAAGAGTGAGTAAGAGATTTGAAAGTGGGAGGGGGAGGGGGAGATCCAAAATGATAGGAGAAGACAGGAGGGGGAGGGATAGAGCCGAGAGCTGTACAGGTGATTGGCAAAGGGATACGAGAGGATCATGGGACAGGAGGTCTGGGAAGAAAGACAAGGGGGGGGGACCCAGAGGATGGGCAAGGGCTATATTCAGAGGGACAGAGGGAGAAAAAGGAGAGTGAGAGAAAGAATGTGTTTATAAAAATAAGTAACAGATGGGGTACGAGGGGGAGGTGGGGCATTAGCAGAAGTTAGAGAAGTCAATGTTCATGCCATCAGGTTGGAGGCTACCCAGACGGAATATAAGGTGTTGTTCCTCCAACCTGAGTGTGGCTTCATCTTTACAGTAGAGGAGGCCGTGGATAGACATGTCAGAATGGGAATGGGATGTGGAATTAAAATGTGTGGCCACTGGGAGATCCTGCTTTCTCTGGCGGACAGAGTGTAGATGTTCAGCAAAGCGGTCTTCCTGCTTTCTCTGGCGGACAGAGCGTAGATGTTCAGCAAAGCGGTCTATTAAGTACCTCACTTATATTTTCCGCACTCAAGCAAATATTCCCCTCTTTATCTTTAAATGGTCCCACCCTTTCTCTGGTTATCCTCTTGCTCATGATCTATGTATAGAATGCCCTGGGATTCACCTTAATCCAAGTTGCCAAGGACTTTCCACAGCCCCTCCTGGCTTTCCTAAGTCCTCTCTTTAGTTCTGGGTCCCCCCCCCCCCCGCCTTTCCTCTCCCTGGGCCTCCTGTCCTATGATCCTCTCACACTCCTTTTGCCTATCACCTGTCCAGCTCTTGGCTCCATCCGTCCCCGTCCTGTCTTCTCCTATCATTTTGGATCTCCCTCTCCCCCTCCCACTTTCAAATCTCTTACTAGCTCTTCTTTCAGTTAGTCCTGACGAAGGGTCTCGGCCTGAAACGTCGACTGTACCTCTTCCTAGAGATGCTGCCTGGCCTGCTGTGTTCACCAGCAACTCTGATGTGTGTTGCTTAAAGTTATTTTGGAATTTTTTTTCTGACAAATCCACATCAGACATGTGGAAGGTGTTTAAAGATCAATTGCACAGAGTACAGGAAAGGTCTGTTTCTGTTTGAAGAAAGGATGGGGATGGAAGGATAAGAGAACCTTGGATGTTCAGAGAATTGATGAATCTAGTCAAGAAGAAAAAGGAAAAGTATGTACAGCTTCAGAACGATCAGAAGCCAGAAAAGAACTGAAGAAGGGAATTCCAAAAGCACAGAGGGGCCAGGAAACGTCCTTGGCCAGTAGGATTAAGGTGAATCCCAAGGCATTCTATACATACATCACGAGCAAAAGAATAACTAGGGAGAGGGTAGGACCACTCAAGCATAAAGGCTTGGAAGTGGAGAATTTGAGTGAGGTACGTAGTGAGTACTTTGCTTCATTATTTGCCGAGGAAAAGGACACGGAGGACCAGGAGATCAGTGCTGAATGTATAAATACATTCAGATGTTTAGATATCAAGGAGGAGCAAATGTTGGGCCTCCTAATGAGTATTAAGGTGTGAATGCCCCTATAGCCTAATGGGATTTACCTCAGGTTATTAAAGGATCCACAAAGTGAGATTGTTGGGGCCTTGACCAGTATCTTCATGTCCTCTTTAGCCATAGGCGAGCACCCGGTTGACTGGCAATTGGTTAATGTTGTACCTCTATTTGAGAATGGAACAAGGAAAAATCCTGGGCTTTATAGACTGGTGAGTCTCACGTCAGTTGTAGGGAAATTGCTGGAGAGAATTCTTAGGGATAGGATATGAGTATTTGGAAACCTAATTAGGGAGAGCCAGCATGGTTTTGTGTGAGACAGTTTGTGTCTGACCAACTTGATTGAATTTTATGACAAGGTGAAAAGAGAGATTAATGATGTTAGGGCAGTGGATGTTGTCTACATGGATTTTAGTAAGGTGTTTGACAAAGTCCCTCATGGGAGGCGAATCCAGAAGATTAACCTGCATGGGATCTGCAGCGAATTGGCTGTTTGGATTCAGAACTGGCTTGCGCATGGAAGACAGAGGGTAGTGGTTGAAGGGACTTATTCGAGCTGGAGGTCTGTGATTAGTGATGTTCTGTGGGGATCTGTGCTGGGACCTCTGCTGTTTGTGATGTATATAAATGACCCGGATGAAAATATAGATGGGTGGGTTAGTAAGTTTGTGAATGATACTAAGATCAGTAGAGTTGTGGATAGTGTAGACAACTGGCAAAGAATACCACACGATATAGATCAGTTGCTGTTTGGGCAGAGAATTTGCGGATGGAGTTTAATCCAGATAAATATAAGGTGTTGCACATTGGTAGGGAAAATACAGAGACACTACACAAGATCGTTATTAGTGTTGCCAAACAAAGAGACTTTGGCATCCAGGTTCATAGGACTTAAAAGTGGCTACACAGATCAATAAGGTGGTTACGAAGGCTTATGAAATGCTTGCTTCTATTAGTCAAATCACTGAGTTCAAAAGTCAAGAAGTTACGTTGCAACTTAATAAAACTCTGGTTAGGCCACATCTGGAATATTGCATAGAGTTCTGGTCGCCCTACTATAGGAAGGATGGTGAGGGTTTGGAGAGGGTGCAGAAGAGGTTTACCAGTTGCTGCCTGGTTTAGCGGACACGTGCTATCAATATTCCTTGGAGTTGAAAGGAATGGGGGCATTAGATCCTCAGAAGGCTTGGCAGGGTAGATGTTGAGGTATTTCCATCAATGGGAGAGTCAAGATCAAAGAACCTTCCAGCACAAATGGCAATCACGAATCAGTGGGGAGACCAGACCTGGAGCATCAGAAATAAAGGCATCTCTGGGCAGCACAGACACAATGAATTGAACCTGGGATGAGCAGCTGCTGGGGAGAGGTTGAGGAAGATTCAATCAGAACACACTGGAGTTCAGAAGAAAGAGTTGTGATCACACTGATGCATCAAAGAGCTGAGGAGATCGGAGTTGGGGAGGTGAGGGGTTAGAGGAATTGGAATAGGGTCATACAACCAGGACGACGAGGTCAGCTTCCTGGTTCAGGTTTTGTGCTTTTGTAGCATTGCCTTAAGGTACAGGGGTTAGTTGGTAATAAAAAGACTGAAGTGAAGCCATTTAATTTATTTACATGACAGGTAATACAGGGAGGGAAAAAGAAGACATCTGTGCTGTGATCCTGCTGGAAAAGTGCTTGGGTAAACAGAATTTGTCGATGGCAGTTGCTCACCAGGGAGTGTTTGGTACTAACTCGGTGGTTGTGCGAATTTTCTGGGAGCAGCAGCGGAACTCATCGGGTAAGATTCTAAAGGATTCCAGCAACAAGACAGCGATGGCCAAAGTCAGAGAGAAGATTATGGAGAGGCAGGGTGAGTAAAATTTTCAAATCATGCTTTTGAACAATTTGTTAATTGCAGTGCATGTGGAGCTGCTGCCCTTGTGCCTCTGGGCAATAGAGTTGTGGGCTTGGGAAGTGACGTTGGAGAATCCTGTTGCAGATGTGACGTAAGAACTCTGCCCTGTGGCATTGTGGGTGGGCCAACCCCTTCTCCGTCTCATTGATCTAATGGTAACGGAGAAAGAACTGGTTAATAGAAACTCTCCTTGTCCTTTGGAAAGTGTAAGTGCTGACTGACCTTATCTGCTCCGCTGAAGCACTCTGAAGGGAAAGGGTGCAGCCAGAAGTCTGCTCACCAATGACATCTCAAGTTGGAAATGTGAGGAGGTCCTGAAGACAGATTTTGGGGGGCTAGGTAGAAAGCTGAAAAACAGGCCCTCCAGGGCTAGCCATGTGCCAGAAAGGATAAGAGAAAGATGATTTGGCAGGGCTGAGGAGCTGATGCAGGGGTCATTGGGACCTCTTCTGGGGAAGGTAATATCTGTACAAAAGGGACGGTTACACCCGAACTTGAGGGGGACCCGTATCCTTGCGGGCAGATTGCTAGACCTGTTTGGAAAGGTTTAAACTGACTTGACAGGGAGGTGGTAATCGGAGTTATAGGGCTGAGGTTGGAGTAGTAGAGGTTCCTGGCAGGGAGAGGCTGTTGATAGGTCAAAACTCCTGTCAATAGGATGGGATGCAATGTAAAAGGGGAACAAAATCAAAAAGGGTGAATACAAGACTGAAATTTTAATATTTAATTGTGCACAGTATACAGAATAAGGTAGATGAACTTGTATCACAGTTACAGATTGGCATGTATAACGTTGTGGGCATCACTGAATCATGGCTGAAAGAAGATTATAGCTGGGAGATTAACGTCCAAGGATACACGTTGTATTGAAAGGACAAGAAGGTAGGCAGAGGGAGTGATGTGGCTCTGATGGTAAAAATGAAATCAAATCATTAGAAAGAAATTACATAGGATCAGAATTGTTGTGGGTAGAGTTAAGGAACTGCAAGGGTAAAAAGACCCTGATTAGAGTTGTACCCAGACCCCCACCAAACACTGGGAAAGATGTGGTATACAAATTATAATAGAGATAGAAAATGGATGTCAAAGGGCAAAATGTGGGATAGTCATGTGGGAATTCAATATACAGGCAGCATCAGAAAGGGTTCAAAGGAGGTTCACAAAAATGATTCCGGGATTAAAAGGCTTATCATCTGAGGAGTGTTTGATGGCTTTGGACTTGAATTCACTGGAATTCAAAAGAATGCGGGGATATCTCATTGGTGGTAGAGGCTAATACATTAGGAATATATCTGAAATGCTTATATAGGCACATGGATGAAAAAAATGGAGGATCAGAGCTTTATCTGACCTCTCAGTGACAGTCTTGTATGAATGACCCTGCGTCCAGTCCAAGCACAAGTGGAAGCATCTTCTCCCATCAAACCCATCTATAGCAGTGGGACCCTTCCCCAGGAAAACCCTGAGGCTTCCCTTTCCCAGCCTGGTCAGTGTCCCTAGGTGTTCACTACTCCTTGTGAACCTTCTGCAGCACCATAGTGAACAGAACGTGGTCTGTTAGGCTCTTTACAATGCACAGGGGGTCCAGTGGGGAAGTGTGTATCACCTCTGTGTTTCCACACAGTGATGTTCCTGCACTGAGCTCCCACTCCTGTAAGGTGGAAAGTCAGTCTGTATACAGCTGATGGAGCTCTTTGTATTTCCTGTTCCAGGAAGTCCCGCAGGAGGAGGGCATTGATCTACTGACCCACCCATCGTTCGGGGAATCTGCTGACCAGGCCAGTTCCTCTCCACATCTGCCCTGACCTGCTCTTGGCTCATCACTGAAGATAACTGATCTGGGTCTCAGAAGCTCTGACTCCAGAAACAAACCGCAGACATTCATCTGAGCAAGGGTGTCTGATCAATTATTATATTGAAAGTGTCATGTGTTCTCTTTGCTTCCCTACCGATGGGTAATAAAAGCGTGGTGTGACTCCTGTAATGTGTACTTCCTTGCTGTTGATGAAAATTACCCTGAACAGCCCACATTAGGACAGAGCCCCAAGAATGGACTTGGTAGCACTCTTCCACAATGCAATTCTGCTGACAGTTCAACAGTGTGACCCATGTCTCTGTCCCCACCCATGCTGAGATTATCAGCACTCTCTGCCTTTATCACCAGTGACACCCCTCTTCTCCAGGCTGGGACAGCCAGGATTGACGGGAGTGGAGTCTGGTGCTGAAATGTTCAGCTCTATGACAGTGCCATGTATCAGACTCTCTTCCTGCCCACTGAGGGATTTGCTTGCGCTGGAGGCCAACCTTTGGTTGTACGCAGACTGGTAGCTGCTGACGGTGTGAACTGCAGTCCACACTGTCCATCCTGCTGGCACCGACTGGCACTGCGGTCCACACTGTCCATCCTGCTGGCACCGACTGGCACTGCAGTCCACACTGTCCATCCTGCTGGCACTGCGGTCCACACTGTCCATCCTGCTGGCACCGACTGGCACTGCAGTCCACACTGTCCATCTTGCTGGCACTGACTGGCACTGCAGTCCACACTGTCCATCCTGCTGGCACCGACTGGCACTGCAGTCCACACTGTCCATCCTGCTGGCACCGACTGGCACTGCAGTCCACACTGTCCATCCTGCTGGCACCGACTGGCACTGCAGTCCACACTGTCCATCCTGCTGGCACTGCGGTCCACACTGTCCATCTTGCTGGCACTGCGGTCCACACTGTCCATCCTGCTGGCACTGCAGTCCACACTGTCCATCCTGCTGGCACCGACGGGCACTGCAGTCCACACTGTCCATCCTGCTGGCACTGTCGGGCACTGCAGTCCACACTGTCCATCTTGCTGGCACCGACTGGCACTGCAGTCCACACTGTCCATCCTGCTGGCACCGACTGGCACTGCAGTCCACACTGTCCATCCTGCTGGCACCGACTGGCACTGCAGTCCACACTGTCCATCCTGCTGGCACCGACTGGCACTGCAGTCCACACTGTCCATCCTGCTGGCACCGACTGGCACTGCAGTCCACACTGTCCATCCTGCTGGCACCGACTGGCACTGCAGTCCACACTGTCCATCCTACTGGCACCGACAGTCCACACTGTCCATCCTGCTGGCACTGCAGTCCACACTGTCCATCCTGCTGGCACCGACTGGCACTGCAGTCCACACTGTCCATCCTACTGGCACCGACAGTCCACACTGTCCATCCTGCTGGCACTGCAGTCCACACTGTCCATCCTGCTGGCACCGACTGGCACTGCAGTCCACACTGTCCATCCTGCTGGCACTGCAGTCCACACTGTCCATCCTGCTAGCACCGACGCGCACTGCAGTCCACACTGTCCATCCTGCTGGCACCGACTGGCACTGCAGTCCACACTGTCCATCCTGCTGGCACTGCAGTCCACACTGTCCATCCTGCTGGCACTGCAGTCCACACTGTCCATCTTGCTGGCACTGCGGTCCACACTGTCCATCTTGCTGGCACTGCAGTCCACACTGTCCATTCTGCTGGCACCGACTGGCACTGCAGTCCACACTGTCCATCTTGCTGGCACTGACTGGCACTGCAGTCCACACTGTCCATCCTGCTGGCACCGACTGGCACTGCAGTCCACACTGTCCATCCTGCTGGCACCGACTGGCACTGCAGTCCACACTGTCCATCCTGCTGGCACTGCGGTCCACACTGTCCATCCTGCTGGCACCGACTGGCACTGCAGTCCACACTGTCCATCCTGCTGGCACTGCGGTCCACACTGTCCATCTTGCTGGCACTGCGGTCCACACTGTCCATTCTGCTGGCACCGACTGGCACTGCAGTCCACACTGTCCATCCTGCTGGCACTGCGGTCCACACTGTCCATCTTGCTGGCACTGCGGTCCACACTGTCCATTCTGCTGGCACCGACTGGCACTGCAGTCCACACTGTCCATCTTGCTGGCACTGACTGGCACTGCAGTCCACACTGTCCATCTTGCTGGCACCGACTGGCACTGCAGTCCACACTGTCCATCCTGCTGGCACTGCAGTCCACACTGTCCATCTTGCTGGCACTGACTGGCACTGCAGTCCACACTGTCCATCTTGCTGGCACCGACTGGCACTGCAGTCCACACTGTCCATCCTGCTGGCACCGACTGGCACTGCAGTCCACACTGTCCATTCTGCTGGCACCGACTGGCACTGCAGTCCACACTGTCCATCTTGCTGGCACCGACTGGCACTGCAGTCCACACTGTCCATTCTGCTGGCACCGACTGGCACTGCAGTCCACACTGTCCATCTTGCTGGCACCGACTGGCACTGCAGTCCACACTGTCCATCCTGCTGGCACCGACTGGCACTGCAGTCCACACTGTCCATCCTGCTGGCACTGCGGTCCACACTGTCCATCTTGCTGGCACCGACTGGCACTGCAGTACACACTGTCCATCTTGCTGGCACCGACGGGCACTGCAGTCCACACTGTCCATCTTGCTGGCACCGACTGGCACTGCAGTCCACACTGTCCATCCTGCTGGCACCGACGGGCACTGCGGTCCACACTGTCCATCCTGCTGGCACTGCAGTCCACACTGTCCATCCTGCTGGCACCGACTGGCACTGCAGTCCACACTGTCCATCCTGCTGGCACCGACTGGCACTGCGGTCCACACTGTCCATCTTGCTGGCACTGCAGTCCACACTGTCCATCCTGCTGGCACTGACTGGCACTGCGGTCCACACTGTCCATCCTGCTGGCACCGACTGTCCACACTGTCCATCCTGCTGGCACCGACTGGCACTGCAGTCCACACTGTCCATCCTACTGGCACCGACGCGCACTGCAGTCCACACTGTCCATCCTGCTGGCACCGACGGGCACTGCGGTCCACACTGTCCATCCTGCTGGCACTGCAGTCCGCACTGTCCATCCTGCTGGCACCGACTGGCACTGCGGTCCACACTGTCCATCCTGCTGGCACTGCAGTCCACACTGTCCATCCTGCTGGCACCGACTGGCACTGCGGTCCACACTGTCCATCTTGCTGGCACTGCAGTCCACACTGTCCATCCTGCTGGCACCGACTGTCCACACTGTCCATCCTGCTGGCACCGACTGGCACTGCAGTCCACACTGTCCATCCTGCTGGCACCGACTGGCACTGCAGTCCACACTGTCCATCCTACTGGCACCGACGCGCACTGCAGTCCACACTGTCCATCCTGCTGGCACTGCAGTCCACACTGTCCATCCTACTGGCACCGACGGGCACTGCAGTCCACACTGTCCATCCTGCTGGCACCGACGGGCACTGCAGTCCACACTGTCCATCCTGCTGGCACTGCAGTCCACACTGTCCATCCTGCTGGCACCGACTGGCACTGCAGTCCACACTGTCCATCCTACTGGCACCGACGCGCACTGCAGTCCACACTGTCCATCCTACTGGCACCGACGGGCACTGCAGTCCACACTGTCCATCCTGCTGGCACCGACGGGCACTGCAGTCCACACTGTCCATCCTGCTAGCACCGACGCGCACTGCAGTCCACACTGTCCATCCTACTGGCACCGACTGGCACTGCAGTCCACACTGTCCATTCTGCTGGCACCGACTGGCACTGCAGTCCACACTGTCCATCTTGCTGGCACTGACTGGCACTGCAGTCCACACTGTCCATCCTGCTGGCACCGACTGGCACTGCAGTCCACACTGTCCATCCTGCTGGCACTGACTGGCACTGCAGTCCACACTGTCCATCCTGCTGGCACCGACGGGCACTGCAGTCCACACTGTCCATCCTACTGGCACCGACGCGCACTGCAGTCCACACTGTCCATCCTACTGGCACCGACGGGCACTGCAGTCCACACTGTCCATCCTGCTGGCACCGACGGGCACTGCGGTCCACACTGTCCATCCTGCTGGCACTGCAGTCCACACTGTCCATCCTGCTGGCACTGACTGGCACTGCAGTCCACACTGTCCATCCTGCTGGCACTGTCTGGCACTGCAGTCCACACTGTCCATCCTGCTGGCACCGACTGGCACTGCAGTCCACACTGTCCATCCTGCTGGTACTGACCGGCACAGCAGTTCTCACTGTCTATCCTGCTGGTACTGACCGGCACTGCCATCCACACTGTCCATCCTGCTGGCACTGATGGGCACAGCAGTTCTCACTGTCTATCCTGCTGGCACTGCCATCCACACTGTCCATCCTGCTGGCACCAACTGCGTGGATTAGAGGGTATCAGCCAAGGGGCAGGTTGAAACTGGGTTGTTTTCTCTGGAGTAGCAGATGAGGGGACTACCCTATCAATATTTTTGATGTCTTTACTGTACGTAGGAGCACACAATGCTCCTGTTTAGGACTCAACATCTTGCACAACTCCAGCAATAACATCCCATTTCCTGTACCGATCTATGAAGGCCAACGTGCCAAAAGCTTTCTTTACAACCCCTTCTACCTGTGACGTAACAGTCACTGAAATATGGATCTGTATTCCCAGATCCCTCTGCTGCTGCACTCCTCATTGCCTCACTGTTCACTCTGTAAATCCCATGCTGGTTTGCATTCCCAAAGTGCAGCCTCTCACTTGTCTGCATTAAATTCCATATGCCATTTTTCAGCCGGTCTAGATCCTGCTGCAAGCTCTGATGGCCTTCCTCACTGTCCACTACAACCCCAATCTTGGTGTCATTTACAGATTTGCTGATTCAGTTAACCACATTAGCAGCTGGATTATTGATATAAATGACCAACAACACTCAGCACCGATCCCTGCCGCACTCCACTAGTCACGGGCCTCCAGTCAGAGGGGCAACCAGCCACTTTTAAATGCCTTCCAATCGATTGATTTATTTGTTATCTATCTCCCAAATGTAGATTGAAATATACAGTGAAATGCATCATTTGTGTTAATAACCAACAGAACGTTGGGATGTGCTGGAGGGCAGCCCACACTTCAATACTTTGGATTGACAATGCTACGCACAAGTATAAATCAGCCTTTAGTCTGTGGTCAGCCTGTCCTTTCAACTTTGATTTACAATGAGAACTGAAGATTGGGTCTTGTTTAAACTAATATCTACCATATTCACGTAACTCCAAGATACTCCTGAACTCAGAGACTTTAACTACTGGACACCGTATTTATTCTGATATTGTTTGTTGTTGTATTTTTACCAATCTTGTCAAATTAAAAATGTTGCTGTAGCTATAGAAAGAGTAAGCAAAGGTATCCCGCGTGCCTTCCAGAAAGTAACAACAGAAATGGTTGCAATGCGTAAGATGGTTCTCCAAAATTTTATGGCTTTAGATAATCTCTTAGCAGTTATAGGCCTAGTTGTGCATTTAATATTTTAGTAATATTTGAGTAATCTTGTAAATCTATTGCTTGATTAAGCATTCTTTGTTTATATAATTCATTATATGTAAAATATTTAAATTGTATTCATCATGATGCTACCCATGTGGTTTGTGTGCACCTTGCTTCAGTTAAAACACGGACTTTGCAGAATCCATTTTTATTCCAATTAATTTTTAATGTTTTGGAATTAGAAAATATGACAGGCAAGGAGTGTATTAATGATTTGCTGATCATATTCATAAAACAGCAGCTAAGGTATACACACACACAATGCTGGAGGGCAGACAGCATATATGGAAAGTGAACGTTTTGGGCTGAGACCCTTCGTCAGGATTAACTGAAAGAAGAGATAGTAAGAGATTTGAAAGTGGGAATGGGAGGGGGAGGGGGAGATCCAAAATGATAGGAGAGGACAGGAGGGGGAGGGATGGAGCCAAGAGCTGGACAGGTGATTGGCAAAAGGGATACCATGCTGGAGAAGTTGAGACGATCATGGGACGGGAGGCCTAGGGAGAAAGAAAGGGGGAGGGGAGCCCAGAGGATGGGCAAGGAGTATAGTGAGAGGGACAGAGGGAGAAAAAAAAGGAAAAACATAAAAATAATCATGATAGATAAATAAATAAATAAAGAAGGGATGGGGTAAGAAGGGGAGGTGGGGCATTAATGGAAGTTAGAGAAGTCAATGTTCATGCCATCAGGTTGGAGGCTACCCAGACAGAATATAAGGTGTTGTTCCTCCAACCTGAGTGTGGCTTCATCTTGACAGTAGAGGAGGCCGTGAATAGACATGTCAGAGTGGGAATGGGATGTGGAATTAAAATGTGTGGCCACTCAGAGATCCCGCTTTCTCTGGTGGACAGAGCGTAGGTGTTCAGCGAAACGATCTCTCAGCCTGTGTCGGGTCTCACCAATATATTTTTTATTGGTTCTTTGACCTAGCAAAAGATGCATGACGCTATGCTTGCTTCTATTTTTATATAAACCGCTTGCTGTATCTAAATGTAGTTGTTCAGCAAAGCATTTCCAGCACTTGTGCAACTGTTCCTCTATTTTTCTAGACTACCTTAGTGCTTCTGTAGAATGTTTCACGTCACCTGAATCTGGCTATTTTATAGGGCATTAGTTATCATTGGAATGTTATCTATTTAATCAGAGCTACGTTTTCTGAAAAGGATGACCACCATTTCTTTTGCTCTCTGCTCTTCTTTCTTTCTACACTTGTAACATTTAATAAAATGGCTATAAACAATAAGTTGTATGCTTCATCCTTGACTTTCAAACCTCTGGAATGCAAAACGGCCTGGATTGAACAGTGGACAGTGCACAGGTGTTAGACACAGTAGTCTGCCAGTCTGCATTAGGCCTCATTAACGCACAGGCAGCAGTACTGATACAGTAGGTGATCCCAACAGACCTGCAGGTGAAGTGTTGCCTCACCTGAGAGGACTGTTTGGGGCTCTGAATGGTGGTGAGAGAGGAGGTGTAGGGGCACATGCCATTATCCAATGACAGGGATAAGAGCCAGGATGGAGGTCAGTGGGGAGGGACGAGTGGATGAAGAAATCATGTAGAGAACAATCCCTGAGGATCGTGGGTGGGGGGCATG
This sequence comes from Mobula hypostoma, assembly GCF_963921235.1. NCBI lineage: Eukaryota > Metazoa > Chordata > Chondrichthyes > Myliobatiformes > Myliobatidae > Mobula > Mobula hypostoma. The sequence continues at coordinate 465,216 of NW_026948125.1, forward strand.
TGTTTATCGGTAGGATCCTAATAAAGATGGTGCAAGTTCCAGAGAAGGAGGCTTGTAGGATGGTGGTTAAGTACCTACCCTGCTACGATAACAGGAAGATGGGCTGAGGGCAAGTGTGTTGGAAATTGAGGAGATATGGGTGAAGAGATGGAAGGGAACCCTCTTTTTGAAAAAAAAATACCTCAGATGTCCTAGAATGGAAATCCCAATCCTAAGGACAGATGTGGTAGAGATGGAGGAACTGAGAGACGGGAATAGCATTTTAGAAGTGGAAGGCTAGGAAGAGGTATACTGTAGTGGGTTGTAAAAGATAGTCCATCTCTGCAGATTGAGAAAGGGGCGAGTGGATTAACTAAGTTTAAGAGCAGGTTGGAAGTTGGAGACAGAAGTTGATGAGCTCGTAATGAGTGCAGGAAGTGGCGCCACGCAGCAGAGAAAGGGTCGGTGAGCGTTCCCAATGTAGGGAATGCTGGTGTCCATGGCTACACCTTGTGTTTGGAGAAAGTGCGAGGAACCAAGAAGGAAATTCCAGAATCACAGTGTGGTGACGAGGCAGGAGGAGGCTGTTTGGAGTTTAATGTGCAAACCAACTCTTTCAGCCAATCTAATTCCTCACGCAGCGAAAACTCTTTCTTTTCAGGTACCTGTCCACCTCCCTTTTGAAGCTACAATTTTGAAGCCACTCTCGCCAGGTCTTGCATTCAGACACGACTCTCTCTGGGAACACATTCATCCCTCTGTCACTTCTTGGCTTTTATGCCAGTTACCTTCATGTTATTTCCCAAGGTCATAACCTTGAACCTCAGTCGCTCAGCATCCTTCACGAACTCAATCACCTTCCTCGGATCCCTCCCAGCCCCCCGTTCCAGGAAGCGCAGCCTCAGGCGCTCCAATCAGAAACATCAGCTGTGATGACTGAGTTTGACTGACGGTGGAATGACCCAATAGGCATCTCCCTGCGGCCAGCCTTTCGGTGCTGAGTGGGGAGCCTCCCCTCTGTCTCCGGCACCCAGATACTGTAGTAAGAGTCTGAGCATATCAAATCTGCAGATTCGATTTATACTCTGAAAATACTAGAATATAAAAACAAGATTGTGATGTTGAGACTTTATAAAGCACTGGTGAGGCCTCACAAGGAGTGTTATGAGCAGTTTTGGGCTCCTTACCTTAGAAAGGATGTGCTGAAACTGAACGGGATTCAAAGGAGGTTCACAAAAATGATTCCAGGATTGAACGGCTTTCGTATGAAGAGTGTTTGCTGGCTCTGGGTCTGTATTCACTAAAATTCAGAAGAAAGGGGGGTGACCTCATTGCAACTTATTGAATGGTGAAAAGCCTTGATATAGTGGATGTGGAGAGGATACTTCTTATATTGGGAGAGTCTAAGACCAGAGGAGACAGCCTCAGAATAGAGGGGCATTCTTTTAGAATGGAGATGAACAGCAATTTCTTTAGCCAGAGAGTGCTGAATCTGTGGAATTCTTTGCCACAGGCAGCTGTGGAGGCCAAGTCTGTATGTATTTTACAGCAGAGGTTGATAGATTCTTGATTGGTCAGGTAACGAAGGGATATGGGAAGAAGGCAGAAGACTGGGACTGAGAGGAAAATTGGATCAGCCATGATGAAATGGTGGAGTAGACTCGATTTGGCCAAATGGCCTAATTCTGCTCTTACACCTTATGATCTTATTCAAAAAGTGGAGGAAACAGAGGCGGTAGCAGATGCCATCTCTCTGGCCCTACATTCCTCCTTAGAACACCTGGAGAATAAAGATGCATACGTAAGGCTCCTTTTCATTGACTACAGCTCTGCCTTTAATAGCATCATTCCAAATAAACTGATTCCTAAGCTCCAGAACCTGGGCCTTAGCACTCAGATCTGCAGCTGGATCTTCAACTTCCTCACAGACAGGACCCAGGCTGTAAAAATGGGGGACAAGCTCTCCCCTACAATCACTCTGAGCACCGGTGCCCCACAAGGCTGTGTACTCAGCCCCCTGCTGTACTCACTGTACACCCATGATTGTGTAGCCAAGCTTCCATCAAACTCAATATATAAGTTTGCTGATGACACAACAATTGTAGGCCGTATCTCGGGTAATGATGAGTTTGAGTACAGAGAGGAAATTAAGAACCTGGTGGCATGGTGCGAAGACAATAACCTATCCCTCAATGTCAGCAAGACGAAGGAATTGGTTGTTGACTTCAGAAGGAGTAGCGGACCGCACGACCCAATTTACATCGGTGGTGTGCAAGTGGAAGAGGTCAAAAGCTTTAAGTTCCTCAGGGTCAATATCACAAATGACCTGACTTGGTCCAACCAAGCAGAGTTCACTGCCAAGAAGGCCCACCAGCGCCTTTACTTCCTGAGAAAACTAAAGAAATTTGGTCCGTCCCCTAAAACCCTCACTAATTTTTATAGATGCACCGTAGAAAGCATTCTTCTAGGGTGCATCACAACCTGGTATGGAAGTTGTCCTGTCCAAGGCCGAAAGAAGCTGCAGAAGGTCATGAACACGGTGCAGCACATCACACAAACCAATCTTCCGACCTAGGACTCACTTTACACCGCACGCTGTTGGAGCAGTGCTGCCAGGATAATCAAGGACGCGACCCACCCAGCCAACACACTTTTCGTCCCTCTTCCCTCTGGGAGAAGGCTCAGGAACTTGAAGACTCATACGGACAGATTTGGGAACAGCTTCTTTCCAACTGTGATAAGACTGCTGAACAGATCCTGACCCGGATCTGGGCCGTACCCTCCAAATATCCGGACCTGTCTCTCGGTTTTTTTGCCCTACCTTACTTTCCATTTTTCTATTTTCTATTTATGAGTTATAATTTACATTTTTAATGTTTACTAATTTTTACTATTTTAAATATTGATAATATTAAATATTTGTAATCCAGGGAGCAGGAAGCGCAGAATTAAATATCGCTGTAATGATTGTACATTCTAGTATCAATTGTTTCGCGACAATAAAGTATAAAGTATAACTTCTCTCAATAAAAGCAGGATAATTCCACTAGAAAATAAAGTTTGAAGGTTGTTATTTCTAATGGATTGTGGATGGTTAGTTACTGACGGTAATGGTTCAGCTAGACCAGGGGTTCCTAACCGGGGTTTCACGGACCCCTTGTTTAATGGTAAGGGTCCATGGCATACAAAAGGTTGGGAATGCCTGGTGTCTACCATGGTGAATGTCTCACTACCTCAGAGGTGGTGTGTCATATCATGTTTTCTGTTCAAGACTGAAGTTGATGTGTTTCTGGATATTGAAGGAATTAAAGGATATCGAGAGGGAGGCAAGATAAATGTCAGAATATGACTGGATCGGTCCTGATGAAAAATCAAAGCTGATATATTCAATTTGTTTTTCTTTCTCCAGAGGCCTGACTCCAGTACCTCCTGTTTTTGATCAAGTGGTATTGGGAGAGAGCAGAATTGGTTCTTGAGGTCCTCTGACTGTACATATATTCTACTATTCTAGTATTTTCACAGAGTATAAATCGAATCTGCAGATTTGATATGCTCAGACTCTTACTTCTGGGTCCCAGGGACAGATGGAAAGCGGCCAGTGAGTGAGTGGGCCAGTGAAGGAGCGGAGCTTTGAGGCTTTGACTCGAGAGGCTTCGACGAGAAGAGTCGGAGGACAAGCTAGCTCGCAGTTAGTCTTTACAATACCTCCTGAGACAGTGATGTGCCTCTCATGTGAGTTGTGGCAGTCTTGGGGGAACTCCCCTGTCCCGCAGAGTCAAATCTGCCAGAAGTGCATGTGACTGGGCCATCTGGAAGACCATGTAAGGAATCTGGAGCAGCAGCTGGATGACCTTTGACTCATAAGGGAGAATGAGGCAGTCATAGATGAGAGCTGCAGGGAGGTAGTCACACCTAGGCTGTCGGAAGCGGGTCATTGGGTGACAGTCAGAGGGGGGAAGCGAAGGTGGACAGACAGGTAGTGCAGAGCACCCCTGTAGCCATTCCCCTGAATAATAAGTTTACCGTCCTGGATACTGTTGGCGGGGATGACCGACCAGGTGTGAGCCACGGTGGCAGGGCCTCCGGCACTGAGTCAGACCCTGTGGTGCAGAAGGGTGGGACGGAGAAGAGGAGAGCTGTTGTCATTGGAGACTCTATAGTCAGGGGAGCAGACAGGAGATTTTGTGGACGTGAGAAGGACACCCGCATGGTTTGTTGCCTCCCGGGTGCCAGGGTCCGGGATGTCTCTGACTGGGTGCACGACATCCTGGTACGAGAGGGAAAGCAACCAGAAGTCGTGATACATGTTGGTACCAACGACATAGGCAGGAAGCAGGATGAGGTCCTGAAGTGTGAGTTTCGGGAACTAGGCAGAAGGCTGAAGAACAGGACCTCAAGGGTGGCGTTCTCAGGATTGCTGCCAGTGCTACGTGACAGTGATGGTAAGAATTGGAGGAGATGGCAGTTGAATGCGTGGCTGAGGAGTTGGTGCAGGGAGCAGGGTTTTAGATTTTTGGATCATTGGGATCTCTTCTGGGGAAGGTGGGACCTGTACAGATAGGATGGGTTGCACCTGAACTCGAGGGGGAGCAATATCCTTGCAGGTAGGTTTGCTAGCATGGCTCGGGAGGGTTTAAGCTAATTTGCAAGGGGGATGGGACCCGAAGCGATAGAGCAGTGAAAGAAGTGCATGGAGTAAAGCCAGATCTAACATACAGAGAGGCTTTGATGAAAGAGAAGCAGAATAAACGGTGTAAAGACAGTAAGGTAGAAGGGCTGAAATGTGTGTATCTCAATGCAAGAAGCATCAGGAACAAAGGTGATGAATTGAGAGCTTGGATACATACATGGAATTACGATGTAGTGGCCATTACAGAGACTTGGCTGGCACCAGGGCAGGAATGGATTCTCAATATTCCTGGATTTCAGTGCTTTAAAAGGGATAGAGAGGGGGAAAAGGGGAGGAGGGGTGGCATTACTGGTCAGGGATACTATTACAGCTACAGAAAGAAACATAGAAAATAGGTGCAGGAGTAGGCCATTCGGCCCTTCGAGCCTGCACCGCCATTTATTATGATCATGGCTGATCATCCAACTCAGAACCCTGCCCCAGCCTTCCCTCCATATCCCCTGACCCCCATAGCCACAAGGGCCATATCTAACTCCCTCTTAAATATAGCCAATGAACTGGCCTCAACTGTTTCCTGTGGCAGAGAATTCCACAGATTCACCACTCTCTGTGTGAAGAAGTTTTTCCTAATCTTGGTCCTAAAAGGCTTCCCCTCTATCCTCAAACTGTGGGCCCTCGTTCTGGACTTCCCCAACATCGGGAACAATCTTCCTGCATCTAGCCTGTCCAATCCCTTTAGGATTTTATACGTTTCAATCAGATCCCCCCTCAATCTTCTAAATTCCAACGAGTACAAGCCCAGTTCATCCAGTCTTTCTTCATATGAAAGTCCTGCCATCCCAGGAATCAATCTGGTGAACCTTCTTTGTACTCCCTCTGTGGCAAGGATGTCTTTCCTCAGATTAGGGGACCAAAACTGCACACAATACTCGAGGTGTGGTCTCACCAAGGCCTTGTACAACTGCAGTAGTACCTCCCTGCTCCTGTACTCGAATCCTCTCGCTATAAATGCCAGCATACCATTCGCCGTTTTCACCGCCTGCTGTACCTGCATGCCCACTTTCAATGACTGGTGTATAATGACACCCAGGTCTCGTTGCACCTCCCCTTTTCCTAATCGGCCACCATTTAGATAATAATCTGTTTTCCTATTTTTGCCACCAAAGTGGATAACTTCACATTTATCCACATTAAATTGCATCTGCCACGAATTTGCCCACTTACCCAACCTATCCAAGTCACCCTGCATCGTCTTAGCATCCTCCTCACAGCTAACACTGCCACCCAGCTTCGTGTCATCCGCAAACTTGGAGATGCTGCATTTAATTCCCTCATCCAAGTCATTAATATATATTGTAAACAACTGGGGTCCCAGCACTGAGCCTTGCGGTACCCCACTAGTCACCGCCTGCCATTCTGGAAAGGTCCCGTTTATTCCCACTCTTTGCTTCCTGTCTGCTAACCAATTCTCCACTCACACCAATACCTTACCCCCAATACCGTGTGCTTTAAGTTTGCACACTAATCTCCTGTGTGGGACCTTGTCAAAAGCCTTTTGAAAATCCAAATATACCACATCCACTGGTTCTCCCCTATCCACTCTACTAGTTACATCCCCAAATAATTCTATGAGATTCGTCAGACATGATTTTCCTTTCACAAATCCATGCTGACTTTGTCCGATCATTTCACCGCTTTCCAAATGTGCTGTTATCACATCTTTGATAAAGCGTGGGTAATGTAGCAGGATCCTCTTTTGAGTCAGTATGGGTGGAAGTCAGGAACAGGAAGGGAGCAGTTACTCTGTTGGGGGTATTCTATACGCCCCCTGGTAGCAGCAGAGATACAGAGGAGCAGATTGGGAGGCAGATTTTGGAAAGGTGCAAAAAGAACAGGGTTGCTATCATGGGTGACTTTAACTTCCCTAATATTGATTGGCACCTGATTAGTTCCAAGGGTTTAGATGGGGCAGAGTTTGTTAAGTGTGTCCAGGATGGATTCCTGTCACAGTATGTGGACAGGCCGACTAGGGGGAATGCCATACTAGATCTAGTACTAGGTAACGAACCGGGTCAGGTCAGAGATCTCTCAGTGGGTGAGCATCTGGGGAACAGTGACCACCACTCCCTGGCCTTTAATGTTATCATGGAAAAGAATAGAATCAGAGAGGACAGGAATAATTTTAATTGGGGAAGGGCAAATTATGAGGTTATAAGGATAGAACTTGCGGGTGTGAATTGGGATGATGTTTTTGCAGGGAAATGTACTATGGACCTGTGGTCGATGTTTACAGATCTCTTGCAGGATGTCAGGGATAAATTTGTCCCAGTGAGGAAGATAAAGAATGGTAGGGTGAAGGAACCATGGGTGACAAGTGAGGTGGAAAATCTAGTCAGGTGGAAGAAGGCAGCATACATGAGGTTTAGGAAGCAAGAATCAGATGGGTCTATTGAGGAATATAGGGTAGCAAGAAAGGAGCTTAAGAAGGGGCTGAGAAGAGCAAGAAGGGGTCATGAGAAGGCCTTGGCGAGTAGGGTAAAGGAAAACCCTAAGGCATTCTCCAATTATGTGAAAAAAAAAGGATGACAGGAATGAAGGTAGGACGGATTAGAAATAAAGGTGGGAAGATGTGCCTGGAGGCTGTGGAAGTGAGCGAGGCCCTCAATGAATACTTCTCTTCAGTATTCACCAATGAGAGGGAACTTGATGATGGTGAGGACAATATGAGTGAGGTTGATGTTCTGGAGCATGTTGATATTAAGGCAGAGGAGGTGTTGGAGTTGTTAAAATACGTTAGGATGGATAAGTCCCTGGGGCCTGATGAAATATTCCCCAGGTTGCTCCACGAGGCGAGAGAAGAGATTGCTGAGCCTCTGGCTAGGATCTTTATGTCCTCATTGTCCACGGGAATGGTACTGGAGGATTGGAGGGAGGCGAATGTTGTCCCCTTGTTCAAAAAGGTAGTAGGGATAGTCCAGGTAATTATAGACCAGTGAGCCTTACATCTGTGGTGGGAAAGCTGTTGGAAAAGATTCTTAGAGATAGGATCTATAGGCACTTAGAGAATAATGGTCTGATCAGGGACAGTCAGCATGACTTTGTGAAGGGCAGATCGTGTCTAACAAGCCTGATAGAGTTCTTTGAGAAGGTGACCAGGCATATAGATGAGGGTAGTGCAGTGGATGTGATCTATATGGATTTTAGTAAGGCATTTGACAAGGTTCCACCTGGTAGGCTTATTCAGAAAGTCAGAAGGCATGGGATCCAGGGAAGTTTGGCCAGGTGGATTCAGAATTGGCTTGCCTGCAGAAGGCAGAGGGTGGTGGTGGAGGGAGTACATTCAGATTGGAGGATTGTGACTAGTGGTGTCCCACAAGGATCTGTTCTGGGACCTCTACTTTTCGTGATTTTTATTAACGACCTGGATGTGGGGGTAGAAGGGTGGGTTGCAAGTTTTCAGATGACACAAAGGTTGGTGGTGTTGTAGATAGTGTAGAGGATTGTCGAAGATTGCAGAGAGACATTGATAGGATGCAGAAGTGGGCTGAGAAGTGGCAGATGGAGTTCAACCCAGAGAAGTGTGAGGTGGTACACTTTGGAAGGACAAACTCCAAGGCAGAGTACAAAGTAAATGGCAGGATACTTGGTAGTGTGGAGGAGCAGAGGGATCTTTCAGAGAGATCCCTGAAAGTTGCCTCACAGGTGGATAGGGTAGTTAAGAAAGCTTATGGGGTGTTAGCTTTCATAAGTCGAGGGATAGAGTTTAAGAGTCGCGATGTAATGATGCAGCTCTATAAATCTCTGTTTAGGCCACACTTGAGTACTGCGTCCAGTTCTGGTCACCTCACTATAGGAAGGATGTGGAAGCATTAGAAAGGGTACAGAGGAGATTTACCAGGGTGCTGCCTGGTTTAGAGAGTATAGTTTATGATCAGAGATTAAGGGAGCTACGGCTTTACTCTTTGGAGAGAAGGAGGATGAGAGGAGACATGATAGAGGTGTACAAGATAATAAGAGGAATAGATAGAGTGGATAGCCAGCGCCTCTTCCCCAGGGCACCTCTGCTCAATACAAGAGGACATGGCTTTAAGGTAAGGGGTGGGAGGTTCAAGGGGGATATTAGAGGAAGGTTTTTTACTCAGAGAGTGGTTGGTGCGTGGAATGCACTGCCTGAGTCAGTGGTGGAGGCAGATACACTAGTGAAGTTTAAGAGACTACTAGACAGGTATATGGAGGAATTTAAGGTGGAGGCTTATATGGGAGGCAGGGTTTGAGGGTCGGCACAACATTGTGGGCCGAAGGGCCTGTACTGTGCTGTACTATTCTATATTCTATATACAGAACCACACAAAACAACTGGACACAGTGCAGCCACAAAACATATATCACACACAACAAAATATTACTATAAATAAAATATAATTCAAAATGTACAGCTAAGGTAAACAGTAAACAGCTCACTTTGCTAGTGACGAGACCTTGGTGGTGGCAGGGTATGCATTAGTCTCACAGCCTGAGGGAAGTAGCTGTTACCCAGTCTGATGGTCCTAGTCCTGATGCTCCTGTACCTCCTTCCTGTTGTGGGATGGGTGGTGGGGATCCTCAACAATGCTTTGGGCTCTTCGTCTGCAACACTCCCGGTAAATGTCATAAATAGTGCGGGAAGGAGACCCTGGTGATTCTCGATTCTCTCAGTGATTTTTAATATCGTCTTGCTGTCCAATGCCTTGCAGCTTCTGTACGACACAATGATGACTGAAGATTGAAAATTAGCCATGATATTGTTGAGTGGTGGAACAGACACCAGGGTTTGAAGTTGGTTGAGAAACATCACTGTAGCTGTAGCTGTAGTGAGGGCAGCCCCTAGCAGGTGGCAGTACCACAACACAGTGCCACAGTGCCCAAGCATTGTCCAACACACACAAAATGCTGGAGGAACTCCAGTCAGGCAGCATCTGTGAAGAGGAATACAAACAGTTGGTGTTTCAGGCTGAGACCCTTCATCAGGTGTCACCAGTCTCAGGGGAACTATTTTAACATTAAACACATTAAACCACTGACTCTGTATTCATGCTAGTGAGAATAAGATGTGTGAGTTCAGCTGAGAGTGCTTTGGAAGGGAAAGGCTAATGAAGACCAGCATGTATCGGCAACAGTCGGGGTGTGTTTCCTCATGTGCCCCATCAGAGGGAGGAAAACGATGAACAAAACTTTGCAGCTTTTTTAAACTCAGACAGGTCCTGTCTGAGTATTGCATTTAATTCTGGTCACCCCACCGGAAGGAAGGATGTGGGGCTTTGGAGAGGGAGAAGAAGAGCTTCTCTGGGATGCTGTCTGGATTAGAGAGTACGAGATACAAGGACAAATTTGTGTTGTTTTACCTGAAGCAGCGGAGATTGAGGGGACACCCGGCAGAGGTTTATAAGATTATGACAGGTATAGGTTGGGATCTTTCCCCGGAAATGCCAAAAACTAAAGGGTATGTTGTGAAGGTTGGTGGGGTGGGGGGGGGGGGTTGATTTTAAAGGTGATGTCAGAGGCAAGTATTTTTTTTAATGCAGACTCTGGTAAATACCTGGACTGCTTTACCAGGAGTAATAGTGGAAGCAGACAGTCTGGTGGAGTTTAAGAGGGTGCAACGTGTTCATGAAGGAAAGAAAAGGCAGTGTTGATTGATGGGATATTGCAGAGGGATGAAAGAATCAGTTTGGTTCCAAATCAGGAAGAGTAGAGGGAGCATTACAGTGGGAGAGATGAGGTTACAGAGAGCGCAAAACCTGTAGTCTTGGTATGATCATAAGAGATGGGAATCCAGAGCAACACACACATACTGCTGGAGGAACTCAGCAGATCAGGCAGCATCTATAGTGAGTAAAACAGTTAGTGCATAAAGATTGTAAAATGTGTCTAGGATAATTGTTTAAGGGGCACATAAAGGAAAACTTCTTCACTCAAGATGTGGTGAGAATGTGGAACAAGCTGCCAGAGCGAGTGGTGGATGCAATATCCGTTTCAATGTTTAAGAGAATTTTGGATAGGTACATGGATGGTAGGGTATGGCAGTCTCTGTTCTGGGTGCAAATTGATGGGAATAGGACCAGATGAACAGAAAGGCCTGAGAGTGGATTTGGTCCTGGTAGGACAGGCCAATTTCAGTGAGATGAGAGTGGATCTGTACCTGGTAGGACAGGCCAATTTCAGTGAGATGAGAGTGGATCTGGTCCTGGTAGGACAGGCCAATTTCAGTGAGATGAGAGTGGATCTGGTCCTGGTAGGACAGGCCAATTTCAGTGAGATGAGAGTGGATCTGGTCCTGGTAGGACAGGCCAATTTCAGTGAGATGAGAGTGGATCTGGTCCTGGTAGGACAGGCCAATTTCAGTGAGATGAGAGTGGATCTGTACCTGGTAGGACAGGCCAATTTCAGTGAGATGAGAGTGGATCTGGTCCTGGTAGGACAGGCCAACTTCAGTGAGATGAGAGTGGATCTGTACCTGGTAGGACAGGCCAATTTCAGTGAGGTGAGAGTGGATCTGTACCTGGTAGGACAGGCCAATTTCAGTGAGATGAGAGTGGATCTGGTCCTGGTAGGACAGGCCAATTTCAGTGAGATGAGAGGGGATCTGGTCCTGGTAGGACAGGCCAATTTCAGTGAGATGAGAGTGGATCTGGTCCTGGTAGGACAGGCCAATTTCAGTGAGATGAGAGTGGATCTGTACCTGGTCGGACAGGCCAATTTCAGTGGGATGAGGGTGGATCTGTACCTCGTAGGACAGGCCAATTTCAGTGGGATGAGGGTGGATCTGGTAAGACAGGCCAAAATAAAAAACTGGTGGGAATGGAAGGAGAATAGCTAGGTGATAGGTGAGGCCAGGTGGACAGGAAAGGTCAAGTTTTGGAGAGGAGGGAATCTAACAGATGAGGAGAGCAGTCCATAGGAGAAAGGGAAGAATGGGTAGAGCATTCAGCTATGCTGGGTGGCAACAGGGTTGATGACTCTCCCCCACTATAGGAAACATCCTAAGTAGGCTCTTCAATATTCATAGGCTTCAATGAGATCACCCCCATTCATCTAAACTGTCAGGACGCTGAAGCAGGGACCCAATCGCAGACCAAGAACTGTGCACAATGTGATATTCACCAAGTAGCAAATCCAGGGGGGCAAAAAAGTCAGCGTCAAAGTTCAGGAGGAGATCAAAAATCCAGAATCAGGAAACAGACAGAGTTCAGATACAAATGCTAGAAAAACTCACTGGTACAATCTAGCAACAAACAGGTGAAAACAGGACTGAAATACACTGAGCAATAAACAGAGAGGCAGATGATAGGTGGAGCACAATGAGACACAGGTGGCAGCAATACAGGTAATAATGAGAAACAGGTGAGAGACGGAGTACTCAGTAATACAGGGGCCGGAGCAGAGCAGGAGTGGGGACAGGAGCACATGGGGCATGAAAACAAACAAGAGCACATGACAATACAAAGCCACAGACTGACAGCGAGGGGGAAAACACACAAAAAGACAAAGTTCAACTGGAGGTGCTGACATAAACTCCTGTGAGTACAGGCCAAAGCCATCAAACACTCCTCATACATTAACTCTTTCATTCCTGGTATCATTCTTGGGAACCTCCTCTCGACCCTCTCCAGTGTCAGCACGCCTGTTCTCAGATAAGGGGCCTAATATTGCTCAAAATACTCCAAATGCAGCTTATCAATACCTTATAAAACCTCAGCATTACATGCTTGCTTTTATACTGTAGTCTTATGGAAATGAATGCTAAAATTGCATTTACCTTCATTACATGCAAATTAACCTGCACCAGGAATCCCAAGTTTCTTTGCATCTCAGATTTTTGAATTGTGCATTATGTTCTTACCTGTTTGTCTGTCGGGCCTGAAGTATTGGTATCCCAGGACATGAGCTGCCAGTCCTGCCGATCTCGCTGATGGCCGCAATATCGCAGTCCCTAAAGGCAATCCACACTCTCGGATCATCCACTTTGCTGGTTAAGCCACGTGCACTGACAAGGTGCCAGGGTAGTGTAGCAGTAAGCAGGCTGTTATTACAGCCTCTGTAAGCAAGTTTGTACAAATGTGCATGGGGGTTTCCCCAGGTGCTCTGGTCTCCTTGCACTCTCCAAGGACGTACTGGTTGGGGGGTTAATTGGTCATTGTAAATTGTCCCAGGGTTACGGGGTGGTGCAGCAGGAAAGGCTCTGTGCTGTGCTGTGTCTGCAGGTGAACAAAGCAGTGCTCCCATCTGGCCTGTTACTGTAGACGTGGCTAACGTTATTACGAGGCTCACACACTTTGGTTACTGTACTACCTATCATCTCACTGTCTCAAGTCCCACAACCCCAATCTAGTTTAAACATCCCAGGTGGAAAAGCACATTTTCCCACAAGGATATTGCCCCCTCCCCCTGTTTCAAGTGCAACCTGCCCCATTGTAGAGGTCATGCTTATCCCACTGAACAAAGAACCCTTGCACCGGCTTTTCCACCACACGTCTGTCCAGCCTTTCCGGACTCGCAAGAGCATAGCACCACGAGTAAAGCACAGACCGTTACCCTCAACTTTCCGCATACCTCCTTCTCCCGTTTCCTCCCAAAGTCCACAGACATACCGGTTCGCAGGTTCATTAGTCACTGTAAGTTATCCCGTGATTGGGCTAAGGTTAAATCAGTCGCGTCGTGTCAGAGGGCCTGCGCCTTTAAATAATGTTAACTCCGTACTTTCATTCGGCAAGATCTCATCCCTATACCATACGTAGTAATGTGTACAGCAAATTCTGGTTGTGCCCCCTCACCCTCGAGAATGTTCTATAGTTGCTCAGAGACCTCCTTAACCCTGGCACCTGAGGGGAGGGGCAACAACACAATCCTGGTGTGTTCTATACAGTCACAGACCCCATTCATTATCGACAACACCATCCTGCTGTGTCCCCTACAGTCACAGACTCCATTGACCCCGTTCATTATCGACAACACCATCCTGGTATGTCCCCTACAGTCACAGACCCCGTTCACCCCGTACATTATCAACAACACCATCCTGGTGTGTCCTCTACAGTCACAGACCCCGTTCACCCTGTTCATTATCAACAACACCATCCTGGTGTGCCCTCTACAGTCACAGACTTCATTCACCCTGTTCGTTATCAACAACACCATTCTGGTGTGTCACCTACACTCACAGACCCCATTGACACCGTTCATTATCAACAACACCATCCTGGTGTGTCCTCTACAGTCACAGACTTCATTCACCCTGTTCGTTATCAACAACACCATTCTGGTGTGTCACCTACACTCACAGACCCCATTGACACCGTTCATTATCAACAACACCATCCTGGTGTGTCCTCTACAGTCACAGACCCTGTTCATTATCAACAACAGCATCCTGGTGTGTCCTCTACAGTCACAGACCCCGTTCATTACCAACAACACCATCTTGGCGTGTCCCCTACAGTCACAGACCCCGTTCACCTCATTCATTATCAACAACACCATCTTAGTGCATCCCCCACAGACACAGACCCCGTTCACCCCGTTCGTTATCAACAACATCGCCCTGGTGTGTCCTCTACAGTCACAGACCACGTTCAATCTCAACAACACCATCCTGGTGTGTCCCCTACAGTCACAGACACTGTTCATTATCAACAACACCATCCTGATATGTATTCTACAGTCACAAACCCCGTTCATTGTCAACAACACCATCTTGGTGTGTCCTCTACAGTCACAGATCCCGTTCATTATCAACAACACCATCCTGGTGTACTCTCTACAGTCACAGACGTCTTTCACCCCGTTCATTATCAACAACACCATCCTGGTGTGTCCTCTGCAGTCACAGACCCTGTTCATTCTCAACAACACCATCCTGGTGAGTCCCCTACAGTCACTGACCCCGTTCACCCCGTGAGTTATCAACAACACCATCCTGGTGTGTTCCCTACAGTCACAGACCCAATTGACCCTGTTCATTATCAACAACACCATCCTGGTGTGTCCCCTACAGTCACAGACCCAGTTCATTCTCAACAACACCATCCTGGTGTGTCCTCTACAGTCACAGAACCCATTCATTAGCAACAACAACATCTTGGTGTGTCCCCTACAGTCACAGACCCCGTTCACCCCGTTTGTTATCAACAACACCATCCTGGTGTGTCCTCTACAGTCACAGACCCCATTTATTATCAACAACACCATCCTGGTGTGTCCCCTACAGTCACAAACCCCGTTTACCCCGTTCATTATCAACAACACCATCTTGTTGTGTCCCCTACAGTCACAGATCCCGTTCATTATCAACAACACCATCCTGGTGTGTCCCCTACAGTCACAGACCCCGTTCATTATCAACAACACCATCATGGTGTGTCCCCTATAGTCACAAACCCCGTTTACCCCGTTCATTATCAACAACACCATCTTGTTGTGTCCCCTACAGTCACAGACCCCGTTCACCCCGTTCATTATCAAGAACACCATCCTGGTGTGTCCTCTACAGTCACAGACCCCGTTCATACCGTTCATTATCAACAACACCATCATGGTGTGTCCTCTACAGTCACAGACCCTGTTCATTATCAACAACAGCATCCTGGTGTGTCCCCTACAGTCACAGACCCCGTTCACCCCATTCATTATCAACAACACCATCTTGGTGTGTCCTCTACAGTCACAAGCCCCGTTCATTATCAACAACACCATCCTGGTGAGTCCCCCACAGTCACAGACCCCGTTCACCCCGTTCATTATCAACAACACCATCCTGGTGTTTCCCCTACAGTTACAGACGCCATTGACCCCGTTCATTATCAACAACACCATCCTGCTGTGTCCTCTACAGTCACAGACCCCGTTCATTATCAACAATAGCATCCTGGTGTGTCCCCTACAGTCACAGACCCCATTCATTCTCAACAACACCATCCTGGTGAGTTCCCTACTGTCACAGACCCCGTTCACCCCGTTCGTTATCAACAACAGCATCCTGGTGTGTCCCCTACAGTCACAGACCTCTTTCACCCCGTTCATTATCAACAGCACCATCTAGGTGTGTCCCCTACAGTCACAGACCCCGTTCACCCCATTCATTATCAACAACACCATCTTGGTGTGTCCACTACAGTCACAAGCCCCGTTCATTATCAACAACACCATCCTGGTGAGTCCCCTACAGTCACAGACCCCGTTCACCCCGTGAGTTATCAACAACACCATCCTGGTGTGTCCCCTACAGTTACAGACCCCGTTCACCCCGTTCATTATCAACAACACCATCCTGGTGTTTCCCCTACAGTTACAGACGCCATTGACCCCGTTCATTATCAACAACACCATCCTGGTGTGTCCTCTACAGTCACAGACCCCGTTCATTATCAACAACAGCATCCTGGTGTGTCCCCTACAGTCACAGACGCCGTACATTCTCAACAACACCATCCTGGTGAGTTCCCTGCAGTCACAGACCCCGTTCACCCCGTTCGTTATCAACAACAGCATCCTGGTGTGTACCCTACATTCACAGACCCTGTACAGCCCTTTCATTATCAACAACACCATCCTGGGGTGTCCTCTACAGTCACAGACCCTGTTCACCCCTTTCATTATCAACAACACCATTTTGCTGTGTCCCCTACAGTCACAGACCCCGTTCAATATCAACAACACCATCCTGGTGTGTCCCCTACAGTCACAGACCTCGTACAACCCATTCATTATCAACAACACCACCCTGGTGTGTCCCTCTACAATCACAGACCCCATTGACCCTGTTCATTATCAACAACACCATCTTGGTGTGTCCAGTACAGTCACAGACCCCATTGGCCCCGTTCATTATCAACAACACCATCCTGGTGTGTCCAGTACAGTCACAGACACTGTTCACCCATTCGTTATGAACAACACCATCCTGGGGTGTCCTCTACAGTCACAGACCCCATTCATTATCAACAACACCATCTTTGTGTGTCCCCTACAGTCACAGACCCCGTTCACCCCGTTCGTTATCAACAACACCATCCTGGTGTGTCCTCTACAGTCACAGACCCCGTTCATACCGTTCATTATCAACAACACCATCATGGTGTGTCCTCTACAGTCACAGATCCTGTTCATTATCAACAACATCATCCTGGTGTGTCCCCTACAGTCACAGACCTCTTTCACCCCGTTCATTATCAACAGCACCATCGAGGTGTGTCCCCTACAATCACAGACCCCGTTCACCCCTTTCATTATCAACAACACCATCTTGGTGTGTCACTTACAGTCACAGACCCCGTTCACCCCATTCGTTATCAACAACAGCATCCTGGTGTGTCCCCTACAGTCACAGACCCCGTTCATCCCGTGCGTTATCAACAACAGCATCCTGGTGTGTACCCTACAGTGACAGACCTCTTTCACCCCGTTCATTATCAACAGCACCATCTAGGTGTGTCCCCTACAGTCACAGAACCCGTTCACCCCATTCATTATCAACAACACCATCTTGGTGTGTCCTCTACAGTCACAAGCCCCGTTCATTATCAACAACACCATCCTGGTGAGTCCCCTACAGTCACAGACCCCGTTCACCCCGTGAGTTATCAACAACACCATCCTGGTGTGTCCCCTACAGTTACAGACCGCGTTCATTATCAACAACACCATCCTGGTGTTTCCCCTACAGTTACAGACGCCATTGACCCCATTCATTATCAACAACACCATCCTGGTGTGTCCCTTACAGTCACAGACCCCGTTCACCCCATTCATTATCAACAACACCATTTTGGTGCGTCCCCTACAGTCACAGACCCCGTTCATTATTAATCATTATCAACAACACCATCCTGGTGTGTCCCCTACATTCACAGACCCCGTACACCCCATTCATTATCAACAACACCATCCTGGTGTGCCCTCTACAGTCACAGACCCTGTTCACCCCTTTCATTATCAACAACACCATTTTGGTGTGTCCCCTACAGTCACAGACCCCGTTCAATATCAACAACACCATCCTGGTGTGTCCCCTACAGTCACAGACCTCGTACACCCCATTCATTATCAACAACACCACCCTGGTGTGTCCCTCTACAGTCACAGACCCCATTGACCCTGTTCATTATCAACAACACCATCTTGGTGTGTCCAGTACAGTCACAGACCCCATTGGCCCCGTTCATTATCAACAACACCATCCTGGTGTGTCCAGTACAGTCACAGACACCGTTCACCCCATTCGTTATGAACAACACCATCCTGGGGTGTCCTCTACAGTCACAGACCCCATTCATTATCAACAACACCATCTTTGTGTGTCCCCTACAGTCACAGACCCCGTTCACCCCGTTCGTTATCAACAACACCATCCTGGTGTGTCCCCTACAGTCACAGACCCCATTGACCACGTTCAGTATCAACAACACCATCTTTGTGTGTCCCCGACAGTTTCAGACTCGGTTCACACCGTTCGTTATCAACAACACCATCCTGGTGTGTCCTCTACAGTCACAGACCCCGTTCATACCGTTCATTATCAACAACACCATCATGGTGTTTCCTCTACAGTCACAGATCCTGTTCATTATCAACAACAGCATCCTGGTGTGTCCCCTACAGTCACAGACCCCGTTCACCCCTTTCATTATCAACAACACCATCTTGGTGTGTCACTTACAGTCACAGACCCCGTTCATTATCAACAACACCATCCTGGTGTGTCCCCTACAGTCACAGACCCCGTTCATTATCAACAACACCATCTTGGTGTGTCCCCTACAGTCACAGACCCCAAAACCACATTCATTATCAACAACACCATCCTGCTGTGTCCTCTACAGTCACAGACCCCGTCCAATATTAACAACTCCATCCTGGTATGTCCCCTACAGTCTCAGACCCCATTGACCCTGTTCATTATCAACAACACCATCTTGGTGTGTCCAGTACAGTCACAGGCCCGTTCACCCCATTGGTTATCACCAACACCATCATCTTGTGTCCTCTACAGTCACAGACCCCATTCATTATCAACAACACCATCTTTGTGTGTCCCATACAGTCACAGACCCGGTTCACCCCGTTCGTTATCAACAACACCATCCTGGTGTGTCCCCTGCAATCACAAACCCCATTAACCCCGTTCATTATCAACAACACCAAACTGCTGTGTCCCCTACAGTCACAGACCCCGTTCATTATCATTCATTATCAACAACACCATCCTGGTGTGTCACCTACAGTCACAGACCCCGTACACCACATTCATTATCAACAACAGCATCCTGGTGTGTCCCCTGCAGTCACAGACCCCATTGACCCCGTTCATTCTCGACAACACCATCCTGGTGTGTCCTCTACAGTCACAAGCCCCGTTCATTATCAACCACACCTTCCTGGTGAGTCCCCTACAGTCACAGACCCCGTTCACCCCGTGAGTTATCAACAACACCATCCTGGTGTTTCCCCTACAGTTACAGACGCCATTGACCCCGTTCATTATCAACAACACCATCCTGGTGTGTCCTCTACAGTCACAGACCCCGTTCATTATCAACAACAGCATCCTGGTGTGTCCCCTACAGTCACAGACGCCGTACATTCTCAACAACACCATCCTGGTGTGTTCCCTGCAGTCACAGACCCCGTTCACCCCGTTCGTTATCAACAACACCATCCTGGTGTGTCCTCTACAGTCACAAGCCCCGTTCATTATCAACAACACCATCCTGGTGTGTCCTCTACAGTCACAGACCCCATTGACCCCGTTCATTATCAACAACACCAAACTGCTGTGTCCCCTACCGTCACAGACCCGTTCATTATTATTCATGATCAACAACACCATCTTGGTGTGTCCCCTACAGTCAAAGACCCCATTGAACCTGTTCATTATCAACAACACCATCCTGGTGTGTCCAGTACAGTCACATGCCCGTTCACCCCATTGGTTATCACCAACACCATCCTCGTGTGTCCTCTACAGTCACAGACCCCATTCATTATCAACAACACCGTCTTTGTGTGTCCCATACAGTCACAGACCCGGTTCACCCCGTTCGTTATCAACAACACCATCCTGGTGTGTCCCCTGCAGTCACAAACCCCATTGACCCCGTTCATTATCAACAACACCAAACTGCTGTGTCCCCTACAGTCACAGACCCCGTTCATTATCATTCATTATCAACAACACCATCTTTGTGTGTCCCCTACAGTCACAGACCCCGTTCACCCCGTTCGTTATCAACAACACCATCCTGGTGTGTCCCCTGCAGTCACAAACCCCATTGACCCCGTTCATTCTCAACAACACCAAACTGCTGTGCCCCCTACAGTCACAGACCCCGTTCATTATCATTCATTATCAACAACACCATCTTTGTGTGTCCCCTACAGTCACAGACCCCGTTCACCCCGTTCGTTATCAACAACACCATCCTGGTGTGTCCCCTGCAGTCACAGACCCCATTGACCCCGTTCATTATCAACAACACCAAACTGCTGTGTCCCCTACAGTCACAGACCCCGTTCATTACCATTCATTATCAACAACACCATCCTGGTGTGTCCCCTACAGTCACAGACCCCATTGACCCCGTTCATTCTGGACAACACCATCTTGCTGTGTCCCCTACATTCTCAGATCCCGTTCATTATCATTCATTATCAACAACAGCATCCTGGTGTGTCCCCTACAGTCACAGACCCCATTGACCCCATTCATGATCAACAACACCATCTTGGTGTGTTCCCAACCGTCACAGACCCCGTTCATTATCATTACTTATCAACAACACCATCCTGGTGTGTCCCTTACAGTCAAAGACCCCGTTCACCCCATTCGTTATCAACAACACCATTTTGGTCTGTCCCCTACAGTCACAGACCCCGTTCATTATCAACTACAGCATCTTTGTGTGTCCGCTACAGTCACAGACCCCGTTCAATATCAACAACACCATCCTGGTGTGTCCCCTACAGTCACAGACCCCGTTCAATATCAACAACACCATCCTGGTGTGCCGTCTACGGTCACAGACCCCATTGATCCCGTTCATTATCAACAACACCATCCTGGTGTATCCCCTACAGTCACAGACCTCGTACACCCCATTGATTATCAACAACACCATCCTGGTGTGCCCTCTACAATCACAGACCCCGTCCATTATCAACAACACCATCTTGGTGTGTTCCCTACAGTCACAGAGTCCGTTTATTATCATTCATTATCAACAACACCATCCTGGTGTGTCCCTTACAGTCACAGACCCCGTTCACCCCATTCATTATCAACAATACGATTTTGGTGTGTCCCCTACAGTCACAGACCTCGTACACCCCATTCATTATCAACAACACAATCCTGGTGTGCCCTCTACAGTCACAGACCCCGTTCATTATCAACAACAGCATCTTGGTGTGTCCCCTACAGTCACAGACCCCGTACACCCCGTTCATTATCAACAACACCATCCTGGTGTGTCCCCTGCAGTCACAGACCCCATTGACCCCGTTCATTCTCAACAACACCATCCTGCTGTGTCCCCTACAGTCACAGACCCCGTTCATTATCATTCATTATCAACAACACCATCCTGGTGTGTCCCCTACAGTCACAGACCCCGTACACCCCATTCATTATCAACAACACCATCCTGGTGTGCCCTCTACAGTCACAGACCCCGTTCACCCCGTTCGTTATCAACAACAGCATCCTGGTGTGTACCCTACATTCACAGACCCCGTACATCCCATTCATTATCAACAACACCATCCTGGTGTGCCCTCTACAGTCACAGACCCCGTACACCACATTCATTATCAACAACACCATCCTGGTGTGTCCCCTGCAGTCACAGACACAATTGACCCCGTTCATTCTCGACAACACCATCCTGCTGTGTCCTCTACAGTCACAAGCCCCGTTCATTATCAACAACACCATCCTGGTGAGTCCCCTACAGTCACAGACCCCGTTCACCCCGTGAGTTATCAACAACACCATCCTGGTGTGTCCCCTACAGTCACAGACGCCATTGACCCCGTTCATTATCAACAACACCATCCTGGTGTGTCCTCTACAGTCACAGACCCCGTTCATTATCAACAACACCATCCTGGTATGTCCCCTACAGTCACAGACCCCGTTCATTATCAACAACACCATCCTGGTGTGTCCCCTACAGTCACAGACCCCGTTCACGCCGTTCGTTATCAACAACACCATCCTGGTGTGTCCTCTACAGTCACAAGCCCCGTTCATTATCAACAACACCATCCTGGTGTGTCCTCTACAGTCACAGACCCCATTGATCCCGTTCATTATCAACAACACCAAACTGCTGTGTCCCCTACCGTCACAGACCCGTTCATTATTATTCATTATCAACAACACCATCTTGGTGTGTCCCCTACAGTCACAGACCCCATTGAACCTGTTCATTATCAACAACACCATCCTGGTGTGTCCAGTACAGTCACAGGCCCGTTCACCCCATTGGTTATCACCAACACCATCCTCGTGTGTCCTCTACAGTCACAGACCCCATTCATTATCAACAACACCATCTTTGTGTGTCCCATACAGTCACAGACCCGGTTCACCCCGTTCGTTATCAACAACACCATCCTGGTGTGTCCCCTGCAGTCACAAACCCCATTGACCCCGTTCATTCTCAACAACACCAAACTGCTGTGTCCCCTACAGTCACAGACCCCGTTCATTATCATTCATTATCAACAACACCATCTTTGTGTGTCCCCTACAGTCACAGACCCCGTTCACCCCGTTCGTTATCAACAACACCATCCTGGTGTGTCCCCTGCAGTCACAGACCCCATTGACCCCGTTCATTCTCGAAAACACCATCCTGCTGTGCCCCCTACAGTCACAGACCCCGTTCATTATCATTCATTATCAACAACACCCACTTTGTGTGTCCCCTACAGTCAACGACCCCGTTCACCCCGTTCGTTATCAACAACACCATCCTGGTGTGTCCCCTACAGTCACAGACCCCATTGACCCCGTTCATTATCAACAACACCATCCTGGTGTGTCCCCTACAGTCACAGACCCCGTTCATTATCATTCATTATCAACAACACCATCCTGGTGTGTCCCCTACAGTCACAGACCCCATTGACCCCGTTCATTATCAACAACACCATCTTGCTGTGTCCCCTACATTCTCAGATCCCGTTCATTATCATTCATTATCAACAACACCATCCTGGTGTGTCCCCTACAGTCACAGACCCCGTACACCCCATTCATGATCAACAACACCATCTTGGTGTGTTCCCTATAGTCACAGACCCCGTTCATTATCATTCGTTATCAACAACACCATCCTGGTGTGTCCCTTACAGTCACAGACCCCGTTCACCCCATTCGTTATCAACAACACCATTTTGGTGTGTCCCCTACAGTCACAGACCCCGTTCATTATCAACTACAGCATCTTTGTGTGTCCGCTACAGTCACAGACCCCGTTCAATATCAACAACACCATCCTGGTGTGCCGTCTACAGTTACAGACCCCATTGATCCCGTTCATTATCAACAACACCATCCTGGTGTGTCCCCTACAGTCTCAGACCTCGTTCACCCCATTCATTATCAACAACACCATCCTGGTGTGTCCTCTACAGTCACAGACCCCATTCATTATCAACATCACCATCTAGGTGTGTTCCCTACAGTCACAGACCCCGTTCATTATCATTCGTTATCAACAACACCATCCTGGTGTGTCCATTACAGTCACAGACCCCGTTCACCCCATTCGTTATCAACAACACCATCCTGGTGTGTCCTCTACAGTCACAGACCCCGTACACCCCATTCATTATCAACAACACCATCCTGGTGTGTCCTCTACAGTCACAGACCCCGTTCATTATCAACAACACCATCTTGGTGTGTCCCCTACAGTCACAGACCCCGTTCACCCCGTTCATTATCAACAACACCATCCTGGTGTGTCCCCTACAGTCACAGACCCCATTGACCCCGTTCATTATCAACAACACCATCCTGGTGTGTCCCCTACAGTCACAGACCCCGTTCATTATCATTCATTATCAACAACACCATCCTGGTGTGTCCCCTACAGTCACAGACCCCGTACACCCCATTCATTATCAACAACACCATCCTGGTGTGTCCTCTACAGTCACAGACCCCGTTCACCCCGTTCGTTATCAACAACACCATCCTGGTGTGTCCCCTACAGTCACAGACCCCGTACACCCCATTCATTATCAACAACACCATCCTGGTGTGCCCTCTACAGTCACAGACCCTGTTCACCCCGTTCATTATCAACAACACCATCCTGGTGTGTCCCCTACAGTCACAGACCCCGTTCAATATCAACAACACCATCCTGGTGTGTCCCCTACAGTCACAGACCTCGTACACCCCATTCATTATCAACAACACCATCCTGGTGTGTCCTCTACAGTCACAGACCCCATTGACCCCGTTCATTATCAACAACACCATCCTGGTGTGTCACTTACAGTCACAGACCCCGTTCACCCCATTCATTATCAACAACACCATCCTGGTGTGTCCTCTACAGTCACAGACCCCGTTCATTATCAACAACACCATCTTGGTTTGTCCCCTACAGTCACAGACCCCTTTCACCCCATTCGTTATCAACAACACCATCCTGGTGTGTCCTCTACAGTCACAGACCCCATTGACCCCGTTCATTCTCAACAACACCAAACTGCTGTGTCCCCTACAGTCACAGACCCCGTTCATTACCATTCATTATCAACAACACCATCCTGGTGTGTCCCCTACAGTCACAGACCTCGTACACCCCATTCATCATCAACAACACCATCCTGGTGTGTCCTCTACAGTCACAGACTCCGTTCATTATCATTCATTATCAACAACACCATCCTGGTGTGTCCCCTACAGTCACAGACCCCGTACACCCCATTCATTATCAACAACACCATCCTGGTGTGCCCTCTACAGTCACAGACCCTGTTCACCCCGTTCATTATCAACAACACCATTTTGGTGTGTCCCCTACAGTCACAGAACCCGTTGAATATCAACAACACCATCCTTGGGTGTCCCCCACAGTCAGAGACCTCGTTCACCCCGTTTATTATCAACAACACCATCCTGGTGTGTCCTCTACAGTCACAGACCCCGTTCATTATCAACAACACCATCCCTGTGTGTCCTCTACAGTCACAAGCCCCGTTGATTATCAACAACACCATCCTGGTGCGTCCTCTACAGTCACAAGCCCCGTTCATTATCAACAACACCATCTTGGTGTGTCCCCTACAGTCACAGACCCCATTGACGCCGTTCATTATCAACAACACCATCCTGGTGTGTCCCCCTACAGTCACAGACCCCGTTGACCCTGTTCATTATCAACAACACCATCCTGGTGTGTCCCCTACAGTCACAGACCCCATTGACCCCGTTCATTATCAACAACACCATCCTGGTGTGTCCTCTACAGTCTCAGACCCCGTTCACCCCATTCATTATCAACAACACCATCCTGGTGTGTCCTCTACAGTCACAGACCCCGTTCATTCATTATCAACAACACCATCTTTGTGTGTCCCCTACAGTCACAGACCCCGTTCACCCCGTTCGTTATCAACAACATCATCCTGGTGTGTCCCCTACAGTCACAAACCCCATTGACCCCGTTCATTCTCAACAACACCATCCTGCTGTGTCCCCTACAGTCACAGACCCCGTTCATTATCATTCATTATCAACAACACCATCCTGGTGTGTCCCCTACAGTCACAGACCCCGTTCACCACATTCATTATCAACAACACCATCCTGGTGTGTCCTCTACAGTCACAGACCCCATTGACCCCGTTCATTCTCAACAACACCAAACTGCTGTGTCCCCTACAGTCACAGACCCCGTTCATTACCATTCATTATCAACAACACCATCCTGGTGTGTCCCCTACAGTCACAGACCCCGTACACCCCATTCATGATCAACAACACCATCCTGGTGTGTCCCCTACAGTCACAGACACCGTTCATTATCATTCATTATCAACAACACCATCCTGGTGTGTCCCCTACAGTCACAGACCTCGTACACCCCATTCATTATCAACAACGCCATCCTGGTGTGTCCCCTACAGTCACAGAACCCGTTGAATATCAACAACACCATCCTTGGGTGTCCCCCACAGTCAGAGACCTCGTTCACCCCGTTTATTATCAACAACACCATCCTGGTGTGTCCTCTACAGTCACAGACCCCGTTCATTATCAACAACACCATCCCTGTGTGTCCTCTACAGTCACAGACCCCGTTCATTATCATTCGTTATCAACAACACCATCCTGGTGTGTCCTCTACAGTCACAGACCCCGTTCACCCCGTTCATTATCAACAACACCATCCTGGTGTGTCCTCTACAGTCACAGACCCCGTTCACCCCGTTCATTATCAACAACACCATCCTGGTGTGTCCTCTACAGTCACAGACCCCGTTCATTATCAACAACACCATCCTGGTGTGTCCTCTGCAGTCACAGACCCCGTTCACCCCGTTCATTATCAACAACACCATCCTGGTGTGTCCTCTACAGTCACAGACCCCGTTCATTATCAACAACACCATCCTGGTGTGTCCTCTACAGTCACAGACCCCATTGACCCCGTTCATTATCAACAACACCATCCTGGTGTGTCCTCTACAGTCACAGACCCCATTCACCCCGTTCATTATCAACAACACCATCCTGGTGTGTCCTCTACAGTCACAAGCCCCGTTCATTATCAACAACACCATCCTGGTGTGTCCCCTACAGTCACAGACCCCGTTCACCCCGTTCGTTATCAACAACACCATCCTGGTGTGTCCTCTACAGTCACAGACCCCGTTCATTATCAACAACACCATCCTGGTGTGTCCCCTACAGTCACAGACCCCGTTCACCCCATTCATTATCAACAACACCATCCTGGTGTGTCCTCTACAGTCACAAACCCCATTGACCCCGTTCATTATCAACAACACCATCCTGCTGTGTCCCCTACAGTCACAGACCCCGTCCAATATTAACAACTCCATCCTGGTGTGCCCTCTACAGTTACAGACCCCATTGACCCCGTTCATTATCAACAACACCAAACTGCTGTGTCCCCTACCGTCACAGACCCGTTCATTATTATTCATTATCAACAACACCATCTTGGTGTGTCCCCTACAGTCACAGACCCCATTGAACCTGTTCATTATCAACAACACCATCCTGGTGTGTCCTCTACAGTCACA
This sequence comes from Mobula hypostoma, assembly GCF_963921235.1. NCBI lineage: Eukaryota > Metazoa > Chordata > Chondrichthyes > Myliobatiformes > Myliobatidae > Mobula > Mobula hypostoma. The sequence continues at coordinate 492,151 of NW_026948125.1, forward strand.
GACCCCGTTCACCCCGTTCATTATCAACAACATCATCCTGGTGTGTCCTCTACAGTCACAGACCCCATTCATTATCAACAACACAATCTTTGTGTGTCCCATACAGTCACAGACCCCTTTCATTATCAACAACACCATCTTTGTGTGTCCGCTACAGTCACAGACCCCGTTCAATATCAACAACACCATCCTGGTGTGCCGTCTACGGTCACAGACCCCATTGATCCCGTTCATTATCAACAACACCATCCTGGTGTGTCCCCTACAGTCACAGACCTCGTACACCCCATTCATTATCAACAACACCATCCTGGTGTGCCCTCTACAATCACAGACCCCGTCCATTATCAACAACACCATCTTGGTGTGTCCCCTACAGTCACAGACCCCGTTCACCCCATTTATTATCAACAACACCATTTTGGTGTGTCCCCTACAGTCACAGACCTCGTACACCCCATTCATTATCAACAACACAATCCTGGTGTGCCCTCTACAGTCACAGACCCCGTTCATTATCAACAACAGCATCTTGGTGTGTCCCCTACAGTCACAGACCCCATTGACCCCGTTCATTATCAACAACACCATCCTGGTGTCCCCCCCTACAGTCACAGACCCCGTTCTTTATCATTCATTATCAACAACACCATCCTGGTGTGTCCCCTACAATCACAGACCTCGTACACCCCATACATTATCAACAACACCATCTTGGTGTGTCCCTCTACAGTCACAGACCCCATTGACCCTGTTCATTATCAACAACACCATCTTGGTGTGTCCAGTACAGTCACAGACCCCATTGACCCCGTTCATTATCAACAACATCATCCTGGTGTGTCCAGTACAGTCACAGACACCGTTCACCCCATTCATTATCAACAACACCATCCTGGTGTGTCCTCTACAGTCACAGACCCCGTTCATTATCAACAACACCATCCTGGTGTGTCCCCTACAGTCACAGACCCCGTTCACCCCGTTCGTTATCAACAACACCATCCTGGTGTGTCCCCTACAGTCACAGACTCCATTGACCCCGTTCATTCTCAACAACACCAAACTGCTGTGTTCCCTACAGTCACAGACCCCGTTCATTACCATTCATTATCAACAACACCATCCTGGTGTGTCCCCTACAGTCACAGACCCCGTACACCCCATTCATTATCAACAACACCATCCTGGTGTGTCCCCTACAGTCACAGACCCCGTTCATTATCAACAACACCATCCTGGTGTGTCCCCTACAGTCACAGACCCCGTTCATTATCAACAACACCATCCTGGTGTGTCCCCTACAGTCACAGACCCCGTTCACCCCGTTCATTATCAACAACACCATCCTGGTGTGTCCTCTACAGTCACAGACCCCGTTCATTATCAACAACACCATCCTGGTGTGTCCTCTACAGTCACAGAAGTCTTTCACCCCGTTCATTGTCAACAACACCATCCTGGTGTGTCCCCTACAGTCACAGACCCCGTTCAATATCAACAACACCATCCTGGTGTGCCCTCTACAGTCACAGACCCCATTGACCCCGTTCATTATCAACAACACCATCCTGGTGTGTCCCCTACAGTCACAGACCCCGTACACCCCATTCATTATCAACAACACCATCCTGGTGTGCCCTCTACAGTCACCGACCCCGTTCACCCCGTTCATTATCAACAACACCATTTTGGTGTCTCCCCTACAGTCACAGACCCCGTTCACCCCATTCATTATCAACAACACCATCCTGGTGTGTCCCCTACAGTCACAGACCCCGTACACCCCATTCATTATCAACAACACCATCCTGGTGTGCCCTCTACAGTCACAGACCCCGTTCACCCCGTTCATTATCAACAACACCATCCTGGTGTGTCCCCTACAGTCACAGACCCCATTCACCCCGTTCATTATCAACAACACCATTTTGGTGTCTGCCCTACAGTCACAGACCCCGTTCATTATCATTCATTATCAACAACACCATCCTGGTGTGCCCTCTACAGTCACAGACCCCGTACACCCCATTCATTATCAACAACACCATCCTGGTGTGCCCCTACAGTCACAGACCCCGTTCATTATCATTCATTATCAACAACACCATCCTGGTGTGCCCTCTACAGTCACAGACCCTGTTCTCCCCGTTCATTATCAACAACACCATTTTGGTGTGTCCCCTGCAGTCAAAGACCCCGTTCAATATCAACAACACCATCCTGGTGGGACCCCTACAGTCATAGACCCCAATCAGTATCAATTCCACTATCTTCCTTTTCCTGTGAACCTCAGACCCCTGGCCCGGCTGCTTCTGCCTTGCTCTGAGATGCTGTCTCGCAGCATCTGAGAGGGTAGACTTGTTGCTGAGGGGAATGGCCACAGGGGAACTCTGGGCTGTGTTCACTCTCCTTGCTTTTCCTGGCGTTCACCTGCCGACTTGAAACCTGTACATTTGGTGTGACCTCCTTATTCAGAGTATCATCTGTGGGGTTTTGAGCAAAGTGTGACCTCCTCATTCAGAGTCGATGTGGTTTTTAGCAAAGGAGATGGTCTTAAGTACATCCAGCTCCTCTGGGTGCTAATCCTTAACCTAGTCTGTCAAGAGCTGCAGCTGGGTGCACTTCTGTAACAGACATGATTTAAAATTTCATTTTGTGTTCTTTTCTCATTCAATTCGGGGCATTTGTAAACAACAGGAGGCACTGCATGTATGTTGAAGACCATAAGAAAAGACTGTATTAGAGCCAGTGTAAATGGAAAACAGAAAGGAAAACAAAGGTTCATAAGGTAGTAGAACAGAAAACAAAATAATACTTATCCAATTAATGAGATAATCTGTACAATGCCACAGATCTGACAGCCTCTCACACAGCCATCTCCCTCTTTCAATGTGCTTGACCCTGTCTCCAACTCCTAGCACTAGCACTGTTTGTGACCCAGCCTACCTCCCCACCCGCACAAGGAAATTGCCCCTTTTATACCCTTAAAGAAAGGATGTGCTGATATTGCAGGAGAGTCAGAGAATGAAAGGCTTATTGTATGAGGAGTGATTGTTGGCTCCTTACTCACTGGAGTTTAGAGGAACGGAGGGAATCTCATTGAAGCCTATCGAATATTGAATGACCTGGATAGAGAGAGTGTTTGCTATGGTGGAGGGAGTCTGGGTTCAAAGGGCACAGCCTCAGCATAATGGGACGTCCATTTAGAATGGAGATGAGAAGGAATTCCTTTAGCCAGAGGGTGGTGGATCTGTGGAATGCGTTGGCTGTAGAGGCCGAGTTACGGAATGTATTTAAAGTGGAGGTTGCTAGGTTCTTGATTAGTCAGGGGTGAAAGGTTACAGGAGGATGGGGGTGAGAGGGAAATGGATCTGCCATGATGAAATGGCAGAGTAGGGCTCAATGTGCCAAATGGATTAATTCTGCTCCGTTGTCTCATGGCCTTTAAGACCCTTTTTATCTCTCGCAGCCTTCGGCCTAGACACACACAACTCAGAAACAGAGACAGCAGGTGTTGTAAGGGGGAAAACATTCTTCATCAGTATCTAATCTTAATGATGTGCGCCGATTAACAGAGACACAACATTGATCAAAGGGGAGAAACAGGCCATTACCACATTCCAAACTGACATATTTTGGAATGGACCATGGAGAAATTACATTTAACTCTTTCCTTACAACTTCCCACAGGTGGAGTCATCAGGCAGACGGTGAGGTTCTGTGACTGCCCACATATTTCAGGAGGAGCGTTCCACTGACCTTACTTTCAAACTGGCTCTGCTGATTCAAGGACTAGGGACTTACGAACAACAAGATAGAATGCTTATCTGTTGCTTCTCATTGAATTCCTTTTCAAAGAGCTACTCTTACTTCCCACATCTGGGCTACCTCAGAATCGGAATCAGGTTTAATATGTCATGAAATTTGTTGTTTTGTGCCAGCAGTACATTGTGATACCTAATAATAAAAAATTATAAACTAAAATAAGGAATATAGAGCATTCCTGTGCAAAAACCTCACTCCCTAGATTTTTTATATGGTTTCAGATGGTATGGTCTCCACAGAGCCCTGATCTCAACATCAACGAGGCTGTCTGGGATTACCTGGAGAGTCAGAAACAAGCGAGACAGCCAAAGTCTGCAGAAAACTGTAGCAAGTTCTATAAGATACTTGGAACAACCTACTAGCCAATTTTTTTTATAAAACTGCATGACAGTGTACCTCACATCAAAGTTGCTGGTGAACACAGTAGGCCAGGCACCATCTCTAGGAAGAGGTACAGTTGACGTTTTGGGCCGAGACCCTTCGTCAGGACTAACTGAAGGAAGAGTTAGTAAGAGATTTGAAAGTGTCGGGGGGGGGGAAGATCCGAAATGAAAGGAGAAGACAGGAGGGGGTGGATGGAGCTAAGAGCTGGACAGGTGATTGGCAAAGGGGATATGAGAGGATCATGGGACAGGAGGCCCAGGGAGAAAGACAAAGGGGGGGGAACCCAGAGGATGGGCAAGGGGTATAGTCAGAGGGACAGAGGGAGAAAAAGGAGAGTGAGAGAAAGAATATATATATATATATATAAAATAAATTAATAACGGATGGGGTACGAGGGGGAGGAGGGGCATTAGCGGAAGTTTGAGAAGTCAATGTTCATGCCATCAGGTTGGAGGCTACCCAGACAGAATATAAGGTATTGTTCCTCCAACCTGAGTGTGGCTTCATCTTTACAGTAGAGGAGGACGTGGATAGACATGTCAGAATGGGAATGGGACGTGGAATTAAAATGTGTGGCCACTGGGAGATCCTGTTTGCTCTGGCGGACAGAGCGCAGGTGTTCAGCGAAACGATCTCCCAGTCTGCATCGTGTCTCGCCAATATATAGAAGGCCACATCGGGAGCACCGGACACAGTATATCACCCCAGCTGACTCACAGGTGTACCTAAGAGAATTGATGCAGTTTTAAAGGCAGAAGGTGATCACACCAAATATTGATTTGGTTTTGTGTTTTTTACTATTTACTACTTTTTATCATAAATTTTTTGATATTTAGAATTTTTTCATTACTTTTAAAAGTATCTTTGCTTTGCATATTTTTTACATATCCTTCAGACTTTTGCATAATGTTATATATATAAATATATGGCTTCATTGTCTGTTCAGAAATCTAATGGTGGAGATGAAGAAGCTGTTCCTAAAATGTTGAGTGTGCGTCTTCAGGCTCTTGTACAAGGTAGCAATGAGAAGAGGGCATGTCCTGGGTGATGAGCTCCTGAATAATGGATGCTACCTTTCTGAGGCATCGCCTTTTGAAGGTGTTCTCAATCTGGGGAGGCTGGTGCCCTGATGGAGCTGGCTGAGTTTGCCACTTTCTTCATCTTTTCTGATCCTCCATACCAAACAACGATGCAACCAGTTAGAAATCACTTAAACCTATAATTTCACACTGAAGCCTTCGCTCCCTGCATCAAAATGGCTGCTCTGTTTGACCTCAACATCTTCTTATTGGATGCTGTTAACTAGCAAATTAGCCAACCAACTAACAATTTGCAATTCAGGTCCTGTTTGGCAAAACTCCCCAGAAAGTCCTGAGACCAACCTCTTCTAAAGTCTGGTGTTTGTTGCTCTGCCGGCGATGGGTAATTCAGATTGTGCTATGAGGGGCAAAGGAGGACAGCATGCAGAGATCTCTGAGTGACAGAGGAGGCAAGGTGACGATGAAGCATATGGCCAGCGACAGTGATCGCAGATGGGAGGTGAAGAGCAGGAAAGAGAGCGTGTGTGGCAAGTTAGCTAAAATATGCAAAGCAGGTAAATGTTGAAAGGGTAAGGCATTGATCAAGGGGCTCAGTGAAAAGAAACATGGGATCTTGTCCATGGATGCTGAGCGCAGAGCTCAGGGGTACTTTGCACCTGTCCTCAGCAGGGAAGAAGGTGCTTCAAAAATAAAATTGAGGCTGGATGTGTTAATAATGTACCATAGAATTATTAGGAAAGTGCCACAATAATGTAGCGATTAGTGTGAAGTTATTACAGCTTGGGGCATTCCGCAGTTTGGAGTTCAATTCCAGCGTCCGTTGTAAGCGAGGCTGTATGTATGTTCCTTCCCATGTCCGGGTGCCCGGCTTTCCTTGCACAGACCAGTCGGATAATTGGTCATTGTAACTTGTCCTGTGATTAGTCTCGGGGTTAAATCAATGAGTTGTTGGGCAGTGTGGCTCGATGGGCTGTAAGGGCTCTAGCTCTAAACCAAAATAAATAAAACTTATAAAGTACGTGAATCTCTAGCACCAGATGGTATTTTGAAAGAACATATTCTGTCCATGTTCTTTGGATAAGGGAAGGGACAGGAGAGTGGTAGACCTAATACCTGTTCAGAAAAGCGATTAGGGATGTTGATCGAGTGCACACAAATGGTGGTTAGTTAATCTGGCACCATGGTAACAGCGATGTTGAGGGTAATGCAGTGGGTGTGGTGTACATGGATTCCCAGAAGGCCTTTGATAAGGTGCCAATTAGCAGGCTTGTCCGTCAAGTTGAAGCATTGGGCACAATAAGGAAATGAGAGTGTGGATCTGAAGCTGGTCAAGTCAGAGGCAACAAGATGCTGTGGTGAATGGTTGATTGATTGATTGAATGAGATACTGTGAGGAGTCGTCCTTTCCGGTCCTTCGAGCTGCACTACCCAGCAATCCCCTGATTGAATCTGAGCCTGATCACGGGAAACTTCACAATGAACAATGAACTTACCAACCGGACCGTAGGAGGAGAGCAGAGCACCATGTCGCCATGGGAAGAAGGTACAACCGCCTACAGGCAGTGCCGGGAATTGAGCCCAGGTCGCTTGTACTGTAACGTGTTGTGCGAACCATTACACCACCGTGCTGCCCAACTGGGGGAGATGACTATCAGCGTTCTCCAAGAATTGGCGTTGAAACCACAGTTTTACTAATACACATTCATCACCTAAACCTGGGAGAGCAAGGCACAACTGAATGTATGGCTGACAACCTCCATGAAGGAAATACAGGGAACACGTGCGTACTCATGCGTTCCAAACAGAGCGCATTGTGATCATCCACGAGGAAAATGTTTCACCAGGAAATATAAGTTAGTGTTAATCTTCTTCACAACGTTTCACACAAGTTCCAAGGGAGCTAACTGTACTCTTTCCCTGGTGATTTGTGAAAGGTGAAATTCCCTTACCTCTATAGCTACAGCACTGGGAGATACCTTGCAGCAGGATATAACCATTGAGTGTGGGTCTTTGTGCCTCTGTACCTCCTCCCTGAGGAGAGGGCATGTCCTTGGTGGCAAGGGTCCCTGTGATGAATGTCGTCTTCTTGAGGTGTCTTTGGGAGTGGGGAGGCTGGAGCTGGAAGAATCTACAACCTTCTGCAGATCTTGCTGATCCTGTGCAGTGGCCTCTGCATAACCTTGCTGCGGTGCAGCTATTTAGAGTGTTCTGCACAGTACATCTGTAGAAATTTGCTAGAGTCTTTGATGACCTACCAAATCACCTCAAAATCCTGATATAGCCGCTGGTGTGCCTTCTTCATGACTGCATTAAGGTGTTGGGGCCAGGACAGGTCCTCTGAGATGTTGACAGCCACAGACCTTAAACCGCTCCCCCTTTCCACTGCTGACCCCTCGATGAGCACTGGACTGTGTTCCCTCAACTTCCCCTTCCCCCTTCTACAATCCTTGGTCTTACTGATGTTAGTGCAAGATGGTTGTACTGACACGACTCAACCAGCTCATCGATCTTACTTCTGTACGTCTCCTCATCACTATCTGACATTCTACCTACAAGGGGTGTCATTGGCAAACTTATAGATGGCGTGCAAACTGCACCGAGCCACACAGTCAGTGATAGAGAGCAACGAGAGCAGTGGCTCAGCAAGTGCCCCTGAGCAGTGCCCATGAGAGGAGATGTTACTTCCCATCTGCAGAGACTGTGCTCGGCCAGTCAGGAAGTCAAGGATCCATTTGCAGAGGGAGGTACAGGTTTTGATTAGTACTAACGGTACGATGCTGTTGAACGCTGAGGTGTACTTGATAAACTGGTATGTGACGGGACACCCCCACTTCCCTGGGTGGGGTTAGTCCATGCACTGCACATCTCCCTACTCACTATAACTCCCACACCACTCCGTCCTCACCACCCCTCCCACAGAACTCCCTCCTCACCACATGTCCCACAGTGTTCCCTCCTCACTGTCCCCTCCCACAGCGTTCCCTCCTCACAGCCCCTCCCACAGTGTTCCCTCCTCACCTCCTCCCACAGCGTTCCCTCCTCACTGCCCCCTCCCACAGTGTTCCCTCCTCACAGCCCCTCCCACAGTGTTCCCTCCTCACTCCCTCCCACAGCGTTCCCTCCTCACTGCCCCCTCCCACAGCATTCCCTCCTCCACCTCCTCCTACAGTGTTCCCTCCTCACCGTTCCCTCCCACAGTGTTCCTTCCTCACTGCCTCCCACAGTGTTCCCTCCTCACCCCCTCCCACAGCGTTCCCTCCTCACCGTCCCCTCCCACAGTGTTTCCTCCTCACAGCCCCTCCCACAGCATTCCCTCCTCACCGTCCCCTCCCACAGTGTTCCCTCCTCACCGTCCCTCCCACAGTGATCCCTCGTCACCCCCTCCCACAGCGCTCCCTCCTCACCCCCTCCCACAGCGTTCCCTCCTCACCGTCCCCTCCCACAGTGTTCCCTCCTCACCTTCCCTCCCACAGTGTTCCCTCCTCACCCGCCCCCACCGACAGAACCCAGAACAGGATACACAGTAATATAACAGGCCCTTCAGTCCACAATGTTGTGCTGAACTAACTAAATGCCAAACCAAACCGATCCTAAAAAATGTTTGTATCTCTCCATTCGCTGCACAGTCATGTGCCATCTGAAACCCACTTGAATACCTCAGTCATATCTGGTTGGCTTTTCTGTCTATAATTATATAAACTTCTATCAGATCTCCCTCCAGCCTCCGCTGCTCCAGAGAAAGCTGCCTCAGCTCGTGCCCTGGCAGCATCCTGGCGAACCTCTTCTGCAGCCTCTCCAAGGCCCAAACCCTTTCTATAATGGGGCGACCAGAACTGAACGCGATACTCCAGCTGCAACACAACTTCCCCACTGCTGAACTCTCTGCCTCGAGTAATAAAGGTGAGCATGGCAGACACCTTCTTTACTGCTCTCTCTACTTGTGCCACACTTTCTGGGAGCTATGGGCTTGGACACTGTGGGGGTCCCACTATTATTTGACCTCTGAAAGTGTACCACTTGCCACCTGTCGTATTAAATACCATCTGCCGCTTCTCTGTACATCATCCGTAACTGGTCTGCGTCGTAGGCAAACTTCTCAGTAGATCCTGTTCCTGAGAACCCTCTCCAGTAACCTCCTTACCACTGACGTGAGACCGTGAACTCACTGGTCTTTCGATCCCTTTTCCCTTCTTCAACGAAAGAAGAGCGCCAGTTCTTTCAGAGGCTAGAGGCAACTGGAGGAGAAGGGTTAGGGTGGCACTTTGTCTATAAGCAGTTTGTACGTTCTTCCCATGACTGTGTTTGTTTCCTCTGCTTTCCTCCCACATTCCAAAGATATTCGGCTTAGGGTTTCGGTAAGTTGACGCCGGAGGCAGGGTGACATGTGCGGGCTTGCCCCAGGACTTCCCTGCACTGTGGTGATCGTTGACACAAAAGACGCATTTAAATGTATACCTAAAGTACATGTGACATATATAGACAATCTTTAATGTAAATGGGAGGGGTAAGGAGGGAACACTGTGGGAGGGGGTGAGGAGGGAATGCTGTGGGAGGGGTGAGGAGGGACCGCTGTGGGAGGGGTGAGGAGGGAACACAGTGGGAGGGGGTGAGGAGGGAACGCTGTGGGAATTATGGATTCACCACCCCAATGGGGAATTCATGGCGACGATCCCTTCCCTCCTGTTCTGAAAGCTTGATCCCATTGATCCCGTATTTATTAAGCATTCTTTGCCCTCAAATCGCTTGGGAATTCTGAAGCTGCAAGAAAATGCAAAGGAAAATCCCAACAGATGAATAGTTAATCCCAACATCTGTTCTATCTCCCACACCCAATGGAACCCCTCACTCCTACTGTCCAAACTCCCAAACGCATACCATCCCTTCCAATTCACTCCCACTATCCACACCCATGTAGATACCATCCCTTCCCATTCACTCCCACTATCCACACCCATTGAGACACCATCCCTTCCCATTCACTCCCAACCTCCACATTCCCAATGGGATGCACTCCTTCCCACTCACTCCCACTGTCCACACTCCCAATGGACCACACTCCTTCCCATTCACTTCCACCGTCCACACTCCCAATGGACCACACTCCTTCCCATTCACTTCCACCGTCCACATTCCCAATGGAACCCACTACTTCACATTCACTCCCACCGTCCACACTCCCAATGGGACACCACCACTTCATATGCACTCCCACCATCCACACTCCCACCAGGATCACAACACTTCCCATTCACTTCCACTGTCCACACTCCCACCATGATCACAACACTTCCTATTCACTCCCACTGTTGACACTCCCAATGGATACCACGCTTTCCCATTCACTCCTACCATCCACACTCCCAATAAGACCCCACTCCTTCCCATTCACATCCGCCGTCCACACTCCCAACGGGACTCCACTACTTCCTATTCACTCTCACCGTCCACACTCCCAATGGGACTCCACTACTTCCTATTCAGTCCCACTGTCGACACTCCCAATGGATACCACGCTTTCCCATTCACTCCCACCATCCACACTCCCAAAGGGATCCCATCCTTTCCCATTCACTCCCACCATCCACACCCCCAATGAGACCCACCCCTTCCCATTCACTCCCACTGAGCACACTTCAAATCAGACACACCCATTCTTATATTTTTAAAAAACTATAAAGGTTTATTTTCATCATATATACACAAGGTACAGACAGTCCATATTTACAAGACAGTAAGTATACTCAAACTAAAATATGGTTACTACCATCTATAAAACAGTCTGGACCACAGGGGAACAACTGCTCACAGAAATCCCCCAATGTGCCTGCCGCGACATCCCCAGGGACAGCCGGGCACGGACATATCCTCAGAAAAGGTGCAGGCAGTCCTAACTGTCCACACTCTAATGGGACCCACCCCTTCCCATTCACTCCTAACTGTCCACACTCTAATGGGACCCACCCCTTCCCATTCACTCCTACCGTCCACACTCCCAATGAGAACCACTCCTTCCCATTCACTCCCAACGTCCACACTCCAATGGGACCACACCTTCCCATTCACTCCCACCCTCCACACTCCCAATTGGACCCACCTCTTCCCATTCACTCCCACCGTCCACACTCCCAATGGGACCCACCTCTTCCCATTCACTCCCACCATCCACACTCCCAATGGGACCCACCTCTTCCCATTCACTCCCACCGTCCACACTCCCAATGGGACCCACCTCTTCCCATTCACTCCTAACTGTCCACACTCCCAATGAGAACCACTCCTTCCCATTCACTCCCAACGTCCACACTCCAATGGGACCCACACCTTCCCATTCACTCCCAATGGACCCCACCACTTCATATGCACTCCCACCATCCACACTCCCAATGGACCCCACTCCTACCCATTCACTCCTAACCGTCCACACTCCAATAGGACCCACACCTTCCCATTCACTCCTACCGTCCACACTCCCAATGAGAACCACTCCTTCCCATTCACTTCCAATGTCCAGATTCCCAATGGACCCCACTCCTACCCATTCACTCCCACCATCCACACTCTCAATGGGACCCACCCCTTCCCATTCACTCCTAACTGTCCACACTCTAATGGGACCCACCCCTTCCCATTCACTCCTAACTGTCCACACTCTAATGGGACCCACCCCTTCCCATTCACTCCTACCGTCCACACTCCCAATGAGAACCACTCCTTCCCATTCACTCCCAACGTCCACACTCCAATGGGACCCACCTCTTCCTATTCACTCCCACCGTCCACACTCCCAATGGGACCCACCTCTTCCCATTCACTCCCACCATCCACACTCCCAATGGGACCCACCTCTTCCCATTCACTCCCACCGTCCACACTCCCAATGGGACCCATCTCTTTCCATTCACTCCTAACTGTCCACACTCCCAATGAGAACCACTCCTTCCCATTCACTCCCAACGTCCACACTCCAATGGGACCCACACCTTCCCATTCACTCCTACCGTCCACACTCCCAATGAGAACCACACTTCCCATTCACTCCCAATGTCCACACTCCCAATGGACCCCACCACTTCATATGCACTCCCACCATGCACACTCCCAATGGACCCCACTCCTACCCATTCACTCCTAACCGTCCACACTCCAATAGGACCCACACCTTCCCATTCACTCCTACCGTCCACACTCCCAATGAGAACCACTCCTTCCCATTCACTCCCAATGTCCACACTCCCAATGGGACCCACCCCTTCCCATTCACTCCCACCGTCCACACTCCTAATGGGACCCACCCCTTCCCATTCACTCCCACCGTCCACACTCCTAATGGGACCCACCCCTTCCCATTCACTCCCACCATCCACACTCCCAATGGAACTCACTCCTTCCCATTCACTCCCACCGTCCACACTCCCAATGGGACCCCACCACTTCCCATTCACTTCCACTGTCCACACTCCCACCATGACCACAACACTTCCTATTCACTCCCACTGTCGACACTCCCAATGGATACCACGCTTTCCCATTCACTCCCACCATCGATACTCCCAATGAGACCCCACTCCTTCTCATTCACACCCACCGTCCACACTCCCAACGGGACCCACCCCTTCCCATTCACTCCCACCATCCACACTCGCAATGCGACCCACTTTTTCCCATTCACTCCCAATGGGACCCATACCATCCCATTCACTACCACCGTCCACACTCCCAATGGGACCCATAGCATCCCATTCACTCCCACCATGGGCACTCCCAATGGGATCCCACCCCTTCCCATTCACTCCCACCAACCACACTCCCAATGGGACCCCATCCCTTCCCATTCATTCCCAGTGTCCATACTCTGAATTGGATCCCAACCCTTCCCATTCACTCCCACAATACACACTCCTAATGGGATTCCAGCCTTTCCCATTCACTCCCACCGTCTACACTCCCAATGGGATCCCACTCTTTCCCATTCACTCCCACCATTCACACTCCCAATGGGATACCAACGTTTCCCATTCACTCCCAGCATCCACACTCCCAATGGGACCCACTCCTACTTATTCACTCCAACCGTCCACACTCCCAATGGGACCCACCCATTGCCACTCACCCCTGATGTCCACAGGATGGGGAATCTCAGGAATTCTCTGCCCAGGAGGGAGATGGAGGAGAGCACTGGTGGGATTACCCAGGAGGGAACATCTGTGCTGGTCCATAATGAAAGAGTACACAATGAAAATAGAATGCAGAATAAAGTGTAACAGTTACACAGAGTGTGCAGTGCAGGTAAACAAATAAAATGCAAGGGCCAAGTTGAGTTAGATCAGGAGATAACATTGAATTCTGCTTTTAACATGAAAGAGGTCTGTTCAAGAGTCTGTAAACAGTGGGATAGAAGATGTCCTTGAGCCTGGTGGTATGTGCTTTCATGCTTTTGTATTTTCTGTCTGATGGGAGAGAAAGAAGAGAGAATGTCTGGAGTGGACGGGGTCTTTGATTGCTGGATGCTCTACTGAGACAGTGGGAAGTGCAGGTAGAGCCCATGGAAGTGAGGATGGTTTCCATGATGGGCAGCCTCAAATCGCTGCAGTTTCTTGCAGAGCAGTTGCCATATCAAACCATGATGCATCCAGACAGGATGCTTTCTCTAACACATCAGTAAAAATCGGTGAGGGTGAAAGGGGATATGCCAATTTTCTTAGTAGAGGTACTGGTGAGCTTTATTGGCTGTGGCAATGGTTGGACTTAGGTAATCTCGCTAGTGCTCTCCCCCACCTCCCTCTAGGGCAGAGAGTTCCTGAGATTCCACTTCCTGTGCCAGGCCCCCCCCCACCCAGTGCTAAATGACCTGCCCCATTGATCCAGTAATTTTGTCCCCTTGATCATGACCGTCCCACTGGGGAAACATCTCCCTGTCTCCTCTGTTCTGTCCCCTCAAGGTCTGAGAATATGCGTTCGCCCTTCATGTGTGTGTCTGACACACTAATCCCCTCTGTCTACACAATGTCCATATCCTTCCAATCCCCACACATTCATGTGTGTGTCTAACACACTAATCCCCTCTGTCTACACAATGTCCATATCCCTCCATTCCCCACACATTCATCTGTGTGTCTAATAGCTTTTAAAACATCTCTATCTGTGGGTGAGGTTAGCCCATGCACTCCACATCCACCACATTACCTGTTTCCCATCTGCAGGTCAGGAGTGTGGTGGGACAGCCCCCACTTCCCTGGGTGGGGTTAGTCCATGCACTCCACATCCACCACATTACCTGTTCCCTATCTACAGGTCAGGAGTGTGATGGGACTCCCCTTCCCCATCCAGCCCAGTCCATCACAAGTGAAGCACATCTCCGGGGAGTGTCACAGGAAAGCAGCAATCATCATCAAGGACACCCCAGCGGGCCAAGATCTCTTTTCAGTATGGCTACCAGGAAGTACACGAGCTTGAGATCCTACATCATCAGCAGGTTCAGAAGCAGTCATTACCCCACAAACATCTGGTTCTGCAGTCTCCAGGTTCGACAACTGTGTTCCGAATATCATTTTTTTTAAATTATTTGCCTGATGTTCTTTTGTAGATTGGTTGTTTATCAGTCTTTGCTTCAACATAATTTTCGTAAATTGTGTTATATTTCTTTATTTTCCTGTGAATGCCTACAACAGTGAATGTCAGGGTGGAATAAGGTGAGATATAAAATACTTCCTTTGACTTCTATGTCAGAAAGGGTTAACACTTTCGGGCCGAGCTCCTTCCTAAATTGCCACCACGTGACCTAGTTAAGCAATTAGTCTGAACCCTCTGATCCACAGTATAAAGCCAGGGCCGGGGGCAGGGAGGCAGGGAGTAAAGGGGCATCATGGAAGATCTTGGTGTGGATGTGGCTCAGGCTCAGGTGAGAGTAGCTGCCTCTGCTTGTTTGCTTTGTGTGATGTGGAGGGTATGAGGCATGGTTGGGAGGGATTGGAGAAGAGAGTAATGGGTGGATAAATAAGAGAAGGGTGGGGCATTGGAGGAGGGAAAATAGTGGTGGGTAAATAGTGGAAATAAAAGGATTGGTGGGTGGGATAAATGTGTCTATGGGGGGGGCATGATATGGGTGGGAGATGGGGAGATGTCCTTGCCTTTAGATAGGTACGTGCATATGGAGGGACATAGGCCATGTACGTTCAAGAGAAACTTGGATTATTGGAGCACAGGTGAGCCGAATGGCCTGTCCCTGTTCAGTTCCCGATTATATCGATGAAGTGAGATAGTGAGGGTCAATCCGATGTCCGGGGGTAGGGTTCTGCGTGGATGGGCCAGCTATTCCCTTCCCGGGCGCGAGGGAGGTCACAGCGTGGGCGATGGATGCGGTGCTCGGGGCAGGGATTGTCCCAAACGCTTCTCACACGAACACACACCCCGGTCTCTCCGCAGCTGGCGATGGAACAGGAAGTGGATGGGATGCTGCAGCAGTTGACGGACGCCATGGAGAGCGGCGGGTTGCCCGCACTGGCTAACGAGGTACAGGAGATTCGTCAGAAAGTCAGGGACGTGACGGCACAGGTGGCGGTGACCGGGCCGCCCAACGTCGGCAAGACCACCCTCATTTCCACGGCGCTGCGACTCTCGGCGGAGACGGCCGCCCTTCTGCAACATGCGCCCAAACCCGCACCCTGCTTCCAGCCCGGCCGCCCCCGAGTCATCTTCTGGGAGCTGCCCGCTATCGGCGGCGCTTCGTTCTGCGTCAACACCTACCTGCGGCAGGTGGACGTCGACAAGTATACCGGCTTCCTTATCCTCTCCTGCACGGAGTTCAGCCGGGAGATGCTGGGCCTGGCCTCCGAGTTGCGAAGGATCGGCAAACCCTTCTGCCTGATCCGCTCCAAGATTGACGTGCGACGCCGTTGCTACAGGAAGAGGGAGTTCGCGGATGAGGTGCTATGCGCCCTGCGGAGGCAGCCGCTGCCCCACCTAGACCTGGAGTCGGCCGTCGTCCGCCTCTTCTACCTGGATTGCAGGGACTCCGAAGACTTCGACTTCAAGCCGTGCGTGCAGGCGCTGCAAGACGCGTCGCCGTCAGCTCTGCTGAGACACTCGCTCCTCGTGTCTCTGAGTTACCTCTCCAATAAGTTCCAGCTGAAGACCTCTCTCAAGCAGCTCACCCCGATCTGGGCCATCCACAGCCTCGTGGTGGACCCAGTGGGGTTGGCCGGCCTGCCCTACCAGGTGAATGCGCGCTTCCTCGTGGACCAGATCTATTTCTACCGTCTGATCCTGGGCATCGACTTCCAGGCGCTGAAAGTGCAGGCCAAACGGCTTCGGCTGCCCACCTTCGTGCTGTCGGACGAGCTCCGCGCCGGTTTGCCCTGCTCACTCAGCGAGGTGGACGTCGTGGCCGAGCTGACCAAATGGACTGCCCTGAAGGTTCCCGTCGCCAACAGTAAACTCAAGTGGGTGCCGCTGCTCCGGCAGCTCCCCGGCGGCGAGATCTCCGGTGCCGCCGTCATCCGCCTGCTGGACTTTATGGTGACCCAGTACATGATCGATGTCTACAGGATCGAGAGCAAGATCGCGGCCGTACTGAGGGGCGAATGAGGCCGACACTGTGGAGAGGTGGTGGGTGGGGATTGCGACAGGAAGAGCCCTAATCTGGGTTGGATCCTCTAGCAGATTTCGAACGGGATCTGATTTGTCTATTGCATGGTGGGCTGGCTTGTTTTGGACATTTCGGACTGGAGATGGGCTGAACTTGTATTCCTGAAGTCGCCTTAACAAAATCATCTCTGAATGACCCACCAATGTTTTGTCTAATAAAGGCGATGTTTCTTTGTTCTGAAATGAAGAGGTTGTACACTGACCATGATAGTCCAAATATGCACTTTAATTTATTCCATTCCAACCTGATTTACAAGTACCCCAGGGATCATCAAAAATCAGATTTGAGAGAAACTGTCTATAGTGTGGACAAATCCAGCAGAGATCTTTGGTGGGAGGGAGGTCAGCTGGATTTGTCCACCTCAATTGGATGTAGACTTCTCCAGCAATGATTAATGCTACTTTCCAAAGCATTCAATTGCCTTGTGGAAACAAAGGTTGTTTACCAATATTGGAATCTCTTCCCTGCTGATGGCAGATCTTGGAAGATTACATTTCCATGTGGTCAATCTGTGACTCGACCAGTTATGTAACTGGAGTGGGTGTTGGAATGGATTGAACAAGCTGCCTGTCTTAAAATGCAATTGATGTTGGATTTCTTTCACTACACTTGTCTGGCACTTTTGTACTTGTCACTTGGATTTAAATGGTTAATAAAGGAAATTCACTAATTCATTTTAAAGCCTTCATGAGTTTTTTGAACAGTTAATCACTAGGTTTATAAATTTTGGGATCATCCTGTTCATAGCTCATCTCCATATCCCTGGGTCCGACCACACCAGGAGCACTGTTCCTCTTGGCATATGAAGGGTTTGTTAGTCTAATAACACTGGGTAGAAGCTCTCCTTGAGCCTGGTGTTGTGTACTTTCTGGCTTTCCTATCTTCCCAACAGAAGTGAGTATTTGGCTGGTTGAAATCTTTAATTATACAGGTTGAAAATGTGCAGTCCATGGATGGGCAGCTGACTCGAGTGTTGTCCACAACTGTTATGGGCAGAGGAGTTGAACTACCAATGTGTGATGCCCTCAAATGCAATGCTTTCTACTGTGCATTTAAATGCAGAGACAACCATGTCCACTTGTCCCACTGAGGAAGTAGAGGTGTTGGTGAGCTTTCTTGTTCTTGACATTACCATTTGCCCACCCTGGTCCAAGATGTTAATGTTCACTCCTAGGAACTTTAAATCATCTTCATTGAAGCTGGGGTGATGTCTACACTACAGAAGCTGGACATTCTTCTATCCTACCTAATCCATTCACCATGATGAGACCAGAGCTCATCCCCCTTCAATTCCCTTTTCAATCTTTCAAATAGTTATCTTCTATAATTAATTCTCACCCCATGTGTTCTGTCCCCACCTTCCTCTGGGGCAGAGAATTCTGATTCTACAGCTGGTGTAGAAGTCCCCACTCACCCCTACCTGCTCCCAGTGTTAAATCACTATTCTCTCCCCTGTCCTGTTCCCTCTGGGTCTGAGATGTCTGTCTGGTCAACCCTTGGATTGTCTACCAAAGGACAGGTTTTCCACCAAACCAATGTGGAAATGGGGTGAGGTTGTGCTCCTGAGATCACCAGAAATCTCTTGAATGGTGTCAATGACTTCCATGGTACCTGTTCTCAATCTTTGGGTTGTTGCTTCTTCCAGGGTCTGAAATGGATGTGGTGATTTCTAAAGTCCAAATTAATATAAATATTTTGTCCTCCTCCCCTCTTGATTTACAAGGATGCCAGGATTCAATTTTGAATATAACTTCTGTTTTTACACATTTTTAAATCTATTTGATATACATAATTGATTTGTTATGTTTTTTATTTTTCTCCCTGCTAGATTATGTACTGCATTGAACTGCTGTTAAGTTAATAAATTTCACATCAGACACCAGTGATGGTAAACCTGATTTTGGACCAGAAAGAGCTGGGAGAAAATCTTGTCCGTAGTGGGGACAAATGCAGAAGTCAGGTGTTTGGAGCCAACTGGATTTACTCATTTCAATGGCATTAATTTAACATGGCCCTCTTGCAAGGGATATCTACAAATGCTGCTTCTCTCTCCCCACCCCCCCCCCCCCCACATTCAACTGCCTTGTGAAACCAAGGGTTGGTTAGAAATGTTGGAATCTTTCTTTCTGGAATCTTGGAAGATTACATTTCTGCATGTTCAGTCTGTCCAGCTGGAGTGGGGATGGGAATTGGATGCCTAACATTAAGTGTAATTGATGTTGGATTTCTTCCAGCACTTTTGTACTTGCTACTGGAATTTAAATTATTGATACATGGAATTCACTAATGCACTTTGTTTATCTCGGGCAATGGATCAGCTCGGTTCACGAACATTGGATCACCTTGTGCGCAGTTCCAATCTCAATATCCCTGGGTAAGACTCATATCAAGAACACCATGCACAGTTCCAAATCTTGATTTCATAGGCTCAGGATATTGGTCATGAAGCTGTGATATCACCCTAAAGAGTTCACCTGGTTGTGATTGAACATAGAAGATAAAATGGTTGACTAGCTCAGGCAATGGCTTTGTAAGTACAGGGTTGTGGGTCACATCTCCTTCCCCGACACCCCCCCCCCCACTAAGAGCTGTGACGGCCTCTGTATGGGGACTGTTACTAGTCCCTCAGTGTTGATGGTATGTCCCTGTAGAACTGAAGTTAGATTTTCTTCAGCCAGTGGGTGGTAAATGTGTGGAATTCATTGCCACCAAGGGCAATGGAGTTTATTAGATATATTTAATGCAGTGATTGATTAAATTCTTGACTGGCAGATTAACAATTTTTGTACTAAAATGCCAAAACAGTGAAATGCAGTCCCAGGATGTGCTGTGCAACCTGCAAGTTCTGCTATGCTTCCAGCACCAACACAGCATGCCCACAACTTGATATTAATGCAAGCAACACAGTGCCAGAGGAACTCAGCAGGCCAGGTAGCATCGATGGAACCAAGTAAACAGTCACTGTTTTAGGCCAGAGCTGGTGGGGGGGGGGGGCAGGGGAGATGATGTCAGAGCAACAAGGTGGGGAGGGGGAGGAAGAAGTACTAGGAAGTAGGTGAAACTGGGAGGGGGGGTGCTGAAGTAAAGGGTTTGGAAGTTGATTGGTGAAAGAGATAAAGGCCTGGAGAAGGGGAATTTGGGAGAGTAGAAGACCATGGAAGAAAGGGAAGGGGGTGAAGCACAGGGAGGTGATGGGTCGGGGGGAGGGTAGAAACAGGAATGGTGAAGTGGGGAGGGCTATTACTAGAAGTTCAAGGAAATCAATGTTCATGTCATCTGGTTGGAGGCTACCCAGATGGAATACAAGGTTCCTCCTCCTCCGACAGCTCCATACGTCTTTGGAATGTGGGAGTGTATAGTGCACCCTGAGGACAGCAGTGAGGTAACTCTAAACGCTGCAGGAACTCGGGTCAGAATGAACAGCTGATGTTCTGGGCTGAATCCCTTCATTAGGACTAGAAAGGAAGAGGGCTGAAGCTAGAAAAAGTAGGTGGGGGGAGAGGGAAAGAAGTACAAGCTGGCAGGTGGGGGGGGGTAGGGGAAGGGGGAGACCAGCAGTGTGAGATGAGAAGCTGGGTGGTGACAGATGAATCCAGTAAAGGGCTGAAGAAGAACTCAGGTGAGTGGACTATGAGGGGAGGGGTGGGGAGGGGAGGGAAGGAAGGTAGATGTTGGGCAAGTGAGTAGGTATCTAGAATGGGAAATGGAAAGAGAAAGGAAGGTGGGAAAATTGTAGAAGTTAGGGAAAAAGATGTTCATGTTGTCAGGTCAGGGGCCATCCAGATGGGATATGAGGTGTTGCTCCTCCAATCTGAGTTTAGTCACATTGTGGACAGATGTGTCAGAAAGGACAGTTGAATTGAAATGGGTAATTACAGGGAGACCCTGCTCTTTGTGGTGGGTGGAGTATACACTGGAATACCATGAGGGGTCAAAGATTCTCCACTGATCAGAATTGTTTATTACCACTACTGTCTGTCACAAAGTTGGTTGTTTTGTGTCAGTGGCACAGTACAGGCATAACAAATTGCTGTAATTGTCAATTACAATGTATAAATAGATATTGCCAAGGAGGGATAGTGAGTTAGTGTTCACAGACCAGTCAGAAATTGGATGAAAGTTTGAATGTGGGTCCTTGAGCTCCTGTAACTCGTTTGGTATTGAGAAGAGGGCATGTGTTCAACAGTGGGGTTAGGGGTTCCTTGGTGATGGGTGCGGGTGCTACCTGTTTGGGTCAGTGCCTTTGGAAAATGTCCTCTATTGTGGTGAGGGTTGTGCTGAGTCTACGTGATCAAGTGAGCTGAATGCAGGTCGGTGGGATGAGGTAAGAGGAAGCACTCAGCACGGACTAGAAGGGCTGAGATGGCCTGTTTCTCTGCTGCAATTGTTATATGGTTAAGTGCATTGATACTTCATAGACAGTGATACAACCAGTTAGAATGCTGTCTACAGTACACAAGGCATAGAACAGAATTAGGCCATTTGGCCCATCAAGTCTACTCTGACACTGCTGATTTATTATCCCTCTCAACCCCATTCTGCCTTCTCCCAGTAAACCTTAACATCCTGACTAATCAAAAATCTATCAACCTCCACTTTAAATGCACCCAATGCCTTGGCCTCCACAGCCATCTGTGGCAGTGAATTCCACAGATTCACCATCCTCTGCAGATAGAAATTCCTTCCCATCTCTTCTAAAAGGATGTCCTTCTCTTCCAAAGCTTTGCCCTCTGGTCCAAAACTCTCCCACTAGTGGAAACATCCACTCTCTAGGCTTATCATTATTTGGCAAATTTCAATGAGATTTCACCCCCCACCCCAATATTTCTTTTTAAACTTCAGTGGGTTCAGGCCCAGAGCAATCAAACACTGGTGTGTTAACACTTTCATTCTGGGCATACATTCTGTAGAAAGCTGATAAAACTACTTGAGCAATCTGGCACTTATGTGATCGCCTGGGAAATTTGAGAGCGGAGTGTGGCTGTTTCCTAATGGTGGGATGCAAGTCAGTGATTGGCTCCATTACTCAACAGCAATTGGTGTTGAGCAAGATTGAAATCAACCAAGACGAGAGCAGAAGGTGAGTGGGTGTTCAGTGCTGTCTGCCTGCCGTTGACCAGTCTCTCTCCTGATGGAGGAAGGTGAGTGTTTTGGGTCCCATGCTGCAAGGTATGATTGCCCTTATGGTGTGACTCATGGTTGTGGGAATCTTTTCCAGGGAACCCTAAAGTTTGATGTCCTCAGCACTGAATGCACTTGGCAGCTGTAGACTCACTTTTGGGGGACTCTGCAGTTCGTGCTCCATGTTGTTCTGTTTACTCTTTTTGCTATTTGCACATTTGCTTGAGGTGCTTCAGTGCAGAACTGGCTCAGTGCAGATGTACCAACTGCCATTTCTTTGCCCATTCTCCTAACCTAAGTCCTTCTGCAGACTCCCTGCTTCCTCAACATGCCCTGCCTCTTCACCTATCTTTGTATCATCTGAAAACTTGGACACAGCGTTATCAATCTCATCCAAAGTATTGGCATCTAAAGTGGCTCCAAAACCTGCACCTGTGGTACACCACTACTGGCAGCCAAGCGGAAAAGGCCCCCTTAATTGCCACTTTGCCTCCTGCCAGTCAACCAATCTTTTCTCTACGCTAATGTCTGTCTGATCATACCACATTCTGTCTATGCTAATGTCTCTGATAGTGCCGCGTCCTGTCTGCGCCGATGTCTGTCTGATTTTATTCAGCAGCCTCCTGTTCGGCACCTTGTCAAAGCCTTTTAAAAATCCAAGGATACAACTTGCAATGACTCTCCTTTGCCTATGCTGCCTGTTCTTTCCTCAAAGAATTCCAACAGATTTGACAGGTAAGATTTCCCCTTAAGGAAACCGTGCTGACTTTAGCTTATTTTATAACATGCCACAAAATTTCATCCCTAATAAAGGACTCCAGCATCTTCCTGACTGCTGAAGTCAGGCTGACTGGCCTTTAATTGTCCTTCTGCCTCCTCCATTCTTAGAGTGGACTGACATTTGCAATTTCCCAGTTCTCTGAAACCATTCTGGAATCTAGAGATTCTTGAAAGATCACTCAAATGCCTCCACAATCTCTTTAGCTAACTTTCAGACCCCTGGGGTGTAGTCCATCTGCTCCAGGTGATTTGCCTACCTTCACACCTTTCAGTTTCCCAAGCACCTTCACCACTTCTTCTGTATCCTGACGTTCTTAAATTTCTGGAGTACTGTTGGGGTTTTCCACAGTGAAGACCAATGAATAATACTTGTTAAGTTAATCTGCCGTTTCTTTATCCCCCATTACTACTTCAGTGTCATTTTCAAGCTGTCAAAAATCCACTCACTACTTTCAATTTTTACACAGTATATCTGATAAAACTCTTGGTATCCTGTTATTGGCTTCATATTTCATCTTTTCTATCCTTTTTTGTTATCTTTTAAAGGTTCCCAATCCTCTAACTTCCCACTAATTTGTACTATATAATATGCCTTCTCTTTAGCTTTTAACTGTTTCTGACTTCATTTGTGAGCTGTGGTTGCCTCATTCTCCCATTAGAATACTACTTTTTCTTTGGGATGTATCTAGCCTGCACTTTCCAAGTTGCTTTCAGAAACTTCAGCATTGCTGTTCTGCTGTCATCACTGCTAGTGTTTCGTTCCAAACAACTTTGGCCTGCTCTCTTGTGCCTCTTTAATTTCCTTTACTCCATTGTAATACTGATACATCTGACTTTATGTGCTCCCTCTCAAACTGCAAGGTGAAATTATATTATGATCACTGCCTCCAAAGGATTCCTAATCAAATCTGCTTCATTACACAACACCAATCCAGAATTGCCTCTTTCCCCCCCGCCCCCCCCCCGGCAACCCCAACTTACTGGCTCAACCCGAAGCAGTTCTAAAAAGCCACCATCAGCATTTACAAATTCCTTCTCTTGAGATCCAATACTAATCTGAATCTCGATGACTACCGTAACATCACCCCCTTTTTTTTTTGCACGCCTTTTCTATGTCCTGTTGTAATTTGTATCCCACAACCTGACTGCTGTTCAGAGGCCTGTAGATAACTCCTATCAGGGTCTTTTTACCATTGTAGTTTCTTAACGAGGATCTACATCTTTTCAATCCTGTCACCTCAATCTTTGGTTTTGATCTTTTTTAACAAACAGAGCCACCTCACCCCCTCTGGCTACCTTCCTGTCCTTCCAATACAATGTGTGTCCTTGGATGTTAAGCTCCCAGCTGTGATCTTCTTTCAGCCACATTGCTGTGATGTCTACAATATCATGCCTGCCAATCTCTAACTGCGATACAAGGTCATCTACCTTATTCCGTATACTATGTGCGTTCATACGTAATCCCTTCAGTCCTGTATTCATCATTCCTCTCAATTTTGCTCCCATGTTACTGGAAGTTAAATTCTGATCACTTTCTAAACTGCACACTGCATTTACTTGTAAACCAACTGGCCCACCCTCAGCCCTATCACTCTGGTTTCCATCCCCTTTCCGAATTAGTTTAAACCCCTCCCAACAGCTCTGACAAACCTGCCCACAAGAATATTGGTCCCCCTCAGTTCAGGTGTAACCAGTCCCTTTTGTACAGTCATACTTCCCCAGAAAAGATCCCAATGATCCAGAAATTTGAACTTCTGAACCCCTGCCCCCTGCACCAGTTTCTCAGCCGGGCATTCATCTGCTAAATCATCTATTCTTGCCTTTGCTGGCACATGGCACAGGCAACAATCCAGAAATTATTTCCATTGAGGTCCTGCTTTTCAGCTTTCTACCCGACCTTTTCTTTTACCACATGTCATTCATACCAGCATGTTCGATGGCTTCTGGCTGCTTCCCCTCCCCTCTAGAATGCTGTGGACCAGATTACAAATGTCCCTGACCCTGGCATCTGGGCGGCAGCACATTGTCTGGGTCTTTCTTTCACATGCACAGAATCTCCTGTCTGCTTCTCTAACTATGGAATCCCCAATTACTACTGCTCCCCACTTCCCTTCTGAGCCACAGAGCCAGTCAGTGGTACAGATCCAGTTTCCATGGCTTTCCACTAATGAGTTGTCCCTGCCCAACAGTTTCCAAAGCAATATTATTGAGGGGAATAGCGAAAGGGGTACTCGGCACAGGTAGCCTATTTCCTTTCCCCATCCTGACAGTCACCTAGCTACTTGCCTCCTTGTAGTTCCTATCTATCTCCTCATTCCTCTGTAGGAGCCAAAGGTCATCCAAACATGATTTGTAAAGAGCCGCAGCTGGATGCACCTTGCACAAATGTAGTTATTAGGGAGACTGGATGTCTCCCAGAGCTGTATACTAATAGACAAAGAAATATTAGCAGAAACTTGCCTATTTCCTTCAGCTCTTCTCACTAAACCTACTGAGCCAAAGACTAAAGCTAACCACTCTAACACTGGCCCACTCAAACCTAATTTCTTTTCATTGGGCTTTTCCAAGGTGCTTATTAGATTATGATTGCAGCCTGCTGAAAAGTCCCCAAAATGTCCTGAGTGTTTTGAAAATCTCAAGCTGCCTCAGCCAAAGAAGCAATTGCTCGTGATGATTGAAGCCTGCAGAAAAGTGGTGATATCTGTAGAAACTTGTGAAAGATTTTGGTGATGGAGAAAATCTCCTAAACTCCTAATGAAATCTTGCTACAGGTGTGCCTTTGTCATGGTTACATCAATATGTAAACCTGGGATAGATCCTCAGATGTTGATACCTGAGACTTGAAATTGCTCCCCCTCCCTTTTTTTTTTTTTGCTGATCCTTGAGGACTGGTGTGTGTTCTCCCAATTCCCCTTCCTGAAGTCCACCATCAATTTCTTGGTCTTGCTGACACTGGGTGAAAATTTGTTGCAACATCATTCAACCAGCTGATCTGTCTCATTCCTGTACAGCACCTGAAATTCTGCCAGCAGTTGTGTCATTAAAGAATTTATTAGGTGCTTGATCTGTATCTGTCACAAGTTCATGTGAGAAGAGAGCAGCAGGCTAAGCACACTTCCTAGAGGTGTGCCAGTTGGCAAGGATGAGATGTTATTTTTGATCCACACTGACTGTGTGGTCTCCTGATAAGATAGTTAAGGATTCTGGTGCAGAGGGAGATGCAGTTGTTTTTGAAGCTCGTTGATTAGTACTGAGGGAATGATTGTGTTGAACACTGTTCTTGTCAATGATGAATGTATCCAAAAGACTTTCAGCAATTCATAACATCCTGCATTACATGCAGGTTTGACAATGTCATCAACACTCACTACAAAAGCTCTTTAAACTCTTTATCTCTGGAGTGGTGTCCTCTAACTGCCTGACAAATGGGACACTACCACCTTTCGTCAGTCAACAGATTTCCTTCCCATTCTCTGGTTTGTGCTGATTTATGGCCTTGTCTTCCTGTGGTGAGTCAGATTATCTCACCACCATTTAATCTGCATTCTAGCTTCTGCTGTTTTTCACACCCTCCTCCACACCCCACTTTTCATAGAAACATAGAAAATAGGTGCAGGAGTAGGCCATTCGGCCCTTTGAGCCTGCACCAC
Organism: Mobula hypostoma; assembly: GCF_963921235.1. NCBI lineage: Eukaryota > Metazoa > Chordata > Chondrichthyes > Myliobatiformes > Myliobatidae > Mobula > Mobula hypostoma. The sequence goes on from NW_026948125.1 coordinate 518,598, forward strand.
CATTTATTATGATCATGGCTGATCATCCAACTCAGAACCCTGCCCCAGCCTTCCCTCCATACCCCCTGATCCCCATAGCCACAAGGGCCATATCTAACTCCCTCTTAAATATAGCCAAAGAACTGGCCTCAACTGTTTCCTGTGGCAGAGAATTCCAGATTCACCACCCTGTGTGAAGAAGTTTTTCCTAATCTCAGTCCTAAAAGGCTTCCCCTTTATCCTCAAACTGTGACCCCTTGTTCTGGACTTCCCCAACATTGGGAACAATCTTCCTGCATCCAGCCTGTCCAATCCCTTTAGGATTTTATATGTTTCAATCAGATTCCCCCCTCAATCTTCGAAATTCCAACGAGTACAAGCCCAGTTCATCCAGTCTTTCATCATATGAAAGTCCTGCCATCCCAGGAATCAATCTGGTGAACCTTCTTTTTACTCCCTCTATGGCAAGGATGTCTTTCCTCAGATTAGGGGACCAAAACTGCACACAATACTCCAGGTGTGGTCTCACCAAGGCCTTGTACAACTGCAGTAGTACTTCCCTGCTTCTGTACTTCAATCCTCTTGCTATAAATGCCAGCATACCATTCGCGTTTTTCACTGCCTGCTGTACCTGAATGCCCACTTTCAATGACTGGTATATAATGACACCCAGGTCTCGTTGCACCTCCCCTTTTCCTAATCGGCCACCATTCAGATAATAATCTGTTTTCCTATTTTTGCCACTGAAGTGGATAACTTCACATTTATCCATATTAAATTGCATCTGCCATGAATTTGCCCACTCACCCAACCTATCCAAGTCACCCTGCATCCTCTTAGCATCCTCACAGCTAACACTGCCACCCAGCTTCGTGTCATCCGCAAACTTGGAGATGCTGCATTTAATTCCCTCATCCAGGGTCATTAATATATATTGTAAACAACTGGGGTCCCAGCACTGAGCCTTGCAGTACCCCACTAGTCACCACCTGCCATTCTGAAAAGGTCCAGTTTATTCCCACTCTTTGCTTCCTGTCTGCTAACCAATTCTCCACCCACACCAATACCTTACCCCCAATACCGTGTGCTTTAAGTTTGCACACTAATCTCCTGTGTGGGACCTTGTCAAAAGCCTTTTGAAAATCCAAATATACCACATCCACTGGTTCTCCCCTTTCCACTCTACTAGTTACATCCTCAAAAAAATTCTGAGATTTGTCAGACATGATTTTCCTTTCAAAAATCCATGCTGACTTTGTCCGATCATTTCACCGCTTTCCAAATGTGCTGTTATCACATCCTTGATAACTGACTCCAGCAGTTTCCCCACCACCGACGTTGGGCTAACCGGTCTATAATTCCCTGGTTTCTCTCTCCCTCCTTTTTTTAAAAAGTGGGGTTACATTAGCCACCCTCCAATCCTCAGGAACTAGTCCAGAATCTAAAGTGTTTTGAAAAATTATCACTAATGCATCCACTATTTCTTGGGCTACTTCCTTAAGCACTCTGGGATGCAGACCATCTGGCCCTGGGGATTTATCTGCCTTCAATCTCTTCAATTTACCTAACACCACTTCCCTACTAACATGTATTTCACTCAGTTCCTCCATCTCACTGGAAACCTCTGTCCCCTACTATTTCCGGAAGTTTATTTATGTCCTCAGTGAAGACAGAATCAAAGTAATTATTCAATTGGTCTGCCATGTCCTTGCTCCCCATAATCAATTCAACTGTTTCTGTCTGTAGGGGACCTACATTTGTCTTTACCAGTCTTTTCCTTTTTACATATCTATAAAAGCTTTTACAGTCAGTTTTTATGTTCCCTGCCAGTTTTCTCTCATAATCTTTTTTCCCCTTCCTAATTAAGCCCTTTGTTCTCCTCTGCTGGACTCTGAATTTCTCCCAGTCCTCAGGTGAGCCACTTTTTCTGGCTAATTTGTATGCTGCTTCTTTGGAATTGATACTATCCCTAATTTCTCTTGTCAGCCACAGGTGCACTACCTTCCCTGATTTATTCTTTTGCCAAACTGGGATGAACAATTGTTGTAGTTCATCCATGCAACCTTTAAATGCTTGCCATTGCATATCCACCGTCAACCCTTTGTGTTATTTGCCAGTCTATCTTAGCTAATTCACGTCTCATACCTTCAAAGTTACCCCTCTTTAAGTTCAGAACCTTTGTTTCTGAATGAACTATGTCACTCTCCATCTTAATGAAGAACTCCTCCATATTATGGTCACTCTTACCCAAGGGGCCTCTCACGACAAGATTGCTAATTAATCCTTCCTCATTGCTCAATACCCAGTCTAGAACAGCCTGCTCTCTAGTTGGTTCCTCGACATGTTGGTTCAAAAAACCATCCCACATACATTCCAAGAAATCCTCTTCCTCAGCACCTTTACCAATTTTGTTCACCCAATCTACATGTAGATTGAAGTCACCCATTATAACTGCTGTTCCTTTATTGTACACATTTCTAACTTCCTGTTTAATACCATCCCCAACCTCACTACTACTGTTAGGTGGCCTGTACACAACTCCCAACTTTTCATCTTTGCTTAGCCATCTGCTTTGCAATCAAAACACAACCCATCTCCCCTTAGCTATCTTTTTTTTTCTCTCTAAGTGGTCTTTAAGACTTTTAAAGTTGAAAGTAAATTTATTATCAAAATACATGTCACCATATACTAGCCCGGGATTTCTTGAAGGTATTCACAATAGAACAAAGAAATAGAACAGAATCAATGAAAAACTTCACACAAGGACCGACCAATGTGCAAAAAGATTATACAAATAAAGCAAATTTATAAATAAATGATGCTGAGAATGAGTTGTAGAGTCCTTGAAAGTGGAGATGGCTTAAAGGTCACTATTGGCCAACTTTTTCTATTGTCTCTTTTCCAGTTTATTGAGATCCAGTACAGCAATCCCTAGCCTAATCAAGGATAATTTGCAATGACTAATTAACCTACCAGTTAGTATGTCACCATCTGAGACACCATAGACCTGACTCTCTTAAAAACTTTCTTTGTAGTTGGATCTGTAACCCTGTCACTGGGGCTCGTATACAAACTCTGCTCGTTGGCAAACTCTAACAGTCACGTAACTCTGGTGAGAAGGCCATAAACAATGTACGTCTAGGGTCGGTATGATTTGGGGTTCAACCAAACAGGAATGTTGTGAAGCTCCAATTAGAGAAACCTCCATTTGAACAAATGCTGTATAAACACTGCTCATACACAATTATTGATCGGCAAGGAATACACTGCATAAAAGTATAAAGAAAGTCTATTTGCCAATCTCGGCTTTGTCAAACAGTTAATGGGGAAAAGAAAAGGGCCCATTGCAGGTAAACCAGTCCAATGTTGGAGCTCACACTGAAGTTTTTGGGTTGTATCTCTTACTCACGTGCTGGACCCACAGTTTGTGTGAAAGCACCTGCCACATTCCAAACTTCCCTCAAAGTCTACCTCAAACACACTGGTTCTCTCTCTGGAGTATTAGCCCTTCCTTCTTGGAGCCATTCATTTGCACAAAGCACTGTTGCAACGGGGACTCTCCTTCCAACAGTGTTCTGCAGCATCTTCCTTTCTGTTCTGGCAGCTCCTGCCAAAAGACTTCAAACCAGACTGCTCGTCACAAATCTCCCTCCAACCCACTCACTCTAGAACCTTCTCCCGATCCCACCTTCCTGACTGACACAACATTCCAAGTTGTACAGCATGGCTTCTTAGCGTTAGCCAAAAACAAAACATTCTACCAGCAGGACACATTGTTTTTGCAGAAAACTGAAATGAAACACCGACAGTATAGCATAGAAATCTCAGCCAGGGCATTTCAGGTTTGTATGTTGGGTCCAAGGTAGATCCTCTGAGATGCTGACACCCAGGAACTTGAAGCTGTTCAAATTTCCTCAAGAGGTTAAGGAAATGTGGTACCAAGCCATTAAACCCTCACTAATGTTTTTTACAGATGCACCACAGAAAGCATCTTATCCCGATGCATCACAGCTTGGTACGGCAACTGCTCCGTCCATGAGCACAAGAAACTGCAGAGAGCTATGGACGCTGCTCAGCACAGCATGGAAACCAGTCTCTGTCTACACTTTTCACTCATTTGGTAAAGCAGCCAGCTTAATCAAAGACCCCACCCACTCTGGATATTTTCTCTTCTCCCCTCTCCCACTGGGTAGAAGATGCAAAAGCCTGAAAGCACGTACCACCAGGTTGAAGGACAGGTCCAGTCCTGCCGTTATTAGAATCTTGTACGGTCCTCTTCTGTGATAAGATGGACTCTTGGCCTCACAATCTATTTTGTACTTTACTGTTTACCTGCACTGCACTTTTTTGGTGCTTTTACACTTTGTTATTGTTTTACTTTATTCTAGCCCAATGCATGGTGTTATGTTTGTATATAAGGCTATTATATATTCTGGTACATGTGGCAATAATAGACCAGTATGGAAACTTCTCGCCTTTCGCAATTGTGTTTACTATCCAGTCTTTGAATGGCCTGCAAACCTACTAACCCACCCATCTATGTTTTCAACCAATTCATTTATGTATACATATACAGTTGAGGTCCCTGTGTTTCACAGGGATCTATTCTATTGGTTACAGATATCCAGCCAGAGGAAATCCCATTAACTGTCATCTTCTGTCTTCAATGGGCAAGCCAGTTCTCAAGCCAAACAGCCAGGTCTCTTGGATCCTATGCAACTTAACCTTCTGGAAGAGTCTCCCATTAAGGACCATCTCAAGCACCTCACTAAACTCCATGCAGACCATATCCAGAGCTCTGCCTTCATCAGACACCTTATTAAAAAAACTCGATCAAGTTAATAATGCATGACCTGCCCTACGCAAAGCCGCTTGCTGTAGAACACTCTGGGAATGCTCTGTTGGTGCTGGAATGTGTGGTGACATGTGTCAGCTGGCCAGAGCATGTCCTTACGGTTGCTAACAAAAATGCCCCATTTCACTCTGTTTCAATGTACAAGTGGTTCCTTAAAGTTGTTATTGCCACGGGTGATAAAATGGACAAGCTCCCACCACAACAACCAAGTCCAGCTCCTGGCCTTCACATGTGGCTTAGCTTGTGCAATAGTTTATACTGACAGGAGAAGGGGCAAAGGTGAGTTACTGGTGCCTTGAAACCAGTCATTTTGGGCAGATGGGGCTCATCAGCTGTGGTTGGCAGCTCACCTAGGAGAAAGAAAACTCTGATACCAAGCCTCCACTATCTTGCAGATACAGCCGCTAATGGGGAAGTCTTCTGGAGTAAACCTAGAGGGAAATATCTGGAGCTGGAGTCCCTAAGGCAGAGTCCTTCATTGAATTCAGCACTGACTGGCAATGCCTGCGCTGCTGCTAGTGCCAAACTATATCAGCTTCTGTTGTTCTTCTGGGTTCATCAGGTGCCTGCGGAGGGGTAGCTTGCTCTCCATATTGTACTGCCTACGCTTGAGTATCTAGGCAGCTAGAACGCAACATCCACGGTTGACCCTGACTGACGGAGGCCTCAGTCACTCACAAGTGATAGATAAATTTCTAATCTGAATCTGATTAGGTCAGATTCATGAATCTAATCCCTAAGAATCTTCTCCAATACCTTCCTAATCACTAACTTGAGACTCTCCAGTGAGACATAATGGAAATGTATGGCTTATATTTGGATTCCTGTTTGCTTGGCATTGGTCTTGATCATTCATTAAGAACAGTACTAATGTCAATCCCTCTTCCCCTCCTCCCCCTCCCCCCAAAAAATGCTGCTCTGGTTTTGACTATCTGTACCAAAGTACTAAGATGGTGAGAGTGTAGGCCCATCTCACAGTTTGGAATGATCTCACTGAAACATACAAATTTCTTGATGCATTTGATGTGGGGTGTATGTTTTCCCAGGCTGGGGAATCTAGAGCCAAGGGTCCCATCTTGGCATGGTGGTTTTTGTCATGAAGGATAGTGTAGAAGCAGACTCCTTAACCTGCTGACCAAGGTGTCTCCTTGCACAAAAAGAGAAAATCTGCAGATGCTGGAAATCCAAGCAACACACACAAAATGCTGGAGGAACCCAGAAGGTCAGACATTTTAGGCTGAGACTCTTCAGCAGGACTTCTCCTTATAAAGTTTTCTTCGCTCAGACATTGGAATCTCTATGGATTTCTCTCCCCTGTGGAGTCTTGGACAGTTGAGGTAAATGGGGATTTAGTAGGAAAAAAGCCCACAGTGGAGTAGACACAAGAGGCTTTCTCTTTATGTTCTGCTGTTTCAAAAGGGATGTCTATTGGCCTAGGAGTGAAGGCTTAGGGGGGCATTTGAAATGAAGAGGTCCTGACTCTAGGGACTTGGCTTCGATCCTGACATTCGAAGCCAGTCTGTGTGGAGTTTTCTCACACTCCCTGGGACCCCCAGGCACTCCAGTTCCCTCCCACATTCCAATGATGTCTGGGGTAGGTGGGTTTAATAGCTGCTGTGAATCCCCTCTCAGGTGAGGGCTCGAATCTTGTGTTTGGAGATGTGGCTTAATCCAAGCATGCAAGGGAGGTCGAAAGTCTACATGCTCATGAAGGGCCTGTTTCTGTACCCTGTCCCCGGGAGCTACTCTTGCACATCATTTATAGTGCATTGGGGTTCAGGGTCAAATTGCCCTTGTTTTATTTATTACCTTTTAGTGGATAGGTTCCAAGGGTGTACTATTGATGTTAATGATATTTTAGAATTTGTTTGAGTGAGTGAGCTTCCCCAAGGCAGATTAGCTGCCAACACTTGACTCAATTTTTTCCCTGTGAGTTGCCTCTTCTGTGCACGTCCCTCCTCTCGAGTTCCCAAATCCCCATCTTCTCCTTGGCTCTGGGCATTTATTTATTTTATTTCTCCTAACTTCTTTTCCTTCAGAGCATTGTTTTTTATTGGTGGGCCTGTCCCTTTAAGAGGCGGAAAGAAAGGCGAGAATAACCGTCGGCGGTCAGTGGATTCCGCCTTTGAAATGTGACGGTTGGCCCGGCCGCTCGAGGACTGCGGGAAGCAGCGGGCGATTGGCTAGCGTCCGGGCACGTGGATGGGAATCGCGTGGTAATTGGGCTAGGAAGACGTGTGTTGGGAGGCGCTCCGCCCACTTTGTTCCTATCGGTATTTAAGCCTTTAGGCGGCGCGCGTAGCTAGCCCAGTGTAGGCTGAGCGGCGTCGGCAGTGTTTACCGGTAGCGGAGAAAGGCGCTGGCTTTAATTTATTTCTTTTTTTGGTGGTCTCAGGCTACTGGGACAACGCGGGGAGGTACCACCTTTAATTCACTTTTCCCCTTTTTGGCAGGATGTTGGGGCACTACAGCGAGATGCGCCCTTTAACCTTTCTCATTTTCTGCGGCACATTTGTTCTTTCCTGAACTAAAGGACATACCTCCCGAGAATTGACCTGTTGTTGCTTGCCTGGAAGGGCACTGCCTAGTTGGCTTGGAAGTTAACCTTTGAGTACTGTATTGGCAAGCACTCTGTTTAAAGATCAATTACCTGAGTATTTACTACTGGGGTAGATTAAACAGGGCTTTGCTGAGGGGTAGGGTCAATGCGACTTGAGGGCATTGGCTGGTGGGCTAGGTTGAAGGTCACTCACCATTGAGCAGTGGGCTGGGTTAATCAACCTCGTGGGCATTGGCTAGAGGGCTGGGCTGAAGGCCAATGGCGTGAGTATTGGCCACTGAACTATGTTGGTCTTCCAGGCATAAGCTGAAGGGCAGGGTCAAAGGTTAATGTTGAGGGCATTGGCCAAAGGGTTAGGTCAAAGGTCAACCCTTTGTACATTGGGTGAAGACAGCCAAAGGACTGGTTAAAGGTTAACGACCGTCATTCCACTGTGGCTGGCATTAAACTGAAGGATTACGTTAACTGTTCATCTGTTGGTAGAAGGGCTAAATCGAGGGTCAATTGGCCAACTTGTGGCCATAAATTAAATGTGCGTGGTGGAACGAGTGGGTCACACTCCAGGGGACATCACTAGTCAGGGAGAATAGTGGTCTAAGGTAGCAGCCCGTTGGTGGAGAGGTCCAATTCTGAAGAACAAACTGGACTGAAGATAGAGATCTGAGTAAGGTGGGTGACAGCAACAATCCTATTGTAATCAGAGGAGAAGGAATAGAGCTTATGGAGGACAGGCTCTTTTGCCTACCTGGTTAATGCTGACCTGTTTTTCCACCTAGTCCTATTTACCTGCACCCAGACCATAGCTCTCCATGTACTTCACATCCATGAACCTATCCAAACTTCTCTTAAATTTTGCAACCAAACTCTCATCCACCACTTTTGCTGGTAGCTTGTTCAACACTCACACCACCCTCTAAGTGAAATTCCCCCTCATGTCCCCATTAAGCTTTTCACCTTAAACCTTTGACCACTAGTTCTAGTCTCACCCAACCTCAGTGCTTGCAATTACCCCATTTCTATGCCTCATAATTTTGTATACAGTACCTCTATCAAGTCTCCCCTCATTCTTCTTTGCTGTAGGGAATAAAGTCCTAACCTGTTCAATCTTTACTTAAAACTCAGTCCTCAAGACCCGGCGACGTCCTTGTAAATTTTCACTTTCAATCTTGTTTACATCTTTCCTGTAAGTAGGTGACCAGAACTGCTCACAATACTCCAAATTAGGCTTCACCAATGTTCTATACAACTTCAACATAACATCCCTATCTCTTGCATTCAATATTTGATTTATAAACGTCAGTGTGTCAAAAGCTTTCTTTACAGTCCTAACTACCAGTGATACCACTTTCAATGAATTATGGACCTGTATTCCCACATGGCTTTGTTCTACCACACTCCTCTGTGCCTTACTGTTCACTGTGTAAGACTGTCCTGCCAAAGTGCAACACCTCACACTTGTGTGTATTAAATTCCATCTGCCATTTCAACCCATTTTTCCAGCTGTCCAAACTAGACTTACCATTGTCTAGTGGATTAGGATGACATCTGCTCCTGGCTGAAGGCTACGGTTACCTTATAAGGTAACTGGAGAATGCACCCTAACAGGTGTATGTAACAAGTAACAAGGATGTTGGCTAGTAGACTAATCTCCTAGCCATTGGCTTGTAGATTAGGGTAATATGAGCCTGTTTGTTGACTAGGGTAATCTGGCTATTGGGGAGTTGTTTAGGATAATAAAGGAACTAGATAGAGAACTAAATACCATAACATAGCAGCAGAATTAGGCCATCTGACCCATCAAGTCTGTTCCACCATTCCATCATTAGCTAGTGGACTAAGATAATCTGGCGATTGCCTCGTGAACCAATGTAATCACCTTGGCATTGGATAGAAGACTAGGGTAATCTGGCAATTGGGTAGTAGACTAGTGTAATCTAAACATTGACTAGTTTTCTAGGGTAATCACCTGTCCACTGGTTAGTGGGCTAGGATATTAACCTGTATGTACATTGGTTAGTTGAAAAGAGTAAACACCTGGCTATTGGCCAGCGGACTATGGTAAGCTCTTGAGTGTTGACTAGTGGACCAAATTACTCTCCTGGACGTTTGCTACTGAACTAAGTACTCTCCTGGTTATTGGCCAGTGGACTATGGTAATCTCTTGGGTGTTGACTAGTGGATTAAATTATTCTCCTGGATGTTGGCTAGTGGACTAATTTACTCTCCTATGCATTAGCTTGTGGACTAGGGTAATTTTGTCATTGTCTAGTGGACAAGGGAAATCTGACCATTGGCTAGTAGACTACGGCAATCTCTTGGACATTGGTGGTTGAACTCGGGTAATCTCCTGGCCATTGGTCAGTGGAATATTTTAATTGGGGCATTGGCTAGTGGACTACAGTAATTTGGCCATGGTTTAGTGCACTGGGGTAGTCTCCTAGCCTTGGTCTTGTGGACTAGGATAATCTCCTGGTCATTGGTTAGTGAACTAGGGAAAACTACTGGGCGTTGATTGGTTACTAGGGTAATTTCCTGGGCATTGAATATTGGAGTAGAGTAATCTCCTGGGCTTTGGATACTGGACTAGGGAATCTTATGGGTGTTGGCTAGTGGATTTGGGTAAATTTCCCATCCATTGTCCAGTGGGCTATGGTAATCTGCGTATTAGCTCATGGACTGCAGTAACAATCTGTCCATTTCCTTGTGGACTAGGTTAATTTCCTTTCCATTGGCTGGTAGACTAGGGCAATTTCCTGGCAATGTCTTGTTAGGCTGGGGTTATCTCCTGGCATTGTCTAGTGGGCTGGGGCAATCTCCTGGCTGTTGACTAGTGGATTGAGATAATTTCCTGGCCATGGGCAAGCAAACAAAGGTAATCTTCTCTTTGCAAACTACGTATATGTCTATCCACGGCCTCCTGTACTGTAAAGATGAAGCCACACTCAGGTTGGAGGAACAACAGCTTATATTCTGGGTAGCCTCCAACCTGATGGCATGAACATTGACTTCTCTAACTTCCGCTAATGCCCCACCTCCCCCTCGTACCCCATCCATTATTTATTTATATACACACATTCTTTCTCTCACTCTCCCTTTTCTCCCTCTGTCCCTCTGACTATACCCCCTGCCTATCCTCTGGGTTTCCCCCCCTCCCCCTTTTCCTTCTCCCTGGGCCTCCTGTCCCATGATCCTCTCATATCCCTTTTGCCAATCACCTGTCCAGCTCTTGGCTCTATCCCTCCCCCTCCTGTCTTCTCCTATCATTTTGGATCTCCCCCTCCCCCTCCCACTTTCAAATATCTTACTAGCTCTTCCTTCAGTTAGTCCTGACGAAGGGTCTTGGCCCGAAACGTCGACTGTACCTCTTCCTAGAGATGCTGCCTGGCCTGCTGCGTTCACCAGCAACTTTGATGTGTGTTCCTTAATCTTCTCTTCATTGTCTAGTGGATTATGATAATCTTCTGGGTGTTGACTGGTTGACTAGTGTCATCTCTTGACTATGGGCCAGTGGATGAGGGTAATCTGGTGATGGGCTAGTGGACTAGGGTAATTTCCTGTCCATTGGCTAGTGTACTAGGCCAATCTCCTGACCAGTGGACTAGGGTAATCACTTGGACATTTGCTACTGGACTAGATTATTCTATTTTCTGTTGGACTCAGTTACTCAACTGGGCATTGTCTAGTGGACTACGATAATCTGTGCATTCGCTTGTGGTCTAGGGTGAACTATTCATTTGCTTGTGGACTAAGTTAATTTCCTTGCCATTGGCTAGCAGATGAGGGTAATCTAGGCATTGGCTATTGGACTATGGAAATATGAGTATTAGCTCCAGAACTTGAGTAAGCTACGTTAATTTCCTTGTCATTAGATTAGGTTAATCAGAATCAGGTTTATTATCACTGGCATGTGTTGTGAAATTTGTTAACTTAGCAGCAGCAGTTCAATGCAATACATAATGATGTTCACCAGATTGATTCCTGGGATGGCAGGTCTTTCATATGAAGAAAGACTGGATGAACTGGGCTTGTACTCGTTGGAATTTAGAAGATTGAGGGGGGATCTGATTGAAACGTATAAGATCCTAAAGGGATTGGACAGGCTAGATGCGGGAAGATTGTTCCCGATGTTGGAGAGGTCCAGAACGAGGGGTCACAGTTTGAGAATAGAGTGGAAGCCTTTTAGGACCGAGATTAGGAAAAACTTCTTCACACAGAGAGTGGTGAATCTGTGGAATTCTCTGCCACAGCAAACTGTTGAGGCCAGTTCATTGGCTATGTTTAAGAGGGAGTTAGATATGGCCCTTGTGGCTACAGGGGTCGGGGGTATGGAGGGAAGGCTGGGTTCTGAGTTGGATGATCAGCCATGATCATAATAAATGGCGGTGCAGGCTCGAAGGGCCAAATGGCCTACTCCTGCACCTATTTTCTATGTTTCTATAATATAGAAGAATGAATAAATAAATCAATTACAGTATACATATATTGAATAGAATAAAAATTGTGCAAAAACAAATAATATATATTAAAAATGTGAGGTAGTGTTCAATGCAAACATGAGGAATTCTGCAGATGCTGGAAATTCAAGCAACACACATCGAAGTTGCTGGTGAACGTGTCAGAATGGGAATGGGATGTGGAACTAAAATGTGTGGCCACTGGGAGATCCTGCTTTCTCTGGTGGACAGAGCGTAGGTGTTCAGCAAAACGATCTCCCAGTCTGCGTTGGGTCTCGCCAATATATAGAAGGTCACATTGGGAGCACCGGACACAGTATATCACCCCAGCCGACTCACAGGTGAAGTGCGGCCTCACCTGGAAGGACTGTTTGGGGCCCTGAATGGTGGTAAGGGAGGAAGCGTAAGGGCATGTGTAGCACTTGTTCCGCTTACAAGGATATGTCAGAATGGGAATGGGATGTGGAATTAAAATGTCTATCCACGGCCTCCTCTACTGTAAAGATGAAGCCACACTCAGGTTGGAGGAACAACACCTTGTATTCCGTCTGGGTAGCCTCCAACCTGATGGCATGAACATTGACTTCTCTAACTTCCACTAATGCCCCATCTCCCCCTTGTACTCCATCCGTTATTTATTTATATACACACATTCTTTCTGTCGCTCTCCTTTTTCTCCCTCTGTCCCTCTGACTATACCCCTTGCCCATCCTCTGGATTCACCCCCCCCCTTTCCTTCTCCCTGGGCCTCCTGTCCCATGATCCTCTCATATCCCCTTTGCCAATCACCTGTCCAGCTCTTGGCTCCATCCACCCCCTCCTGTCTTCTCCTATCATTTTGGATCTCCCCCTCCCCCTCCCACTTTCAAGTCTCTTACTAGCTCTTCCTTCAGTTAGTCCTGACGAAGAGTCTCGGCCCGAAACGTCGACTGTACCTCTTCCTAGAGATGCTGCCTGGCTTGCTGCGTTCACCAGCAACTTTGAGGTAGTGTTCAATGTCCATTTAGGAATCAGATGGCAGAGGGGATGAAGTTGTTCCTGAATCGCTGAGTGAGTGCCTTCAGGCTTCTGTACCTCCAGCCGGAAAGTAACAGTGAGTAAAGGGTATGCCAGGATCCTGGAGGTCCTTAATAATGGTACTTCTGCCTTGCAAGGGTTCACCCTCTATAAAGACTGTCTAACGTCGGCCTTCCAGATAGAAATCACAGGGCTACCGGGTACGGCAGGGATCTTTGCAGCTGCTGTTATATTTTTCCTTTCAAAATGGGCATAGAAGCCATTCATGCTGTTGGGTTTAGCTTTGTAGGAAGTAATGCCTTGCAAACCCTGCCAGAGTTGTACATCTGATGTCACTTCCAATCTCGTTCGATGTTGTCTCTTCACCCTTGAAATAGCCCTCCGCAAATCATACCTGGGTTTCTGGTTCAGACCTGGGTTGCCAGACGGATCTAGCCTTCAGCAGATTATGTACCTCCTGGTTCATACACTGCTTTTGGTTTGGGAATGTACAGCAAGTCTTTGTAGGCACATACTCCTAGGTGTTCCTATTGGACCATGGTAATATGGTCATTAGCTATTGAACTAGGTAATCTTCTGCACATTTGCTACTGAACTGGAGTAATCTCCTGGCCATTGGCTACTAGACTATGTTAATTGGGGCATTGGTTAGTAAACTGTGGTAATCTTGCCATGGTACAGTGGACTAGGATAATCTCCTGGACATGGTCTAATGGATTAGGGTAATCTGTCCATTTGCTTGTGGACTAAGTTAATTTCCTTGCTGTTGGCTAGTGGACTAAATTAATCAAGGCATTGGCTGGTAGGGGTAATATGGGCATTGGCTATTGATATATGGCAATCTCCTGGCTGTTGGCTAGTGGACTATGTTAATCACATCATTGGCTAGTGGACTGGTTATCTAGTCATGGTCTAGTGGACTAGGGTGTTCTCCTGGTTATTGGTTAGTGAACTAGTGTAAACTACTGGGTGTTGGCTGGTTGACTAGGGTAATCTCCTGAATGTTGGCTAGTGATCTATGGTATATGCCCTGGGCAGTAGATAATGGTAATTTCCTGGGCATTGGCTAGTGGAATATGTAATCCCCTGGTTATTGGCTAGTGGACCATGCTGATCTCCTAGGCATTGGCTAATGGATAATGGTAATCTCCTGGACATTGAATATTTGCCTAGGGTAATGTCCTGGGCATTGGATATTGGACTAGGGTAATCTGGGTGTTGGCTAGTGAATTATGGTCATGCCCTGGGCATTAGCTAGTGGACTATGGTAATCTCCTTGGAATTGGCTAGTGGATTGTGGTAACCCCCTGGGTGTTGGCTAGTGGACTATGATAATACCCTGGGCTTTGGCTAATGGAATATGGTAATCTCTTGGGTGTTGGCTAGTGGACTATGGTAGTCTGGGTATTGGCTAGTGGGCTAAGGTAATTTGGGTGTTGGCTATTGAACTAGGGTAATCTGGCCATTTTCTAGTGGACTAGGGCAATTTCCTGGCGATGTCTATTGGGCTAGTGCAATCTCCTAGCATTGACTGGTGGGCTAGGGTAATCTGACTGGTGGACTAGGGTAATCTGGCTGTTGGCTAGTGGACTGCAATAATTTCCTGGCCATGGGTTAGTGGACCAGGGTAATCTCTTGTTCATTTTCTAGTGGATTGTGATAATCTGGGAATTGACTCATAAATGAAGGTAATCTGGACATTTGCTAGTGGGTTAAGGTAATCTGGCCATGGTCTATTTGATTTGGGTAATCTTCTAGTCATGTGCTATTTAACTTGGGTAATCTCCTGGCCATTGATTGAAGAGCAGGGTCAAAGTTTGACCTCTCAGCAACCTTCCAAAGTACTAGTTTGAACATCTACCTGTGTATTGGTCAGAGGTCATACTCCAAGATGTACCAGAGTGATGTACAGGAACAAATCAAATGAATTTCACGTGTGATGCCTGGAAGATGGAGGAAGACTGCAGCAAGTATTTAAGGCAGCTAACTTCCTTCAATTGCTGTGTCTGGACATAATACTTCATGTACTTCACTGAAACAGGCTCCTTGTCCATCCCATACTAATCCCACTGACTAGTGTTTGGTCTCTAGCCTTCTCCGCCAAGGCTGTTTAAATACTACATCAACATGTTGAGAGGCTCTGCCTTCACCATTCCTTCAGGCAGTGCGTTCCAGATCCTGTCCCTTCTGGAGGAAGGAACTCACCCACATTTAAACCCCTGTCTTCTAATTTCATTTAACTTTGATACAAGGAACAGTCTATCCCACCAGTAACCCTCAATTTTATGTAACTCATCATCTGTTTACCACCTCTGCTCCAGGGAGAAAAGATTCAGCCTCTCTGAAACATCCATCTCAGGCAGCATCGTAGAATTTGGAAGAGTACAAGAACAGGCCTTTTGACCTAGCTTGTTTGTGTTGACTATGAATCCCATCTAACTCATCCCATTCTGTTTGCGGACAGTGATTCTACCCCTTCTTGTCTGTTCAGGTAGCTACTTGGAGAATTCTTGCTGGGAACTTTGGGTTAGGATAGGGAGTAATTCCTTCCCTCCTGAGGTTGAGGGACCTCTCCCCACCCCACCTCCAATGCCCACCCCAACAGGTTCGGCAATGTTCAGCACCAAGATTGGAAGACGAGACATGCAGTAAAGAGTCTGCACATGTTCTTACTGAGTGGGATAACGTGGAGAAGCAGCAGAATGGCCTCTGGCTCCTGTTCCTCTGCCCTGACAGGTTTGAGCAGCTGGAGATCTGCTCTTTTCCACTGAAAGGCAAGAATTGGTCTCTCTCTGCTACAGAAGACTATTCCTGTCAGTGGTGTAAGTCCCAGCTGGACCACTGCCAATGCTGCCCCAGGTGCTGAGGATGATTGCCTTCTCACTCTCGGTGTAAACTCTGGACAATCCTCCTCTTCCTGCTCACACTTCTGTTTCTTGACTACCCTCTCCTCGGTCAGTTTGTGCTGGATGGTGTCCGAGAAAAGCCAAGGTCAAGAGTCCATCTTATTCAAGAGATCTGATCAAGCGATGCCCCACAATCTGTGGCAGACAACCCCAGACCGTGGCACAAGACAACACTGTAGATTTGAGAGGGACTTCCACTAATTTCAGAACAGTTAGCCTGGCAAATTCTTGTATGCTGACACATTGTCTCAGCATCATACCATGACTTCCCAATTTACCTAGCATTGGAATTCTCAATAATTCCCTCGTCATCTGAAGATGCCATAAGTCCTTTGATCAGGTTTTGGTTGCCTGAACCGTTGGGTCTGTAGTTGAGCAACACTTGGTAGTAATGCAGGCTGCTCAGTAACAATATTAACGTTAATTTTCCTGTTTCTGTCCCTCAGTGGAGGAAGGCATTGAGACAACCATGAGAGCTTTGCTGGCAGCTTTGGCCCTTCTTTGTCTCTTTCTCAGAGGTAAGAGTATCCCAATAACTCACCCAGTTTACCCATGTTTCCTGCCCCTATTTCAGGGTTTCAACATGTAACATTGACAATTCCTTACCCTAAACTGCTGTTCCACTCACTACAGTTTCTTGCGTTCATCACTTTCAGCTCCCTTCACAATTCCCTGGTCCACTGCATTCCCAACTGTTGCTCCTATTGTGCAACACTTTTGCATGCATTGCCTGCCTTTTCAGTTCTTCCCATCCACCTGGGACTGAGGCCCAAGCAATCTCCCTGATTCACTCGCTTGTAGAGTCATAGAGTAGTGCTGAACGGACGCAAGTCCAACCAGTCCATGCTGATCACAATGCCCACCCAGCTAGTCCCAATTTCCTGCATTCAGATCGTATCCCTCCAAGCCCCTCTCCTCCATTTTTCTATCCAGGTGCTTCTTAAAGGATACTATCTGTCTTAAGCACTTCCTCTGGCAGATTATTCCATATACCCACCACCCTCTGCATGAAAAAGTTTTCTTTCAGATCCCTTTGAAATTTTTACCTTCTCACCCTTAACCTATGCCCCCTATGTTTGGACTCCCTACCCCAGGAAAAGACTGACACTATCCATGTTACCTCTGCTCTTCAGAATTTTAAACACTTCTATAAGATCGACCCTCCTGTGTTCTAATGAACAAACAGCTAGCTTGGCCAACCTCTCCCTATAACTCAGACCCTCTAGTCCTGGCAATGTCCTTGTGGGTCTTCTCTGCACTTTTCCTGATCCAGTAAATGTTCGATGTGTGGCCTTCTCGACAGTGGAGAGACCAAACACAGCTGGGTGATCTTTCCACAATCAGTCCACAGGAATGACCCTGAACATTCCGTTCCTAGCCACTTTAATTCCCTGTCCCTTTCCCACCTCTCTGTCAGTGAGCTCCTCGACTATTGCATTGAAGCCCAACACAAGCTTGTGGAACAACTCCTCATCTGTCTGCAGGACTGGGTATTAAACCATAGATGACTTGCTCTTTTCCCATTTTGTCTGCCTTCCCTCTGTGTCATGTGTTTATCCCAGGAGATGAGGCCATGCTACATTAGCACCACATCACACATACAATTGAACTTAACTGCCTCTAAATGTCATAAGGCATAGGAGCATAATTAGGCTTTTCAACCCATTGCATCTATTCCATCAATCGATAAAAGCTGCTTCTTTTCCCCCTCAACTCCGTTTTCCCGCCTTCTCCATGTAACCTTTGACATCCTTGCTAATTAACAATTTATCAATCGTCGCTTTAAATATACCCAATAACTTGGCCTCCATAGTTGTCTGTGGCAATGAATTACATAGGCTCACCGTCCTCTGGCTAAAGAAATATTTCCTTGTTTCTATTCTAAAGGGACACCCCTATTCTGAGATGGTGCTCTCTGGCACTAGACTCCCCCACTGTAGGAAACATCCTCTCCATTTCCATGCTATGCAGGCTTTTCAATTATTTCACCCATCTTCTGCACCTCGCTCTCCCCACCTTCTCCAATATGTAGATTTACTTGTTTCCCTATTTTCCACAGTTCTCAGATTGAGGGAGACCAAAGGTTATTTGTCTGAAACTCACCTGGCAGGACTTTGAGGATAACCCAGGAAGGAACTCCCAGCTTCGGACACTCACTCCACAGCCACTGTTAATCTCACTGCTGTCCTCCCACTTCAAACAGCTGTCTTGTGATACTTTAAAGTCACAAGTCATACAGCACGGATCAAAGCATGAACTGGAAATCAGTCATGCAGCATCTATGGAGGCGAATAAACACGTTGGGTCAACATTTAAAAACGCAAACAACGGGAATTCTGCAGATGCTGGAAATTCAAGCAACACACATAAAAGTTGCTGGTGAACGCAGCAGGCCTGAAAAGTCCTGACGAAGGGTCTCGGCCTGAAACGTCGGCTGCACCTCTTCCTAGAGATGCTGCCTGGCCTGCTGCGTTCACCAGCAACTTTTATGTGTGTTGCTTGGGTCAACATTTTGTGTGTTTTGCTCATACAGCATTAAAACAGTCCTTTCAGTCCAACTCATCCGCACCAACCAAAATCTACATGGCATAGAGCTATGTAAATGCTGCAGACAAGAAAACTCACCAGCACCTCACCTCCATTACCTCAGGAGCCAAGGGACATTTTGCACATCCCCATACCCTCATCAATTTTTATCAGTGCCCTGTAGAAAGCATTTTATCTGGATGCATCACAGCTTATTGCTCTGCACGTGACCAGAAGAAACTGCAGAGCTTGCTTGCGTTCGGCCCATATTCCTCTAAAGCTTTTCTATCAGCATAGTTGTCCAAATGTCTTTTAAACGTTGTTATTATTCCTTTCTCTACCACTTCCTCTAGCACCTTCTTCCTTATTCCCACCATCATCTGTGAGAGAAACATGCCCTTGGATGCCCTTTAATTCTTTCCCCTCTCCCCTTAAAGTTATTGTATTGGAATTAGTTTATTATCGTCACAAGGACTGAGGCAGAGTTAAGAATTTTTGTTTGCATGCCATCCAGACAGATTATTTCATGCATAAGTATATTGTAGTTCAAAAGGAAAACAGAGCAGAATATAGTTTTACAGTTCGAGAGAAAGTGCAATGCAGGTAGACAAGCTGCAAGGTTATAAGGAGGTGGATAGCAAGATTCTCTTAGCTTAGAGATCCATTCAAGAGTCTGATAACAATGGGACAGAAATTGTCCTTGCTACATGTTCTCTAGCGTTTTCATCTTCTACCTGATGGGAGAGGAGATAAGAGAACGTCTGGGCTGGGCGTGTTCCTTGATTATGATGGCTGCTTTCCTAAGGCAATGAGAGGTGTATGGACAGAAGGCTGATTTCTGTGATGTGCTGTGTTGTGTCCACAGCTCTCTGTAGTTTCTTGTGGTCACTTGCAGAGCAGTTGCCACAATAAGCTATGATGAATCAAGATAAAATGCTCTCTATGGTACATCAGTAAAAATTGGTGAAGGCAATGGGGACATGCCAAAAGTCCCTCAGTTCCTGAGGCAATGGAGGTGAGGTGCTGGCGAGTTTTTTTGAAAGCTTGTTATGATAATAACCATGTAGTTTTTGATTCACCTGCTTTTGGGAAAAGATGGATTATTCACCCTATCTATGCCTCTTTTGATTTAGTGAACCTTCAGTCTCCTTCATTTCAGGGAGAACAGTCCTACCCTCTAGGGCACTTTATGACCCTTCCTGGGCTATTAGTTCTTGGGTTATCCATTAATTAATAGGTTTATAAATAATTTGTCAAAAAAGGTGATCAAATCTTATTTAAGCAGTGAAAACTCTGTTCATTAAAGGCCAATGTTTTCCATTCACTGGGCAATCTAACAGCTATTTCTACTCTGTCTAGTGTTGGCACTCAAGTGTTACACGTGCCCCACACCAGTGGATGAGAAATGTGAAGAAGCTGAGTGCAATGAGGAGGAGGTCTGCGTTTCGGTATTATCCAGCCTGGAAAATGGTAAAAGAAACCCTCTGCCTGACTGTGTATCCTGCAGGGACGTTCCCCTCTTGAAACAGGTCAAACCAGCCCCTCTGCACCATGCAGCTAGACTCTTCCCAACCACACTATATTCCTACATCCTCTCTTTGCTCCATGCCATTGTTATGTTGTATACCTCAGCCTTTCCCAAAGGAAGAGAGTTTCCGCTCCCAAACTACCCGCTATCACCCTGTGAATCTCCAATGCAGACTTCAAGGTCTGTTGGTGAAGAGAGGCAAGATGTTTGGAATGTGAAGGATATGAAATGAGTAAATGCAATTGTATTGAATGACTATAGACATAGGAGCATAATTAGGCCCTTTGACCCATTCAGTTTACTCTGCCATTCCATTGCCTGCTACTCAATGATTTCTGCACCTCGGGTTAGTAACCACTGCTCCCCTCTTCTTTTCAGGAACGTTCATAGGGAGAAGTTGCGCCACTCCATTCAATTGTGGCATCTCTTTCAACACTGGTTGGACCAGTCAGAGTGTGATCTGCTGCGAGACGGACAAATGCAATGTACAGACGTGGCCAGGTAATAGTGTGATCAAAGCACAGAGTGCAGCTTATTGTTAGATTGTTATGTCATGTGTACAGGTGCAATGAGAAACTTACTTGCTGCAGTAGTATCACAGTCACACAGCATCAGATGCACAACATTCACAAGACGAAACATAAATTAGGTATAAAATATGCCCTGCTAGTCACGGGACTCCATTATGAGAATCAAACTCTACTTCGCATCATCAAGCATGAATGCATCTAAATCTTGTATGATCAGCCTGACATGTAGGATTTTGTCAAAGGCCTTAATGAAGACCATGTAGACAACATCCACACCCTACCTTCATCTATCCCCTTAATTACCTCTTCAGAAAAGTCCAAAAGGTTTGTCAGATATGACCTCCAATGCACAAAAACCATACCGTTATATCTGATCAGGCCTTGGTTATCCAACTGATGGTAGATCTTGTTCCATGGAGCTCCCTGTAATATCACTGTAACTGAAATCAGGCAAAACCTATCAATCTCCTTAAGTACACCCAATGGACTCGACCACCGTCAGCGGCAATGAATTGACTTGCTGCTGGTGGAAGCTGGCTCGGAAGAAGTGGATCCCTCAGCTCAGCTCAGATTCATGTTGTTGGAGCTGAAGGGTTTGTTATTTCGTGTTCGGGTCAGCTGTCAGTTCAGACCACAATAACATTCCTTTGTTTGTTCACCAGAAAGCGAGAATACCAAACAGTGCTATGGATGTGCTGATGAACAATGTACGGAAACATTAAAGCCCATTTCCTGTGTAGGCCAGCAGGAAGTATGTGCAGTGGGATTCTTTGAAGGATCTTACCATTGTAAGTTACACTGCAGGTGGTTACTGAGAGGGGGAAGGTGGCAGGTTTTGAGGGAGTTACAGAATGGGGAGAGATGCCAGTGTCAGGTGGGAAGGGGTACAGAATGTTCTGTTGTTTTCCAACCCTAGTCATAGTCTTAGTCTTAGTCTTTCACTGATATCAGAATGACCTACTCTTAGGATGAGGTCAGGCAGCAAGGGAAGGCATTTTCCTGGCCCTCATTATTTAACAGCAAGTGATACCTCTTCCCATCCCTACCCACTTAAGGCCAACAAAAGGTGCCATCTTTGCACTGGAGTCCAGGTGCAGGCTACCCTGTACCAGCTGTAGCAGGAGCCCAACTGTAACTTGCCTTAGCTTTGATGGACACTAGATGGCAGGCTTGATCCCCTCCACTACCATTGTGAGTGAGTCCTGCAGCCCAACCTGTCCTCAGAACCTCAGCTCACACCCTACCACTCACAAACAGTCCCTCCGAGCTGTTACCCAGGAGGAGAAAGTGGCTCTGTTTTCATTTATTCCCCCTCTCCCCCCTCTATATATATATATATATATATATATATATATATATACATACGCACACGCACACGCACACGCACACACGGACACACACACACATTCCAGTGTGCCAACATAGCATGCCCATAATGCTCGGCAGAACAATACAAGCAGCAGCAACAAAATAAAACAACAATAAAGCAAGCACCTTTCCTACTTTCCCATCAACCACACACACATAGACAGGCCTCCAACTCCAGGACAGGCTCTGGGCCTCCATCCAGTCTTTGGTCTCAGATTCATAAACTTTAGGCCTCTGACCTCCAGACCCAGCCCAGACTTGCAGACGTCAGGCCTCTGACCTCTGGACTTGCTAATTTTGGTCTTTGACCTCCGTGCATCAATCTTCAGTCACCCTGAGCTCTGGCCTCCATTTTCCTTCCCCCTGCCTTGGCTCCTTAACAAAAAAAAACATTGATCTGGGTAACCCTTTCTCAGCCTTGCAGACTTTGTGGGGTGGAAAGTGCTTCCAAGATCATCCACGGCCTCATCGTGCAAGGACCCACTTCTTGGCTCGAACTATGGAACGTAAGAATCATTCTGAGAGATGCGGGTGGAGAAGAAGGAGGAGGGAACTCGGTTGTAGCAGGAGTGGGAAGAGCTAACCATTTCCCATGTTTGTAGTCCGCCAGAAACGTTTTCTATTCCGGGGATGTGTGAGTGAGAAGATGTGCGGTATGCCCTCTGACAGCATCTACCAACTGAGGTGCTGCGGTGGGAAGCTGTGTAACAGAAGCAGCGTGCTTCACCAGGCCTTGCCCCTGCTTGGCATGGCTCTTCTCATCTGCTGGAATTGAAACAGCCACTCCCATACACCTGTATCTAACATGCCTCCTAGGAGATGTGAATTGAGTAAATGAAAGGATGGGCTTGGGACAAGGATGGAGGGGGTGGCACACAGGGAGAACTATGCTGAAAGAGGAGTGCTATGCTGTCCTTCTGGATAAGACATTAAACAGGAAATAAAAATCCCAATGCCCACTATTGGGAGGACTCTTGGGTTTTCTGATATTTATCCCCAAGCCAGAACACCGCAACTGGAGACGTGGCTGTGACATGGGAGCTTGCTGTGCATGCCTATGCTGCCCCCTTTCTATCTCAATGGTGATTTCAACTCTTAGGAGAACAAATCCTCTGTGACCTAGCAGGCTTTGGGACATCCCAGAGCGGGGATGAGGTAAATCACATGGAGGAAGGACTGGTCTGTGTTGCCATTCTGCTAGAATATTGGAAGGATGTTCCTGCATCAGCCTTTGGGACGAGCAACAGGTGCCAGAAGATTTCTCGCAGAGCTGACCTTCTCATCTCTAGATGTTCTGTGTGAGTACTGAACCTCGAACACTCCATCCTAACAGTTAGCATTGAGATTGAGCTGGGACTGTCTGCCCTTCTGCGTTTGAGGTAGCACACTTCGCATCATTTGGACTTGGATTGTCTAAGACCCTTTTGGGCTTGTATTTGAGGTTGAATTTTGTCTTCATGTTATGTTCTACCTTTACTTTGAAGTAAATAATAACTTTTTGAATTTCTATTGTGTGGTAGTATATCCACAATCTGGACTCCAGTTATTCTTTTATAGCTCTTTCCACATACGACTACGACTACGACTACGACTACGTCGCCTCAGGTCTAGGGAGCCGCGTCGGGCATGATGACGGACTCTCCACTTCTCCTTCTCCCTCATCAGTGTGCTCAGTTCATCTACATTAGCCGCACCACTGTCTTCTAGGAGCGTGTTGACTATAGCCTTGGGAAGGCGCCCAGGGTTCATCCGCCCATGCTTGGGCTCCCATATGATGACTAGGCTGGCAGGTAGCTCAGGGTGGCATAGACAGTTCCCTGCTAGTTGCAGTCTTCTCACCTCGATTTCAGTGGTGAGCATCGGTAGGTCCACATACCAGGATGACCTCAAACACAATTTAAGCAATTCAAGGCATAGTGGGGCAGGCATTGAAAACTTGGTCAGAGGGAGATCTTAACAATCTTAAGAGAAAGGGGAAACAAGACGTGGTCTAAATTCTGGAGTTTGGGGCCCAAGTAATTGAAATAATGGACATCAGAGGATTATTGAGATGATGTGATAGTAGGAGATGGTGGGGCATAGGCTCATGGGACTGGTGGAATTCTAAAAGTAAGGAGAGTGTAGAGGCCAGGTGGGGTCACAGAGATGGGGAGAGTTGTAGGGGTCACAGAGACAGGGAGGGTTGTAGGGACTGAAGGGGGTCACAGAGATGGGGAGGGGTCACAGAGACAGGGAGGGATACAGGAGCCGGAGGGAGTCACAGAGATGGAGAGGCATGTAGGGGCCAGAGGGCATTCTTTTCCAACTCCACTATCTATTCAGTTTCTCCAAACATATGTTTATTCACCCTTTTCCTATCCCTCTTTCATTCCCCCACCTATTTCCCCATTATCTGAACATTACCCTCCCCTTAGTCCAATCTGCCCACCATTTGCATACCGATTGATAACATAAGCAGAAGAGGTTCTGTAGATGGTTTAAATCTGAAGCAACACACACATACGCACACAAACATCATAATTCGGTTTCTTTCCACCGGCATGTGTCGTGAAATTGTTAACTTAGCAGCAGCAGTTCAATGAAATACATAATATAGAAAAAGAGGGGGGGGGAATAAATAGTTAAGTAAATCAATTAATATATGTTGAATAGATTAAAAATTGTGCAAAAAAACAAATAATACAGTATACATTTAAAAGAAAAGTGAAGTAGTGTTCACGGGTTCAATATCCATTTTGGAATTGGATGGCAGAGGGGAAGAAGCTGTTCCTGAATCATTGAGTGGGTGCCTTCAGGCTTCTGTACCTCCTACCTGATGGTAACGGTCAGAAAAGGGCATGCCATGGGTACTGGAGGTCTTTAATAATGGACGCCGCCTTTCTAAGACACTGCTCCTTGAAGATTTCAATATCCAATATTTATGATATGTTGTTGGGAGTGAGTAATGATTCTTTAGAGAAAATCAAAACTCTTTAGGAACAAGATTTACAGACTTCAATTTCTGAAGAAACTTGGAATGAAATTTTTAAATTGGTTAAAACTTCATCGTTATGTGCTTGTCATTCCCTCCTACAGTTTAAAGTGGTTCATAGGGCTTATATGACCAAGGATATGTTATCTCATTTTTATATGGGTATATCTCCCTACTGTGATAGGTGTAACAATGGAGAAACTTCATTTATTCATGTGTTTTGGAAAATATTGGAAGGAAGTATTCCAGACTTTTTCTGTACTCTTTAAAGTAACTTTTAAGCCTAATCCTTTGACTGCCCTATTTGGTATTGTTGGAAGGAAAGATATCATCTTGAAGACATCTGATCTGCACATTCTGGCATTTATCTCTCTTATGGCTAGGAGGGCGCTTTTGTTTAAATGGAAGGATGCTGTTCTGCCTAACCATGCTTAGTGGTTACGGGATATTATAGAAACATAGAAACATAGAAAATAGGTGCAGGAGTAGGCCATTCGGCCCTTCGAGCCTGCACCGCCATTTATTATGATCATGGCTGATCATCCAACTCAGAACCCAGCCTTCCCTCCATACCCCCTGACCCCTGTAGCCACAAGGGCCATATCTAACTCCCTCTTAAACATAGCCAATGAACTGGCCTCAACAGTTTGCTGTGGCAGAGAATTCCACAGATTCACCACTCTCTGTGTGAAGAAGTTTTTCCTAATCTCGGTCCTAAAAGGCTTCCCCTCTATCCTCAAACTGTGACCCCTCATTCTGGACCTCCCCAACATCGGGAACAATCTTCCCGCATCTAGCCTGTCCAATCCCTTTAGAATCTTATACGTTTCAATCAGATCCCCCCTCAATCTTCTAAATTCCAACGAGTACAAGCCCAGTTCATCCAGTCTTTCTTCATATGAAAGACCTGCCATCCCAGGAATCAATCTGGTGAACCTTCTTTGTACTCCCTCTATGGCAAAGATGTCTTTCCTCAGATTAGGGGACCAAAACTGCACACAATACTCCAGGTGTGGTCTCACCAAGGCCTTGTACAACTGCAGTAGTACCTCCCTGCTCCTGTACTCGAATCCTCTCGCTATAAATGCCAGCATAGCGTTCGCCTTTTTCACCGCCTGCTGTACCTGCATGCCCACTTTCAATGACTGGTGTATAATGACACCCAG
The DNA here is from genome assembly GCF_963921235.1 of Mobula hypostoma. Classification (NCBI taxonomy): domain Eukaryota; kingdom Metazoa; phylum Chordata; class Chondrichthyes; order Myliobatiformes; family Myliobatidae; genus Mobula; species Mobula hypostoma. Next base: position 544,458 of record NW_026948125.1, read on the forward strand.
GTCCCGTTGCACCTCCCCTTTTCCTAATCGGCCACCATTCAGATAATAATCTGTTTTCCTATTTTTGCCACCAAAGTGGATAACTTCACATTTATCCACATTAAATTGCATCTGCCATGAGTTTGCCCACTCACCCAACCTATCCAAGTCACCCTGCATCCTCCTCACTGCTAACACTGCCACCCAGCTTCGTGTCATCCGCAAACTTGGAGATGCTGCATTTAATTCCCTCATCCAAGTCATTAATATATATTGTAAACAACTGGGGTCCCAGCACTGAGCCTTGCGGTACCCCACTAGTCACCGCCTGCCATTCTGAAAAGGTCCCGTTTATTCCCACTCTTTGCTTCCTGTCTGCTAACCAATTCTCCACCCACACCAATACCTTACCCCCAATACCGTGTGCTTTAAGTTTGCACACTAATCTCCTGTGTGGGACCTTGTCAAAAGCCTTTTGAAAATCCAAATATACCACATCCACTGGTTCTCCCCTATCCACTCTACTAGTTACATCCTCAAAAAATTCTATGAGATTCGTCAGACATGATTTTCCTTTCACAAATCCATGCTGACTTTGTCCGATCATTTCACCGCTTTCCAAATGTGCTGTTATCACATCCTTGATAACTGACTCCAGCAGTTTCCCCACCACCGATGTTAGGCTAACCGGTCTATAATTCCCCGGTTTCTCTCTCCCTCCTTTTTTAAAAAGTGGGGTTACATTAGCCACCCTCCAATCCTCAGGAACTAGTCCAGAATCTAACGAGTTTTGAAAAATTATCACTAATGCATCCACTATTTCTTGGGCTACTTCCTTAAGCACTCTGGGATGCAGACCTATGGCATGCCTAAATTTAGAAAAAATTTGTTGTTCAATTTCTGAATCTAACCCAAGATTTTCAAAATTTGTGGGGGCCATTTTTAAATTATTTTCTTAATCTTTGACTTCTCGTTCAAGTATAGAAGCTGCTTAATAGCATATTTTATTATCTCAAGGTTTTTTTTTCTATTTTTTTCCAAACAGCATTGACTTTGGTAGTGGGTATAGATCTTTTTGTTATAAAACTGTTTATATTCTAATATACGAATTAATCTAATCTATATGAATATAGGGTAAGGAGTTCATTAATGTGTATTATATTTTTTCTTTTGTTTTATAATATGTATTCTCTTGGACTCTGTATTCTTCTATATAGAAATCAATAAAAATATTGAGAAAGAAAGATGATGATTTCCTGGGTACCTTGTAGGCTGGTACCCAAGATGAAGCCGACTAAATTTATAACCATCTGCAGCTTCTTTTGTGCAGTAGCCCCCCGCCATACCAGACAGTGATGCAGCCTGTCAGAATGCTCTCCACGGTACATCTCTATAGAAGTTTTTAAGTGTATTTATTGACATTCCAAATCTCTTCAAATGCCTAACGATGTATAGTCACTGTCTTGCCTTCTTTATAACTGCATTGATATGTTGGGACCAGGCTAGGTCCTTGGAGATCTTGACACACAGGAACTGGAAACTGCTCACTCTCCACTTCTGATCCCTCTATGAGGATTGGTACGTGTTCCTTCATCTTACCCATCCTGAAGTCCACAATCACCTCTTTTATCTTACATTGAGGGCAAGGTTGTTGCTGCAACACCACTCCACTAGTTGGTATATCTCACTCCTGTACACCCTCTCATCTCCATCTGAGATCCTACCAACGATCTCACTCCTGTACACCCTCTCATCTCCCTCTGAGATCCTACCAACAATCTCACTCCTGTACACCCTCTCATCTCTGTCTGAGATCCTACCAACAATCTCACTCCTGTACACCTTCTCATCTCCATCTGAGATTCTACCAACAATCTCACTCCTGTACACTCTCTCATCTCCATCTGAGATCCTACCAACAATCTCACTCCTGTACACTCTCTCATCTCCATCTGAGATCCTACCAACAATCTCACTCCTGTACACTCTCTCATCTCCATCTGAGATCCTACCAACAATCTCACTCCTGTACACCCTCTCATCTCCATCTGAGATTCTACCAACAATCTCACTCCTGTACACACTCTCATCTCCATCTGAGATCCTACCATCAATCTCACTCCTGTACCCTCTCTCATCTCCATCTGAGATCCTACCAACAATATCACTCCTGTACACTCTCTCATCTCCATCTGAGATTCTACCAACAATGGTTGCATCATCAGCAAATTTATAGATGGTATTTGAGTCATGCCTAGCCACACAGACATGGGTATAGAGAGAGTAGAGTAGTGGGCTAAGCACACGCCCCTGAGATGCACCAATGTTGATTGTCAGTGAGGAGGAGATATCTCCAATCCACACAGATTGTGGTCTTCCAGTTATGAAGTCTAGGATCCAATTGCAGAGTGAGTGCAGAAGCCCAGGTTCTGTAACTTCTCAGTCAGGATTGTGGTTGATGGTGTTGAATGCTGAGCTATAGTCAATGAACAGCATCCTGCCATAGATGTTTGTATTGTCCAGGTGGTCTAAGGCCGTGTGGAGAGCCATTGAGATTGCATCTGCCATTGACCTATTGTGGCGATAGGCAAATTATAATGGGTCCAGATCCTTGCTGAGGCAGAAGTTCAGTCTAGTTATAACCAACCTCTCAAAGCATTTCATCACTGTAGACGTGAGTGATACTGGGTGACAGTCATTAAGGCAGCTCAAATTATCCTCCTTAGGCACAGGTATAATTGTTGCCTTTTTGAAGCAAGTGGGAACTTCCGCCCGTAGCAGTGAGAGGTTAAAAAAGTCCTTGAATATTCCCGCCAGTTAGTTGGCACAAGTCTTCAGAGCCTTACCAGGTACTCCATCGGGACCTTCCACCTAGCGAGTGTTCACCCTCTTTAAAGAGACCCTAACATCAGCCTCTAAGACTGAGATTACAGGGTCACCGGGTGCAGGAGGGATCTCCACAGCTGTAGTTATATTCTCCGTTTCAAAGCGGGCATAGAAGGTGTTGAGTTCATCTGGTAGTGAAACATTGCTGCCATTCATGATATTGGGTTTCACTTTGTAGGAAGTAATTTCTTGCAAACCCTGCCAAAGTTGTCGTACATCCAATGTAGTCTCCAACCTCATTTGAAATTGTCTCTTCACCCTTGAAGTGGCCCTCTGCAAATCATACCTGGTTTTCTGGTACAGACCTGAGTTGCCAGATCTGAATGCCACAGATCTAGCCTTCAGCAGATTATGTACCTCCTGGTTCATCCACGGCTTTTGGGCTGGGAATGTACAGTAAATCTTTGTAGGCACACACTCATCCACACAAGTTTTAATGAAGTCAGTAACAACTGCAGTATACTCATCCAGATTTGAAGAAGAATCCCTGAATACAGTCCAGTCCACCGATTCAAAGTAGTACTGTATGCGCTCCTGTGCTTCCCTTGTCTAAACCTTCTTGGTCCTCACAACTGATGCTGCAGTCTTCAGTCTCTGCCTATACTCAGGGATTAGGAGTACAGCCAGGTGATCAGACTTCCCAAAGTGAGAGCGTGAAATAGCACTGCATCCCTACATCCTCTTCGGAGGAGTTGTCCTCCCCTCCTGTTCTGTGCTGACTCCGAAAAAGTCTAAGTTCAGTTTATTGTCAGACAGAGAAGTACATGGTGCAAAGGTGCAACGAAAAACTTGCTTGCAGCAGAGAAACCTCTCAGAGGACCACTCCTGGGCCCAGCCCTTGAATGCAACCATGATTAGATTAGATTAGATTCAACTTTATCGTCATTATGCCGAGTACAGATACAAAGCCAATGAAATGCATTTAGCATCTGACCAAAAATGCAAAGAATAGTGTTATTTACAAAATAACTGCAAATAAAAAAAGTGCTACAGCACACAAATATGAAAGTACTGAGACAGTACAATACGGATGCAATACTGCTCAGCGCTGTGATGAGAGGTTCAGCAGTGTCACAGCATCAGGGAAGAAGCTCTTCCTGTGCCTGCTGGTGCCGGAGCAGAGGCTCCTGTAGCGCCTACCGGATGGGAAGAGAGTAAAAAGTCCATGGTTAGGGTGAGATGCGTCCCTGATGATGCTTTTCTCCCTGCCCAGGCAGCGTTTATGGTAAATGCTCTCAATGGTGGGCAATTGGGTGCCGATAATCTGCTGGGCAGTTTTCACCACACGCTGGAGTGAAGAAGGCTTGCCAGTCGTTCCACATTTTTACAAGTTTAAGAAGATTCAGTATGTGATGGATTGGGCTGTATCCACTACTTTTTGTAGGATATTCCATTCAAGGAAATTTTTATCTTTCTAGGACACTATACTAGGCTGTGATGTAGCCAGTCAATATACTCTCCACCACACATCGAGAAGTTTGTCATGCGGAATCTTCACAAACTTTTAAGGAAAAAGAGATGCTGCTGTGCTTTCTTTGTAATTGCACCTACTGCAGGACAAGTTCTCTGAAATGATAACAGCAAGAAATTTAATATTGCTGACCCTCTCCACCCTTGATCCTCTGAAGAGGACTGGTTTCTGGACCTTTGGTTTCCTCCTGAAATCAGTAATCAGCTCCTTGGTCTTGCTGGCAGTGAATAAGAGTTGTTATTGTGGCACCACTCAGCCATATTTTCAGTCTCCCTCCTGTATACTGATTCAGCCTACCACAGTAGTGTTGTCAGCAAACTTAAATATGGCATTGGGGATATCTTTAGTGTAAAGTATAAGCGTAAACTGAGTATGGCAGGGGGCTAAGCACACAGCCTTGTGGCGCACCTGTGCCGATGGAGATTGTGAAGGAGATGTTGTTCCCAATCTGAGCTGACTGGAGTCTGCATGTGAGGAAATCAAGGATCCAATTTTATTGAGTACCTGTTCAGTACAGCATCGTGGGCTGAAGGGCCTATATTGTGCTGCAGTTCTTCTATGTTTCCATGTTTCTATGTTTCACAAGGAGGTATTGAGGCCAACATCTTGGAGCTTATTGATTGGTTTAGAGGAGATAATGGTATTGATGTTGAGCAGTAGTTGATGTAGAGCATCCTGATGTGTGCATCTGTCCAGTGAAGAGCCAATGAGATGGCATCTGCTGTGGAGCTGTTGTACCGGTAGGCAAACTGGAGCGGATCCAAGTGGCTTCTCAGGCAGGGGCTGTTATGTTTCATCACCAACCTCTCAAAACACATCATCACTGTAGATACGAGTGCTACTGGAAGATGTGCACAGGAATGTAAAAACTACATCACCTTAACACTGCCTTGGACAATACCTCTTTCTTTTCCCTCTTCAAACCTTGTTTATATTAGTGTCATGTGTAATCTAATCTAATTTTGTTAATTTAAGTTTATTAACATTCAAGTGACCACTTTATTAGGTATAGATTACATCTGTCAATGTAAATATCTAAGTTGCCAATCATGTAGTAGAAACTCAATGCATAAAAATACGCAAACATGTTCAAGAGGTTCCATTGTTGTTCAGACCAGTTGCATGATTGTTGATGCCAGATGGAGTGGTTTGAGTATCTCAGAAACTGCTGATCTCTTGGGATTTTCACACACAAAAGTCTCTAGAGCAGGGGCTCCTAACCTTTTTTATGCCTGATCTGCTGAGTTCTTCGTGTGTGTTGCTCTGGATTTCCAGCATCTGTAGAAACTCTTGTGTTAATGAAATCCAGAGTTTCTTGCGTTCATGGACAGAGGGGTTATGTATTTGGATGGGATGTTTTCTGTGGCACATCTGTGAAAATTTAGTGTGTGTGCCATCCAGTTATATTATTCCATACTTACACTCAATGGCCACTTTGATAGCTACACTTGTATACCTCATTAATGAAAATAGCTAATCAGCCAATCATGTGGCAATATCTCAATGCTTAAAAGCATGCAGACTTGGTCATGAGGATCAGTTTGTTGTTCAGGCCAAACACCAGAATGGGGTAGAAATGTGACTTTGACTGTTGAATGATTGTTGGTGCCAGACTGGATGGTTTGAGTATCTCAGAAATTGCTGATCTCCTGGAATTTTCATGTACAGTTATCTAGAGTTTACAGAGAATGATGCGAGAAATGAAAAAAACATTGAGTGAACTGTATTTCTGTGGGCAAAAATGCCTTGTTGATGGGAGAGGTCAGAAGAGAATGGCCAGACTGATTCGAACTAGCAGGTAGACAATACTAATATTTTAATCACATTACAACAGTGGTGTACAGAAGAACATCTCTGAATGCATATGCCGAGCATTGAAGTGGATGGGTTACAGCAAATGAAGTCCACACCGGGTTCCACTCATGTAACTAATAAAGTGGCCACTGAATGTATTCTTGTTATTTATTTATTTATTGAGCTACCATGTGGAATAGGCCATTCAGGTCCTTCAAGCCATGCCACCCAGCAACCCCTGAGTTAACCCTAGTCAAAACATGTGACAATTAACTTACCAACTGGTATGTCTTTGGACTGTGGGAGGAAACTCATGTGGTCACGGGGAGTACTGTATATACAAAGTCCTGGATCACTGTACTGTAAAGCATTATGCTAATCACTGTGCTACCTTACTGCCCCATACCACTGGTTAAATGTGTTCAAAGGGAGATAAAGACCTGGCCAGACAGAGCAACCTCTACATTTGCAGGACTGTTTTGAAAAGATGGTATGGTGCATGTTCAGGAAGGCGGCTATCTGTGACTATCACGTTAACATCGATGAATATGTGAGATCTGTGATGTTTGTAATGCAAGTCAAAAGCACTGGTCATTGACGTCAGGAAGCACAGCAGGATACACGACAATGTTCCCTCTAATTTGTAATGACTAGTGTGCACAAAGATCCTGCAATGTGCAATTTCTTTCCCAGTGACAACAACTTGTGTGCATTGAATAATTTCTTCAATAAAAACAATATAAATAAGCCAGTTCTAAAATATGCAGATTCCACATTGTCAACACCATCCACATCAGTAGCTGGAAAAGGAAATGCAATTGTGCACAATTGTGAAATATACTTAATATGCCAATGAGATAGAGGGTGACAACCTTTTATGTGCAGTTCAAATTCCTTTATGCACTAGTAGCAAAAGATGTGTGTGCGTGCACACCTTAGAGGGAACATTGGTACACAGCTCTCTCTCTAACGGAGAGAGATGGGAGTCTCAAACTATGGGGTGAAATACCACAACCAGCTCGCCATGCCCAAGAAAGTGCACCCAGTGCTTTTACTTCCTCAGGAGGCTCATGAAAGTCAGAATGTCCTCAATGATCATTGCCACCTTTTATAAATGGATCACAGAAAACAGATTCATCACGGCTTGGTACGGCTAGTGCTCAGCCCATGACTGCAAGGGTTGTGGACACAGCTCAGCATCTCATGGAAACCAGTCTCCCCTTTATGGACTCTATCTACACTTGCCGCACTTTCAGAAAGCGGCCAATATAGTCAAAGACCATACACTCCCCCAATTAGGCAAATGCACAATTAGGCTTGAGGACAGCTTCTATCCTGCTGTTACCAAACCCCTGAATAGACCTCTTGTATGATAAGATGGACTCTTGGCCTCACAATTTACCTTATTGTGGCTCCTGCACCTCATCGTTTGCCTTCATTGCACTTTCTCTGTAAATGTAATGCTACATTCTACTATTGTTTTCCTTTGTACTATCTTAATACACTGTTATAATCAAATGATAGACAATAGGTGCAGGGTGTAGGCCATTCGGCCCTTCGAGCCTGCACCGCCATTCACTGTGATCATGGCTGATCAACCACAATCAGTATCCGGTTTCTGCCTTATCCCCATAACCGTTGATTCTGCTATCTTTAAGAGCTCTATCCATCTCTTTCTTGAAAGCATCCAGAGACTTGGCCTCCACAGCCTTCTGGGGCAGAGCATTCCACATATCCACCACTCTCTGGGTGAAAAAGTTTTTCCTCAACTCCGTTTTAAATGGCCTACCCCTTATTCTTAAACTGTAGTGTCTAGTTCTGGACTCACCCATCAGCGGGAACATGCTTCCTGCCTCCAGCATGTCCAATCCCTTAATAATCTTATATGTTTCAATAAGATCCCCTCTCAGCCTTCTAAATTCCAGAGTATACAAGCCCAGTCGCTCCAATCTTTCAACATATGACAGTTCCGCCATCCCGGGAATTAACCTTGTGAACCTACGCTGCACTCCCTCAATAGCAAGAATGTCCTTCCTCAAATTTGGAGACCAAAACTGCACACAGTACTCCAGGTGTGGTCTCACCAAGGCCCTGTACAGCTGCAGAAGGACCTCTTTGCTCTTATACTCAATTCCCCTTGTTATGAAGGCCAGCATGCCATTAGCTTTCTTCACTGCCTGCTGTACTTGCATGCTTGCTTTCAGTGACTGATGTACAAGAACACCTAGATCTCGTTGTACTTTCTGTTTTCCTAACTTGACTCCATTTAGATAATAATCTGCCTTCCTGTTCTTACCACCTCACATTTATCCACATTAAACTGCATCTGCCCACTCACCCAGCCTGTCCAAGTCACCCTGCATTCTCATAACATCCTCCTCACATTTCACACTGCCACCCAGCTTTGTGTCATCCTCAAAGTTGCTAACGTTACTTTTAATTCCCTCATCTAAATCATAAATATATATTGTAAACAGCTGCCGTCCCAGCACTGAACCCTACGATACCCCACTGGTCACCGCCTGCCATTCTGAAAGGGACCCATTAATCGCTACTCTTTGCTTCCTGTCAGCCAGCCAATTTTCAATGATCTGTATGGACGGCATGCAACATAGTTTTTCACTCAACTTGATACACATGACAATTATAAACCAATTTATCAATTGCTGTGCTACTGCTGTACAAAAAATCTAACTTTCCTGACATTTATACCCTGTGTATGTATGCCTCTGGTGGTAAATTTGAATTTTGATAAGGTATTCACATCAGATTGAACGTGTAAGGAACATATACATGTTCTGTAAAAAGGAAAACGTTAATAAAAACTGAGGCTGGTCAATTAAAGTCAGAAGTGGGAGAACTTATGTGTGTGTAGGCAAGGGGTAGCAAGGTGGGAATTGGGTGGTGTAGATGAGTCGGCACGGATTCAGTGAGACATTCCCACGCCCTATCACTCTATAGTGATGGCTGTGACATCAGAACAGAAGACATGTTAAAACATAATGCTTAGAAAATGTAAACAGGATTAAATAGAGACTCTAGAATTCTAAAATTGGGGGATGTTTTTGAGGTGTACAGAGAAATAAAGGAAGACAATGAATTAACGTGTTGGGAATTTCAGGCAATTCAGTGTAGGGGATCTAAACCTAGAGGGCACAGGTAAACATAAATGTGTTTGTTGTCATGTTGTCTGAAATACAGTGAAAACTTCCTTTTGCTTGTCATCATACTGATCATTTCATCACATCAGTGTATCGAAGTAGTAGAAGTAAAAACAATACCAGAATACTGAATACAGAGAAAGTATAGTTCAGGCAGACAGTAAAGTGCAAGGGCCAGAAAGGCAGATTAAGGTGAGAGGAAAAAAAAATAATTTTTAAAACAAAATTAAAGGGGCAAGTTTTTCCACACGGAGGAAGTGTAAGAGGTGGGTAAAATTACAGCATTTAAAAGGCATTCAGTCAGGTATATGATAGGAAAGGATTACAGAGATCAGCCAAATGCAGGCAAATTGAACTAGGTATCTCATAGGCTGAAGGGCCAGATTCTGTGTTAATAACTCCATTACTCTATGAGAGCAGAGGAAAGGTAGTAAATCATATGCATTTTCACCAAGCTCGACCACTGAGAAATATCAAAGTTTATTCAGCATGGAGAGTTTTGAACTGGGTCCCTGAGGTCAAGAACCGAATGGTTGAAAGGTCGTAAATATTTCTTGTAGTACTTCTCGATTTTGTACCGCTTGCCCGATGGGAGCTGCAAGAGGATAGCATGGCCCGGATGGTAGGGATCCACGATGATGAACGTTGGCCTCAAGGCAGATACAACTGATGAATGTGTCAAGACTGTAATCAGTACAGTTTAGCAGCACCATGACCGCACTGCACTGAAATTGACCTTTTTTGTTGTAATTGTATTTTCTTGAAAAAAAATCATGATTATTGTATGTTTTTCTTGTGAATGTTGTGTATCTAACACTGTGTGTCTTTAATGCTGCTGCAAAAACGTTTTTCATTGCACCTGTAAACACTTGAATTTGTGCATCTGACAATAAACTTGGCTCTGACTTGGGCCTGCAGCTGGGAAAGAGTTAGGGGGAACGCAGCAGACTGCCAGGCAGTACAAGGGCTGGTGTTGCAGTATTATTACTGAGTAACAGCAAAGGAATGAGGAGGTGGGGAATGATCCCACAGAGAGCAGAAGTTCAGAAAAGATATGGGCAAATGTCAGTGGTATTTCCACTGCAGGTCTAACCTTAGGCAAAAGGGGAAGTAGAGAATTTCATTTTCAGGTTGAATAGTTCTCCCTGTGAGACACAAGTCTTTTCGAAATGTCACAGAGACCCAGAGTGGGTGGAATATGTTAAACATTCCCAGGGTCGGACACAGAGTAAATCTCCCTCCACATTGTACCATCACACACACCCGGGACAGACACAAAGTGAATGTTCCTTCATACCGTCCCATCACACACTCCCAGGGTCAGACACAGAGTGAATCTCCTTCCATACCGTACCATCACACACTCCCAGGGTCAGACACAGAGTGAATCTCCTTCCATACTGTAGCATCACACACTCCCAGGGTCAGACACAGAGTGAATCTCCTTCCATACTGTGCCATCACACACTCCCAGGGTCAGACACAGAGTGAAGCTCCCTCCACACAGTATCATCACATACTCCCAGGGTCAGACACAGAGTCAAGCTCCCCCAACACCGTACTGTGATGAGAATACACATAAATTAAGATGTTTGCTGGCCTGGGCTAGCATCAGTGGCATCAGCAGTTGGTCTGCCACCTGTCCTCAGGGGAGGGAGAGATAAGGCACACAATGAAGCAGCATTTCGAGGTGTTAATGAAGGAGCCACCAGTCTGGGTATTGTCAAGAGCGGCTCCCCCTTTGAACCCTGAACTGTTTGAAGTGATGGACAGGCGATACCCCAGCAGGGGGATAAAAAGGGACAGGTCCGCTAAGGCAGGACACACACGATACCCGAGGTAACGAGACCCTGGAAGCGGTGTGCCTCTCACGAGTTGGTGGGAAGTACCGGGCCATAAACGGCCAGGGTGGAAAGGTACGATCAGCGGGAACCCGGTGTGTGTCCGCCCTTGCCTGGGTGCCGGGTTCACTGCAGAGGATCGACCGCATCTGGAGGAGGGGTCACAGTCGGTGACCTCAGGTGACATGACAAAGGACTCGCCCGAAAGCTGCTTGTGAGCCATATCGCCGGTCTGTGAGTGAAGCCGTGTCTGAATGATCAGTCGTTCCCGTTCTCTCTCCCCCCCCCACGTTGTCCATCGCCATGGCAACGATTACTGCGAACTGAACTACTAAATTAGACTGAAATTTATGTCACTTTGAAATTGGTTATTTACCCCTAGACAACGATAGAGCTTGATTGATGCTTTTATCTTAATTCTGTGCACATGTGTGTTTATCATTGCTGAACTGTTGCATTTATTATCCTTTCGATTACTGTGTTGCTTGTTTCTTTAATAAAACTTTCTTAGTTCTAGTAATCCAGACTCCAACTGAGTGATCCATTTCTGCTGGTTTGGCAACCCAGTTACGGGGTACGTAACAGTACCATCACACACTCCCAGGGTCAGACACAGAGTGAATCTCCTTCCATACCGTACCATCACACACTCCCAGGGTCAGACACAGAGTCAAGTTCCTTCCATACCGTACCATCACACACTCCCAGGGTCAGACACAGAGTCAAGCTCCTTCCATACCGTCCCATCACACACTCCCAGAGTTAGACTCACAGACCACATGAGGCATTAATCGCTGATCCCTAACTGTCCTCTCTAAACCACAGTGTCTGCCTGCTAACCTCATCCTCATCTTACCCTGTGGGAGGAGAGATTTTCTACGAATATCAAGAAGGGATTTTTTCCAGCCCTGTTCTCAAGTGATTCACCCCACTGCACAGTGAAGCATGCCTTTTATCATTGGCCAGACATTGTAATGAAGTTCACCTGTCCAAAAGTTCAAAGTAAATTTATTATCAAAGTACATAGATGTCACCATGTGTGATTTATTTTCTCCACCACTTGAATCAAAGAATCTCTGTGATGGGAGGTGTGACCACTCTTCCTGTTGTCCTCATCCTGACCCTGACACTACCCTTTCCCATACCGTTAATATTACCCTCCCTCCCAATTCCCCTGCCGTCTTTCCAGCCCTTTGGGAAATTCTCATCAGATATTCATCCCAATTGCAACAGCTCACTTTTGTGGCAATATTTCCCCCCGTTCCTCCATTGATTTCCTCACATCACCCTTCCTCTGACCCTCCTCATTTGAGGCAGCTATTCCTCATTCACTCATATGTCCCATTCGATGTGCTCTGAACCTTCTGTCTCAGGACCTGCATCTGCCCAGGGTCAAGCTGCATCTGCCCAGGGTCAAGCTGCTTCTGATTCAGTCAAGCAACCCGATCCTGCCTCTTGTTAACCTGCCCTCCCAACACCATCCTTACACATGGACCAGACCCATCCTGACTCTCTCCTTGAGCAAATGGATTTAATCTCCCATTAACCTGTCCCTGTCTTCCCAGCACCAGAGCCTTCCAACCCGATGTGCATCCAAAGTCTTCCTGTGCGTCCTCGACATCCTCGGCTCCTTCCAAAAGAGTACGTGTGTGGTGTGGGGAAGTCAGCCACCTCCTCACTTCCCCTCCATAATTAAACAGGGTGCAACAAAGCCTGTGAGAAATTAGACACTTCCCCTAACTCCTGAAATCCACAACGGATCGGGCTGTCCGTTTGACAAGATGAACCTTCGCCCTTGTCTTGTGTTAGCTCTCCAAGTCTGTCACAGTCTACTCCCTATCCACCACCACGAATGTGGGCCTTTCGTTTGGGACTGGCTGTGCCTGTTTGTCCATTCATTGGCATTCATGAAGGAATTCTAACAAGGAGAATGGTCTGGAAGAACTGTCTCTTTCCTCATAGGAATCATTTGATGACCTTCGGGACAAGCCACAATCATTTCTGGAATGGGAGGAGAACAAGAGATTTACAGTCATAGCTTCAGCAACAGTAAAACTAACAAGCTGATTGTTCACTTAAGGACTGGTAAGGTCGGTGAACATGTCCCAGTCTACATTGAGAGAGAGGGTCAACAGCTTTATATTCTTGGGTGTTAACATCTCAGGTGAGCTGTCCTGAACACAGTACACAGATACAATTACAAGGAAGGAATGTGCCTTTATGTTCTTAAGGAGGTTTGGCTTGTCACCAAACTCTCTACAAACTTCTACAGATGTCCTGTTGAAAGTATCCTGTCTGGTTACATCACAGTCTGTACAGAATGGACAGAATCAGCCTAACACATCCCTCCCCACCATCGGTAGCATCTACAGGAGATGCTGCCTCAGGAAGTTAAAGTCCATTATTACAGACCCCCAGCATTCAAGCCACGACATCTTCCTGTAGCACTCAGCATGCTTTCATCTCTGTCCCTCCTCACCAACCCCCCCTCCCACAGAGTGGCACTCCCTCCTCACCTTCCAAGCTGTACCTTTTCGTCGTGTCGTCCTCCGATACACAAGGCCTAGAGCAACCAGCAAAGCCAAGGTGATAACCAACAGGGTGACGTATAAGAGAATATTCCTGCGTGGCTGCTGTACAGAGCTCCCCGTGTTGGATCCTAAAAATATGGGAAACATGACTCACTATCACCTGCCTCCAACCCTGTCCCGTGTGGGAAATATCAGCATTGGACTCCCACAGTTGAGTCAGTGTGTTGGGGGAATTCCATGGGCATTACAATGGAGAGAAAGAGGCAAAGGGGGGAGGGAGTTCCAGAGTTCAGGGTCTGGAAAGCAACTAGAATGGGGGGGGGGGGAATGATGCTGGAGTTGGGGTTGAGGAAGGGTTAATTTTGAGGGTTTGGGATATTGAGGAGATATATGGGCGTGGGTCACAAGGTGATGGAGGGATGCAGGGGCTGGAGGAGGTTCATAGAGATAGGGAGGGGTATAGAGACTGAAAGGGTATCACAGAGACAGGGAGGGGTGTAGGGGACCAGGGGGGAATCACAGAGATGGGGAGGTGTGTAGCGGGCAGAAGGGGTTACGGAGACAGGGAAGGGTGTAGTGGCCAGGTGTCACAGAGACAGCAGGAATGTAGGAGCTGGAGAAGATTGCTCTGGCTCTTACCGGACCAGGCAGGGGAGGTGGTGCTCTTGTTTGTCCGTGTGTTGACGACAGTACAGGTGAAGCTGGAATTGGCTGACACTTCCACCTGGATCATACTGCTGATGCTCCAGAGCCCCGAGACGGCATCTTTGCTGAAGTTGTCCTGCCTCATATCGAGTAATGATCTGCTCTCCCCGTCTGTCCAGCTCACTGTGGGCTCTGGATATCCACCGGACGAGTGGCAGGTCAAGTTCACCAAGTCCCCAGTTTGTACCCGTTCCGGATTTGGGCCAACGATAGTGGGTGTGCTGTAATGGGCTGTTAACGGAAGGAACAGCGTGGTGACGGCAAGGAATCTATTCAGGCTCATTCTGAACCTGTGAGGAGGGGCATGGTGGTGTAGGAGTGCTGTGGGAGGAGTGAGGAGGGAACGAGGTGGGAGATGTGAGGAGGGAACGAGGTGGGAGGGGGTGAGGAGGGAACGCTGTGGGAGGGGGTGAGGAGGAAACACTGTGGGAGGGGGTGAGGAGGGAACACTGTGGGAGGGGTGAGGAGGGAACGAGGTGGGAGGGGTGAGGAGGGAACGCTGTGGGAGGGGGTGAGGAGGGAACGCTGTGGGAGGGGTGAGGAGGGAACGAGGTGGGAGGGGTGAGGAGGGAACGCTGTGGGAGGGGTGAGGAGGGAACGAGGTGGGAGGGGTGAGGAGGGAACGCTGTGGGAGGGGGTGAGGAGGAAACACTGTGGGAGGGGTGAGGAGGGAACGCTGTGGGAGGGGGTGAGGAGGGAACACTGGGAGGGGGTGAGGAGGGAACACTGTGGGAGGGTCGGAGAGGAAGGAACGCTGTGGGAGGGGGTGAGGAGGGAACGCTGTGGGAGGAGGTGAGATGGGAACACTGTGGGAGGGGTGAGGAGGGAACGCTGTGGGAGGGGTGAGGAGGGAACACTGTAGGAGGGGTGAGGAGGAAACGCTGTGGGAGGGTTGGTGAAGAGGGAACGCTGTGGGAGGGGTGAGGAGGGAACACTGTGGGAGGGGTGAGGAGGGAACACTGTAGGAGGGGTGAGGAGGAAATGCTGTGGGAGGGTCGGTGAAGAGGGAACGCTGTGGGAGGGGGTGAGGAGGGAACGCTGTGGGAGGGGTGAGATGGGAACACTGTGGGAAGGGACGGTGAAGAGGGAACACTGTGGGAGGAGTGAGGAGGGAACTTTGTGGGAAGGGTGAGGAGGGAACACTGTGGGAGGGGTGAAGAGGAAACGCTGTGGGAAGGCTGAGGAGGGAGTGCTGTGGCAGGGATAGTGAAGAGGGAACACTGTGGGAGGGGTGAGGAGGAAACGCTGTGGGAGGGGTGAGGAGGGAGTGCTGTGGGACAGATAGTGAGGAGGGAACACTGTGGGAGGGTCGGTGAAGAGGGAACACTGTGGGAGGGGTGAGGATGGAACACTGTGGGAGGGGAAGGGTGACTAGAGAACACTGTGGGAGGGAGTGAGGAGGGAACACTGTGGGAGGGGATGGCGAGGAGGGAACACTGTGGGAGGGGGTGAGGAGGAAACACTGTGGGAGGGGGTGAGATGGGAACACTGTGGGAGGGGACGGTGAGGAGGGAACACTGTGGGAGGGGGTGAGGAGGGAACGCTGTGGGAGGGGGTGAGGTGGGAACACTGTGGGAGGGGGTGAGGAGGGAAGGTTGTGGGAGGGGATGAGGTGGGAACACTGTGGGACGGGGTGAGGAGGGAACGCTGTGGGAGGGGGTGAGGTGGGAACACTGTGGGAGGGGGTGAGGAGGGAACACTGTGGGAGGGTGTGAGGAGGGATCACTGTGGAAGGGGGTGAGGAGGGATTACTGTGGGAGGCGGTGAGGAGGGAACACTGTGGGAGGGGGTGAGATGGGAACACTGTGGGAGGGGACGGTGAGGAGGGAACACTGTGGGAGGGGGTGAGGAGGGAACGCTGTGGGAGGGGGTGAGGTGGGAACACTGTGGGAGGGGGTGAGGAGGGAACGCTGTGGGAGGGGGTGAGGTGGGAACACTGTGGGAGGGGGTGAGGAGGGAAGGTTGTGGGAGGGGATGAGGTGGGAACACTGTGGGACGGGGTGAGGAGGGAACGCTGTGGGAGGGGGTGAGGTGGGAACACTGTGGGAGGGGGTGAGGAGGGAACACTGTGGGAGGGTGTGAGGAGGGATCACTGTGGAAGGGGGTGAGGAGGGATTACTGTGGGAGGCGGTGAGGAGGGAACACTGTGGGAGGGTGTGAGGAGGGATCACTGTGGAAGGGGGTGAGGAGGGATTACTGTGGGAGGGGATGAGGAGGGAACACTGTGGGAGGCGGTGAGGAGGGATTACTGTGGGAGGGGGTGAGGAGGGAACACTGTGGGAGGGAGTGAGGAGGGAATACTGTAGGAGGGATAGTGAGGAGGGAACACTGTGGGAGGGGGTGAGATGGGAACACTGTGGGAGGGGACGGTGAGGAGGGAACACTGTGGGAGGGGGTGAGGAGGGAACGCTGTGGGAGGGGGTGAGGTGGGAACACTGTGGGAGGGGGTGAGGAGGGAACGCTGTGGGAGGGGGTGAGGTGGGAACACTGTGGGAGGGGGTGAGGAGGGAACACTGTGGGAGGCGGTGAGGAGGGATTACTGTGGGAGGCGGTGAGGAGGGATTACTGTGGGAGGGGATGAGGAGGGATTACTGTGGGAGGGGGTGAGGAGGGAAGGTTGTGGGAGGGGATGAGGTGGGAACACTGTGGGACGGGGTGAGGAGGGATTACTGTGGGAGGCGGTGAGGAGGGATCACTGTGGGAGGGGGTGAGGAGGGAACACTGTGGGAGGCGGTGAGGAGGGAACACTGTAGGAGGGATAGTGAGGAGGGATTACTGTGGGAGGGGTGAGGAGGGAACACTGTGGGAGGGTGTGAGGAGGGATCACTGTGGAAGGGGGTGAGGAGGGATTACTGTGGGAGGCGGTGAGGAGGGATTACTGTGGGAGGGGATGAGGAGGGATTACTGTGGGAGGGGGTGAGGAGGGATTACTGTGGGAGGCGGTGAGGAGGGAACACTGTGGGAGGGGGTGAGGAGGGATTACTGTGGGAGGCGGTGAGGAGGGATTACTGTGGGACGGGGTGAGGAGGGAACACTGTGGGAGGGGGTGAGGAGGGAACACTGTGGGAGGCGGTGAGGTGGGAACACTGTGGGAGGCGGTGAGGAGGGAACACTGTGGGAGGCGGTGAGGAGGGAACACTGTGGGAGGGGGTGAGGAGGGAACACTGTGGGAGGGTGTGAGGAGGGATCACTGTGGAAGGGGGTGAGGAGGGATTACTGTGGGAGGCGGTGAGGAGGGATTACTGTGGGAGGGGATGAGGAGGGAACACTGTGGGAGTGATGGTGAGGAGGGAATACTGTGGGAGGGGGTGAGGAGGGAACACTGTGGGAGGCGGTGAGGAGGGAACACTGTGGGAGGCGGTGAGGAGGGATTACTGTGGGAGGGGGTGAGGAGGGATTACTGTGGGAGGGGATGAGGAGGGAACACTGTGGGAGGCGGTGAGGAGGGAACACTGTGGGAGGCGGTGAGGAGGGAACACTGTGGGAGGGAGTGAGGAGGGATTACTGTGGGAGGGGGTGAGGAGGGAACACTGTGGGAGGGAGTGAGGAGGGAACACTGTAGGAGGGATAGTGAGGAGGGAACACTGTGGGAGGCGGTGAGGAGGGATTACTGTGGGAGGGGGTGAGGAGGGAACACTGTGGGAGGCGGTGAGGAGGGAACACTGTGGGAGGGGGTGAGGAGGGAACACTGTGGGAGGCGGTGAGGAGGGATTACTGTGGGAGGGGGTGAGGAGGGATTACTGTGGGAGGGGATGAGGAGGGAACACTGTGGGAGGCGGTGAGGAGGGAACACTGTGGGAGGCGGTGAGGAGGGATTACTGTGGGAGGGGGTGAGGAGGGAACACTGTGGGAGGGAGTGAGGAGGGAACACTGTAGGAGGGATAGTGAGGAGGGAACGCTGTGGGAAGACTGTGGGAGGCGGTGAGGAGGGATTACTGTGGGAGGGGATGAGGAGGGAACACTGTGGGAGGCGGTGAGGAGGGAACACTGTGGGAGGGGGTGAGGAGGGAACACTGTGGGAGGGAGTGAGGAGGGAACACTGTAGGAGGGATAGTGAGGAGGGAACGCTGTGGGAGTGAACACTGTGGTTGGGGTGGTGAGGATCACTCATTCTCTACCTGCTACATAGAGCTGAATGTGGGCAGTGTGCAGCGTCTTCCACTGCTCTGAGGTCTTCAGCACGACACACATGTAGCCGCCCTCGTCCTCCAGCTGCAGTGGTCCGAAGGTCAGCGAGAAGTTGCCCCGGCTAAACTCCTGGTCATCCACTTCCGTCCGGTTATTGTACCTGCGTTCCTGATCACCGAACTGGCTGCCTGTCGCATTCTGAACGTGCACGACAATTGCCCCCCTCTGCCATAACAGCACCTTCTTCTGCAAAGTGCGTTCCTCGTCCCTGTGCGTGCACGGCAGGCTGACACGCTCTCCCTTCATTCCCACCACTTCCGATGGTTCTCCTGCAACTTGAGCGGGATGGGGAGGACACACAGTAAGTATTCTTCTGTCTCCTCTCTGGTATTCTGCTACTGCTCTCTCTCTCATTCCCAAGGTCATTGGGGGAGGGGAGGCTTGGGTCCGATGATGGGTATCTCTCTGCTATCCACGGACTAGCTGGTGAATATGTCTGATGATGACGTCGTGTCATCGACAGTGTCAAGGATTGCAGTGTTGGCTGGTGGGCTAAGAGGCTGCAAAGATAGTTTAGTGGGGATAAGAGTGAGGTCTTGCAATTCAAATCAGTAGAACTTTCACAGTGAACACAGGGCCCTGGGGAATGTTCCAGAACAGAGTGACCCACGGGTACAGAGTGGAGGAGTTGGGTTACGTTGCAAGTATATTGCAGTTGTACAAGACATTAATGAGGCACATGGAGTATCTTGCTCAGTTTTTTGTCTCCCTACTATAGAAAAGATACCATTAAACTGTAGAGAGCGCAGAGGAGATTTACGAGGATGTTGTTTGGACTCAAGGTATGGAAAGTTGGAATTTTATTCCTTGGAGTGTTGGAGACCTGGGGGAGATCTTACAGAGGTGTATAAAATCACCGGGAGCATGGACGGCGAGGTTTAAGGTTAGAGGGGAGATATTTAATAGGGACCCAAGGGGATACTTTTCTACCCAGAGGGTGATGGGTATACGGAACAACATGCTGCGGAAGTGGCTGAGACAGATACATTAACAACGTTTAAACGGGCATGGATGGGAAAGATTTAGAGCAGTGGTTCCAGGGAGGCCGTGAATTTGGATGGAAAAAATTTATATATTTACTTTCACCAACTTCTAACAGAAATTTAACACTTCCTTCAACTTTATAAATGTTGGCAACAAACCACAGTAGTAAGGCCTTATTTCCAATGATGAGACAGCCTACAGAGGAGAAAAAGCCAAGAAAACAACCTCTCCCTCAATGTCGAAATAACGTTTATCGTGGATTACAGGAGGAATGGAGACATCAATGGGACTGTAGTTGAGAGGGTGAGTAGCTTCAAGTTCCTCGGTGTACACATCACTGATGATTCATCTGGAGCATACATACCGGCTGTGTGGTGAAAAAAGCACAACAGAGCCTCTTTCACCTCAGGCAGCTGAAGAAGTTTGGCATGACTCCCCAGATCCTGAGAACTTTCTACAGGGACACCATCGACAGCATCCTGACTGTCTGTGTCATCACCTGGTACGGGAACGGTACTGCCCTCAATCGCAGGGCACTGCAGAGAGTGGTGCGGACAAGGCTGTGTGTCTGTGGATGTGAACTTTCCTCAGTTCAGGACATCTACAGCAGCAGCTGTGTAAAAAGGGCCCAGGGGATCATCAGGCACATGGGTACTACAGTATAAACGCCAGGATCAACAGGTTCCGGGACAGCTTCTTTCACCAGGCCATCAGATTTATCAATGATTGCATATCTGACTGTGTATACAAAACAATTCTGTATAATCTTAGTGTTTCGGCAATATCCTTCCACATTTCCCCTCTTTATTGCTTCTACATTGCATAAACAGATGCAACAGAAAGAATTTTACTCCCTTGTATGTAATAAATAAATAAATACAAATAGTTTTAGCAGTACCTGTGACTCTGTCACCAACAGAAATCACAGATATTTTCATATCACATTACAGTTGTTACAAATATCTCAAAATATCATTTATGGCATGCTCATTGCTTTTTTTAATGCATAAATAAAGAAGCACATGTCACAATTTTTAAAAACTATTCTGATAACTGTATTTCAATAAAATTGGTGTCTTTTGTAATCCTATGTACTCTATTTTATATATTTAAATATATTATTCTGTGAAAGGGTCCATAGGCTTCAATGGCCTGCCCAAGTGGTCCATGGCATAAAAAAGGTTGGGAGCACCTGGAATAGAGGGATAAGGGCCAAAATGCAGGAAAATTGAATCAACTTGGATGGGAACCTTGATTGGCACGGGGCAGTTAAGCCGAAAGGCCTGATTCTGTGCTGAAAAACACTGTAACACACACACACACACACACACACACACACACACACACACACACACACACACACACACACACACACGCAGTCTCACACACACACTCACACACACACACTCACACACACACACACACACTCACACACTCACTCACACACACACACTCACACACACACACACACACGCATTCTCACACACACACACACACACACACTCACACACACACACACACACGCAGTCTCACACACACACTCACACACACACACACACACACACACACTCAGTCTCACACACACACTCACACACACACACTCACACACACACACACACACTCACACACTCACTCACACACACACACTCACACACACACACACACACGCAGTCTCACACACACACTCACACACACACACACACACACACACACGCAGTCTCACACACACACTCACACACACACACTCACACACACACACACACACTCACACACTCACTCACACACACACACTCACACACACACACACACGCATTCTCACACACACACACACACACACTCAGACACACACACACGCACACACTCACACACTCACTCACACACACTCACACACACACTCACACACACACACTCACACACACACACACTCACACACTCACTCACACACACACACTCACACACACACACACACACTCATTCTCACACACACACACACACACACACACACTCAGACACACACACACGCACACACACACGCACACACACACGGACACACACACTCACTCAGACTTATACACACACATTCTCACACACACTCACACAGACATACACACGCATTCTCATACAGACTTACATACATTCTCACATGGCTCACACTTATACACAGACACACACGCATTCTCATAGACTTGCATTCTCACATGCACTCACAGACTTATACACACACACGTTCTCACACGCACTCACAGAATTACACACACACATTCCCACACACTCACTCAGAATTACACACACACACACATTTTCACACATACTGTTTTGGAGGCTTTGACTGAACCCAGGTCTCTGAGGCTGTGAGATAGTGGCTCTTTAGCAAAATATAATGTTTCCTACACCCCAACCCATCCTTGTGACCCCGATGCTGATGCCCAATTGCCTCAGCCATTGCTGGATTGGAAAGTTTCTGGCCGGTTTTGCGCTCAGTGCCCCTCCCTCTCTTCTCATGAGTAAATCACACTGAATGCCACAGACCTGTGCTCTCACCTGCTTGCACGCACATGACCAAAAGGTTCAGGCTCAGCAACCAGTCCTTCATCCTGTGGCAGAGAGAAAACATGGGAATTAATCTCAGACCATTTAGCTTTGTGCCCAGGCTGCAGGCCTGCACTGTCTCCAGGGAGATCAAATGCCCCTCTTCTTCTCTTGCTCTGTTCCATCCCCTCTCCGCACTCCATTGTCCCAGGAAGCTGGGTCTCTTTATAAGGATGTTCTGGCCTCATGGAGCCCTCAGGAATGTGTCAGATCACTTGTAGATTGTGGCCCTCTGTAGCAAGGTCCTGGGGCTCACTATTGACATCCACAAAACCTTTGGACCCTTTTGAGAAAATAATTTAAGCTGTGAGTCTCTCTATAATATCCCAGAGCCTCCTGATTATTCTTGAGGCTTGAACATGAGACCTGGGCCTCTCCAGAAAGGCACTGAGACTATTGCATTTCAAGAAAGCCACGTGTCTCACCGGTCATCCTTGCTAAGGCAAAGTGGAGTTTATTGTCAGATGTGCACAGGTGTAATGCAAAGACTTACTCGAGCAGCTCCACAGGCACAAGGAGACACAACGTTCACAAAAATACATAAACTTAGCATAAGTTATGCATAAATTTACAAGAAAGAACAGAAATTGAACAAAATCAATGTCTAATTGTAGTGCAGAATGGCCACAGTGTTGCTATAGTGTTGGTTCAGGAACCAAATGGTTGAAGGGAATTAACTGTTCCTGAACCTGCTGTGGAACTTCAGGCTCCTGTACTGCAGTGGAAGCTGAGAGAAGATGCCATGTCCTTGGTGGTGAGGATCTTTGATGATGGATGTTGTCTTCTCGAGACAGCACCTCCTGGCTGATCCCTGCTGCATGTTCACCCTCCACCATCCTGAAGCCAACAATCAGCTTTTCAGTTTCGCACCACACCATCAGGTATTTGACCCCAATCTTGTACACTGAGTCATCATCACCACTGATTCATTCAGAGATAGTGGTGTTGTCAGTGAGTTTGTGTTAAGCTTGTGTCTAAGATCCCAAGGCCCTGGGAATTCATTAAGGTTCTGGTGTCATGTGTGACGCCAAGCAGAGGTACTGAACGGGTGATGCTAATGAGAGAGATAAGAAAGACAATGGAGAAACATTCAAAATGCTAATAAGAGAGAAGAGAGGGATTAACTGAAAAGAAATACAATTCAGATATTGACAGACCGGTTGCTTGGAACCTGAACTGTTTGAAGTTTGATGGACAGGTGATACCCCAGCAGGGGGATAAAAGGAGCAGGTTTGCTAAGGCACGAGACACACCACGAGACCCTGGAAAGAGCAGTGTGCCCCCACAAGTTGGTGGGCGTTTAGAGGACCGGTTCGCGGGAACCGATCAGAGGCTCACAGGGTGTAAAGGTACAATTGGTGGGAGCCTGGGGTGTGTGTCCGCCCTTGCCTGGGTGCCGGGTTCACCGCGGAAGAACGATCATATCCGGAACGGAGGGGTCACAGTCGGTGACCACAACGGGATAGAAGACATCAAAAGGGCTGCTGGAAAACAACTGCGAAAACATCAAAAGGTCTGCCTGAAACTAAATTGCATCTCTCTCTCTCTCCCCCCAATGGTACGACAACAGTGATTACTGCGAACAGCACTAAACTGAACTGAACTCTGCTTCACTTAAGACTGATCATTTTACCCCTAGACTGCGATAGAGCTTGGTTGATTCCTATTACCCTAGTCCTGTGTATATGTGTGTATTATCATTGCTAATCTGTTACATTTATATCCTTACGATTAGTGTACTGTATTACCTATTTCTTTAATAAAACTTTATTAGTTCCAGTAATCCAGACTCCAACGAGCGTTTCTTTAATAAAACTTTATTAGTTCCAGTAATCCAGACTCCAACAAGCGTTCCATTTCTGCTGGTTTGGCAACCGAGTTACTGGGTACGTAACATAAGAGGGGATCTCGTCTGGGATTTTGAACGCAAAAATTTGGGACTGGGTAAATTGATTGGGTTAAAATTTCTGAAAGAAAGAAAGGGCAAACAGCAGAAATGGAGATTGAGGAATTTCTAAAGGCGCCAACCTTGGAGGCATTAGAGGATGCCAGGATATCAGAATTGGCGACTGTTGCCAAATGGTTGAATCTTTTTAAGGGGAAGCCGACAATGAGGAGAGCGGAGATGCACAGAGCTATCATTGAGCATTATGTATCTAAAGGTATGTTTCCCCAAGGGGAGCTGGAGGTGGTATCTATGGGAAAACCTGGTGGAGAAGCGGTGCAGCTGCAGATGGAAAAATTAAGACTCGAGCACGAGTTCCGAGTAAAGCAGTTAGAACGAGAAGAGAAAGAGAAGGAAAGGGAGTTTGAGCTGGAGAAGTTAAGGATGACGTTAGAGAGGGGCCAAATGCCGAACCAAGGTGGAGGGTTCAAGGTGACCCAGGGGGTTAGGCTGGTTCCCCCATTTGAGGAGGCCGATGTTGATCGGTACTTTCTACATTTTGAAAAAGTTGCTGCAAGTCAGGATTGGCCGAGGGATAAGTGGGCTGTTTTGCTTCAGAGTGTACTTAAAGGAAAAGCCCAGCAAGCTTACTCGGCATTGTCCGCAGAAGATGCCCAGAGGTATGATGTGGTGAAAGAGGCTATACTCAGGATTTATGAGTTGGTCCCGGAGGCATACCGGCAAAGGTTCCGGAATGTGAGGAAGCAGTGGGGACGCTCGTATTTAGAGTTTGCCCGTGAGATGCAGATGTATTGTGAGTGTTGGTGCACCTCGAAAGGGGTCACTGGGGATTATGACAGACTGCTACAGCTAATAATGATTGAGCAACTTAAAGGTTGTGTCCCTGAAGGTATGAGGACCTATCTAGATGAGAAAGAGGCAGAAACCTTAGCCGTGACTGCTAAGTTAGCAGATGAGTACGCGTTAACACACGAAGTCAAGTTTACCCCGAGTAAGAGCTACCAGAAGGGTAGTCAAGAGGGTGGAGAGAGTCCACCAGAAAAGCCAGAAAGTAGGCCGGGGACTAGTGAGAAGGATAAGGAAGACCGGGAGCAGTTTGGTAGGAAGTCTCCTGGGGTCGTATGCTATAATTGTGGGAAAGCTGGTCACATTGTGTCCAGGCATTTTGCCCCAAAGAAGGAGACAGGGAAAGGAAAAACGGCGACTCCGACTGGCTGTATTGAGCCGGCAAACAAACCGCTAGGGGAGAAGAGGTCTGATAGAGTTCAGGAAGGGCGTGAGAAGTTTATTTTGGCTGGATTGGTGTCGGTGAAGGAGTGGTCAAACCCAGTTCCAGTACGGATCTGGAGAGACACTGGAGCTTGTCAGTCATTGATATTAAGGAGGGTGTTAGACTTTAGCTCAGAGACCGAGACTGGGGAGGTCAGTGTGATAAAAGGCATTGGGAAAGGGACTGAAGCAGTACCTTTGCACCAGATACACCTAAAAAGCGACTTGGTCTCCGGACCGGTCACGATAGGGGTGAGGCCCGAATTACCGATGGAAGACGTGGAGGTTTTACTTGGTAATGACCTTGCAGGTGGAGATGTGTACCCAGCAGTAAAGCTGACGAGTAAGCCTGCCAGGACCGAGGACCCGCCCATGGACTCATATGTTTATCCTGTTTGTGCAGTGACTCGGCGCATGTCCAGAAAGGCTGCCGAAGCGAATGTAGATCTAGCTGAGAAGTTTTTACCAGCCTTGTACCAGGACGGATAGAAAGTGAGAAGAAGGAGAATAGTGGAGTGGAAGGAAGTGAGGGAGTTGAGGTAGACTTATCATTAGCGAGGAAGGAATTTATACAGGCACAGGAGCAAGATGAGGAGCTGATGGTTTTGACGGAGACAGCTCTCTCCGAAGCAGAAATAAAAAGGGAACCAGTGGGCTATTATGTGAAGGAGGGAGTAGTAATGAGGAAGTGAAGACCAAGCAGATGAGGAGTGGGGGTGGTAGTGCCGAAAATTTATAGGGACGTGATTTTTAACCTGGCCCACAAGATACCCCTTGGTGGACATTTTGGGGTGAGGAAAACAGTCGATAGAATTATGAAAGAGTTTTACTGGCCGAAAATGAGGAAAGATATTGTTGAATATTGTAGGCGATGTCATTTATGTCAGGTGGTAGGAAAGCCGAACCAGGTCCTGCCTAAGGCGCCCCTTCGACCGATACTCGCTTTTGGGGAACCTTTCTCCCGAATAATTGTGGATTTTGTCGGTCCCCTGCCCAGAACTGCGAGTGGGCGAGAGTATGTGATGACTATGATGTGCGCTGCCACCAGGTTTCCGGAGGCGGTGCCCCTGGCAAGCGTCAAGGCTCCCGCAGTGGTAAAGGCACTTGTGAAAATTTTCACTATGGTGGGGCTCCCCAGGGAAATCCAGTCAGATCAGGGGAGTGTCTTCATATCTCACACATTCCAACGGATGTTGGATGAGATGGGAGCAAAGCAGATTTTGGCCTCTGCGTACCACCCAGAGTCCCAAGGGGGCATTGGAAAGATTCCACGCAACATTAAAGACCATGATTAAAATTTATTGTCAAGAGAACACTAGGGACTGGGATGATGCCTTGCCCCTTCTGTTATTTGCCGTAAGGGACACGGTTCAGGAGTCATTGGGGTTCAGCCCATTCGAGCTTGTCTTCGGTCATTGGTCCAGAGGACCCCTTGACCTTACTGAAAGAGCAATGGTCCAGTCCGGCAGTACAAGTCAATATGATTGACTACGTTTTAAAATTTTGTGAGAGGCTTAAAAGGATCTGTGACCTTGCCAAAGAAAATCTATGACACTCCCAAACTAAAATGAAACAGTGGTATGATAGATGTGCCCGCAAACAAGTGTTTCAAGTGGGCGATCGGGTCTTAGTTCTGTTTCCAGTGGTAACCAAACCCCTCCAGTCGAGATTCCACGGTCCGTACAAAGTGATTAAAAAGATAGACTCTTTGAATTATGTTATCAAAACGCCAGACAGGCGTAAGCCAACACAATTAGTACACATTAATATGCTAAAAGCTTGCCACGATCAGAAAGCAGATCTAGTTGGTGTTATCACGAAAATTAATGAGGCTGGGGTGCCAAATGATAAGGGGAAAACCCATCTTGAAAAGATAAATATGGTGTCAACCAGATTGGAGAACTCTATTGTTTTGGCCAACTTTGCTGATAAGGTCTCTCACTTAACCCCTGAACAGAGCGAGTCGCTGATAAAGCTAATTAACCGGCTGGCAGATGTATGTCCGGATGCCCCGAGGCGATGCAAGGAGACGGTATATGATGTTGTTGTCACCTCAGATCAGCCTATTAAGCAACACCCCTATAGGATGAACTTGGAGAAGGGCAAGCAAGTGGAGAAAGAAATTGAACACATGCTCGCCACGGATATTATTAGGCCATCCAAATCGGAATGGGCGTCTCCCTGTGTGGTTCTCCCGAAAGCCGATGGGAGCATATGATTCTGTACAGATTACAGAAAGGTGAACGCCTTCACAAAAACTGATGCTTACCCCATCCCAAGGGTAGACGATTGCATCAATAAAGTGGGGAGAGCTAAGTAGATCACAAAGATCGATTTGCTGAAAGGGTACTGGTGCGTTCCTTTAACCGACCGGGCTAGAGAAATCTCAGCATTTTTCACTCCACCCGAGTTATACGAGTATAACGTTTTACCTTTTGGCATGAAAAACGCCCCAGGGACCTTTCAAAGGATGATTAATTCCGTGATAAAAGGGTTAAAGAATGCAGAAGCTTATATTGATGATTTAGTGGTCTGGAGTGACACGTGGGAGGAGCACATTGTGGCAGTAGAGGAACTGTTTAAACGGCTGTCTGAAGCCAACCTGACAGTGAACCTCGCGAAAAGTGAGTTCGGCCACGCTAAGGTCACTTATCTGGGATATGTGGTAGGACAGGGGCAGCTGGCACTGATGCAGGCTAAGGTGCAGGCTATCTCTGAAGTTCCCATCCCGACGGACAAGAGAGCCCTGAGAAGGTTCTTGGGGATGGTGGGGTACTATCGGAAGTTTTGCAA
Source organism: Mobula hypostoma (assembly GCF_963921235.1). Classification (NCBI taxonomy): domain Eukaryota; kingdom Metazoa; phylum Chordata; class Chondrichthyes; order Myliobatiformes; family Myliobatidae; genus Mobula; species Mobula hypostoma. The sequence continues at coordinate 572,555 of NW_026948125.1, forward strand.
AAACTTTGCGGATATTACCCTCCCTCTTACTAAGCTCTTGCCGAAGAATGCGAAGTTTGTGTGGAACAACCTTTGTCAACAAGCCTTCGAGAGTCTGAAGGCCATTCTGTGTCACCACTCTGTATTGAATGCGCCTGACTTTTCAAAACCCTTCTCTCTAGCAACAGATGCTGGCGATGAAGCAGCCGGGGCGGTGCTGTTTGCAGACAGACAAAGAGGAAATTGAACACCCAGTGGCTTATTTTTCGAAGAAACTTAATATCCATCAGAGAAATTATTCCACTGTGGAGAAGGAATTATTGGCAATCATACTAACATTACAACATTTTGAGGTTTATATTTGTCCGGCACGGAAACCACTGATAATTTACACTGATCACAATCCATTAGTGTTTTTGGCCACAATGAAGGATAAAAACAAACGCTTACTAAGATGGAGCCTGGTCTTACAGGAATTTGATATTAAGATAAAACATATAAAAGGAACGGACAATGTGATTGCTGACTCTCTGTCAAGGTGTTAAAACTTAAAGTTCTCTGTATTAACCAAATAGCTGATGACTACCTGTATATTAGTGTGTATGCAATAATGTGCATCCATGCCCATAATTTTTACCCCGGTAAAAATCCTTTTAAGGGTGGGGGTGTCATGTGTGACGCCAAACAGAGGTACCGGACGGATGATGCTAATGAGAGAGATAAGAAAGACAATGGAGAAACATTCAAAATGCTAATAAGAGAGAAGAGAGGGATTAACGGGAAAGAAACACAATTCAGATATTGACAGACCGGTTGCTTGGAACCTGAACTGTTAGAAGTTTGATGGACAGGTGATACCTCAGCAGGGGGATAAAAGGAGCAGGTTTGCTAAGGCACGAGACACACCACGAGACCCTGGAAAGAGCAGTGTGCCGCCACAAATTGGTGGGAGTTTAGAGGACCAGTTCGCGGGAACCAACCAGAGGCTCACAGGGTGTAAAGGTACGATCAGTGGGAACCTGGGTGTGTGTCCACCCTTGCCTGGGTGCCGGGTTCACCGCGGAAGAACGATCGTATCTGGAACGGAGGGGTCACAGTTGATGATCACAGTGGAATAGAAGACATCAAAAGGTCTGCCGGAAAACAACTGCGAAGACATCAAAAGGTCTGTCTGAAACTAAATTGCATCTCTCTCTCTCTCCCCCCAACGGTACGACAACAGCGATTACTGTGAACTGCACTAAACTGAACTGAACTCTGCTTCACTTAAGACGGTTCATTTTACCCCTAGACTGTGATAGAGATTGGTTGATTCCTACTACCCTAGTTCTGTGTATATGTGTATATTATCATTGCTAACCTGTTACATTTATATCCTTACGATTAGTGTACTGTATTACTTATTTCTTTAATAAAACTTTATTAGTTCCTAGTAATCCAGACTCCAACGAGCGTTCCATTTCTGCTGGTTTGGCAACCCAGTTACTGGGTACGTAACATTTAGGGATTGACTGTGGGGAACTGAAGCTTTCTAGAAAGTCCTTTGGCCCTCTGGTGTGACTCTAACTCTAGATGTATGTCCTGGGACCCTGATTTTGGACCCCCTAATGTGGTTCTAACTCCGGAGACCCTCTGACAAGTTTTGGGTCTTCTGCTGGCCAGGAAATCACCTCCAGCAAAGCCCTGTGTCAGTCAAAATACGTCCACCTTGTCTAGGGCCCCGGGAGAAGATTTTGGATTTCCCAGTAAGGCACCCAGGCCCATGGGACAACCCTGGGAGCAGCCTAACCACAATCCCAGGCTTAGGAATGGATCCACCAGAAAGGTCCTAACCCAAGCAGAATCTGGGAAGAGGGTCAGAAGACGGGGAGGGTGGGAGAGCTCGCCTCATGATTACTCTGTCCTTGGCCGCTCTCTTGTGCAGCTGGTGGTGGTGGAAGGAGTTGGCACCTCTGCTTGAAGTTTGGTGGCAAGGTTATCGGCCTCTTTGGGGGAAACCCAGCTGAACCAGGGCCTCTCTTTGTGGTTAGAGGGCAAACAAATCCATACAGATTTTTCAAAAAGACCAGCTCCTTCTTCAAGGGACTTTATAGGTGGATTTTCTCAGCTAAATAAATCCCTGAATCTAAGGAAGAACGTGCTGGCATTGGGGAGAGTGCAGAGGAGGTTCACATGAATGATCCCGGGAATGAAAAGATTAATGTATAAGGAGTATTTGATGTCTCTGGGCCTGTTCTTGCTTGAGTTTAGAAGAATGAGGGAGAATCTTATTGAAACCTAACCAATATTGAAAGACCTAGATAGAGTAGTATTCCCAAGATCCCATTGGACGGGGTAAGGGAAGAAGTGCCGGGGTTCAGATCTGGTGATGGTGAAGGAACGTCTGACAGATGTCCGAGTGGGGATGGCAGAGCTCGGAACCAGGTGATGATGTCCCTAAGCTTTCACACTCCCCTCTGTTTTCAGGGCGGAAAGAGGTGAGCGTTCAGGAGGGGCTGTCGGAGTAGCTCGTGTGTTATATAGACTGTAGCCATATTACAGCCACTGTGTGCCAGTGGTGGTGGTGGGGGGGGGGCAGTGTTTGGGGATTTGGTGCCAATTGAGCAGAATTAGGCCATTCAGCGCATCAAGACTACTCCATCATTCTATCATGACTGATTCTTTTTCATCAGTCGGGGCACTGAGTACAGGAGTTGGGACATTATGTGGCAGATGTACAAGACATTAAAAAGCAATTAAAAAGTGGTGTTCAGTTCTGGTCGTCCAGCTATGGGAAAGATGGCATTAAGCAGGTAAGAGTGCAGAGGAGATTAAGGAGGCTGTTTCTAGGACTTGAGGGACTGAGTTATGAAGAAAGAATGGGCAGACTCAGACCTCATGCAGTTAAGAAACCTGAGGGGTGACCTTACAGAGGTCATGAGAGTCACAGATAAGGTGAACATGCACAGTCATTTTCCCCATTGTTGGGAATCAAGAACTAAAGGGAACAGGTTTAATGTGAGAGGGTGAGATTTCATAGGAACCTGAGCTGAAACCTTTTCACCCAGAGGATGGTCTGTATATGGAACAAGCTGCTAGAGGAAGTGGTTGAGGAAAGTACATTAACAACATTTAAAAGACACTTGAACAGGTACATGGATAGGAAGGGTTTAGAGGGATGTTGGTCAAATGGGACCAGCTTAGATGGGAAACTGGGTTGGCATGGACCAGGTGGGGTGAAAGGCCTTTTACGATGGACAGTTTTATTCAACTGCGTTCTCCCTGTAACCCCTGACTAATCAACAACCTATCGGTCCCCACTTTCAATATACCCAATGACGGCCTCCACAGCCGTCTGTGGCAATGAATTCCACAGATTCACCAGCCTCTGGATAAAGCAATTCCTCCTCATCTCTGTTCTAATGGGACGTCCCTCTGTTCGGAGACTGTGTCCTCTGGTCCTAGACTCACCCTCTATAGGAAAATCCTCTCCACATCCACCTTGTCTAGGCCTTTCAATATTCGATAGGTTTCAATGAGATTCTATCTCATTTTTCTGAACTTCAGTGAGTACAGGCCCAGAGTCATCCAACCCTCCTCATGCATTGACCTATCGTCCCCAGGATCGTTCCTGTGAACCTTCTCTGGACCTTTTCCAATGCTAGCACCTGGACTGTGGCAGCTCGAGGGGAGCGGTTTACCCCAACCTTCTCTGGGGAGAGTGGCTGGGGAAGGAGGGAGGGGCAATAAATGCTGGTCTGAGTCAGTGAGGGGCAGTCCCAAGTACAAGTGCCGAAGCCAGTTAACGGGGTCTGTTACCCACAAGCCATTGTCACTGCCTCTCTATGGAGTGAGACTCTGGGATCCCAGGTCAAAGGTGAATCAAGCTCAGAAATAAAATGGTTCCGGGGAGAGTCTAAGTCTGGATAGTTCTGGCAGTCAGGAGTAAACTAGGGGTAAACCGACAGATCTGAGAAAATCTCGGCATCATCCAACCAAGAAGGCAGACTCACCTGTTAACTACAAACACAGAACCGTACAGTACAGGAACAGACTTTTTGGCCCACAATATCATGCCAGATTAATTAAGCTCAGACACCTCACTCCTCCTCTCTCCCTGTACATTCACGTGTGCGTCTAACAACACCTCTATCGTATCTGCCTCCCCCACCGTCCCAGGCAGCTCATTCCAGGCTCCCACCACTCATTTCTCCTCTCTCCCTGTACGTTTATGTGTGTGACTAACAACACCCCAATCGTATCCACCCCCACCACCACCCCCCCGCCCCAGGCAGCTCATTCCAGGCTCCCACCACTGTCTGTGTTAAAAAAAAACCTTGCCCTCACATCTCCTTTAAACTTTGCCCCTCTCACACAGGGTTGGGGAATCCAGAACTGGAGGCCACAGGTTTAAGGCAAGAGGGAGAGATTCACAGGGAAAGAATGGAAGGCTTCTCTGGGCCTTCTACAACTGCAGGAAGACATCCATGACCTCTAATCGAATCCTCTTGCATGGAAGCCAACACATTGTTTGCCATTCTGCATGATACAGCTGTACAGGACGCTGGTGAGAGCACACAGAGTACTGTGTACAGTTCTGGGCCCCCAGCACTAGGAAGGATGTCATTACGCTGGAGAGGGTGCAGGAAAGATTCACGAGGATGTTACTGGGACTGGAGGGTTTGCATTATAATGAGAGGATGTTACTGGGACTGGAGGGTTTGAGTTAAAAGGAGAGGATGTTACTGGGACTGGAAGGTTTGAGTTATAAGGAGAGGATGTTACTGGGACTGGAAGGTTTGAGTTATAAGGAGAGGATGTTACTGGGACTGGAGGGTTTGAGTTATAAGGAGAGGATGTTACTGGGACTGGAGGGTTTGAGTTATAAGGAGAGGATGTTACTGGGACTGGAGGGTTTGAGTTATAAGGATAAGGTGGGTGATCACAAACCTTTCCCCAGGGTAGGAGAGCCTTAACCTCGAGGCACAGGTTTAAGGTGAGATTCAATAGGAAGCTGAGGGGTAGGTTTTCCGGGGGAAGTGTTTGAGGTAGGTACATTAACAACATTTTAAGGGCAGGTACATGGATAGGAAAGGTGCAGAGTAATATGGGCCAAGACTCTCTCTCTGATTCTGAGATCTATCCTCAGTCTCTGCCACTCCAGAGAAATCAATGTCTCTCCTTATAGCTCACACCCTCTAGTCCAGGCAGCAAGCTGGTGAACCCTCTCCACATCCTTTCAGAGCCTTGCACAACACTCCAAATGCACTTGACCAAAGTTCTACACAGCTGCTATGTGACTTCCTGCTTGTGCCCAATGACAAGCATGCCGACTGCCTGTGCAGGGACTCTCAGGGAGCTGGGGACTTAGACTCCAGGATCGTGCTGTACATCAGCACTTGTTCAGGGTCCTGTCCATTTACGTTTGACCTCCCAAAGGGCAACACCTCACACTTGCCCAGATTAAACTTCATCGGCCATTTCTCTGCACACATTCCCAGCTGATTAATCACTCAGACTGCGATGATTCGATGTGGCCCCATATTAGGTTTGAGAGGATGGAGATGTATCTGAGACATTCCTGGGATCATCCTGCTTCTGCGAGGTACAGGGCTACCCTGTGGTAGGTCTCAGTTAGTCCCAGGTTTGGCCCTGGTTGCCCTTAGCCCTGCAGCAGCCCCTGTACAATCCTGCATGAGAGCTGGGACAGACCTAGGGTAGGTCTGTGCTCTGAACTAACTCACATGCGTTACAAGGAAATGGTGAGTGAGCAAAGACTTTTCTCTTTGCATAGCGGTGTACCAGATGAAAAGAGGCACAGATCAATTGGTAATCAGAGGCTTTTTTCCCAGGTGGAAATGGCTAATATGAGGGGGCATAATAAGGTGATTGGAGGAAAACTGGAGGAGCTCAGGAGGAAGATGGCACCTAACGGCGATTCCTTTGCTTGAATCTTTGGAAACAGCTCTGTTTCTATCTTTAATATCTTTTTTTTACCCTTTCAAGGTTCTATTAGAGACCCTGACCTGGAGTTACACGCTGACTTCAGTTCTTTGCGGAAATGTGACCTGCTCTCAGGGCCTCACGACCGGCTCCTTTTCAATTTGCCAAGGACGTGGCCTGGAGGACTAGTGTACGTTCCGGGTGGCTCTGCAGACGAGCAGATTCAAGGCCAGTGCTGCCGCCTGATGCATCATGGGAGACGGAAGATCGAAAGCAGTGAGCTGGCTGCTGGCTGTGTGTCCAGAGACCCGAGTTCTTTGGGCACAGAGCTCAGAAAAAGCGACGCAACAGACTTTTAACACCATACACCAGCGAGTTGCTTGTTATGTCTGCCCTCTCACTATGAAACGTGACCCCAGTGGGCTTTCCACAGGGGCTTCAGTTTGCTTATCCCACATCCCATTAAACAGGCGTGTGGATCATTGGCCGCTGTCATCTTTCCCTCCCCCTACAAGTCTGTGTGAGAAGTGGGGGGGGAATTCCGAGGGTGTCCAGTCGTGGGGTTCTGAAATGGGATCTGTGTGGATGGGTAGTCGCTGGATAGCAGACAGTGTGTAGGCTGAAGAGGCTCTTTCTACACTCCCTTCCTCACACATGAGATGAGTCCTGCCTCTCCCGAGTGTACTCATGTAAACAGTTCAGCCAACCCCTCCCCAGGAAACATTGGTCAATGTGAGCACTGTTGTGATGGACCGAGCTGTCTGCTGCGACAATGCATCCTTCCAGTACCCACCCTACCCCCCCACCAACTCCTCTTTCCATCCTCTGACAATTCACACACTCTATCACTAATCAATGTCCACAAACTGAGTTGGCATAGACCACTGACAGGTAATGTTTGAAACTCACCACATGTGGCTGTATCCTGTTGGACCCCTACACCCCTCCCTGTCTCTGTATCCTGTTGGATCCCTACGCCCCTCCCTGTCTCTGTATCCTGTTGGGCCCCAACACCCCTCCCTGTCTCTGTATCCTGTGGGCCCCTACACCCCTCCCTGTCTCTGTATCCTGTGGGCCCCTACACCCCTCCCTGTCTCTGTATCCTGTGGGCCCCTACACCCCTCCCTGTCTCTGTCTCTTGTTGGGCCCCTACACCCCTCCCTGTCTCTGTATCCTGTTGGGCCCCTACACCCCTCCCTGTCTCTGTCTCTTGTTGGGCCCCAACACCCCTCCATGTCTCTGTATCCTGTTGGGCCCCTACACCCCTCCCTGTCTCTGTATCCTGTTGGGCCCCTACACCCCTCCCTGTCTCTGTCTCTTGTTGGGCCCCTACACCCCTCCCTGTCTCTGTATCCTGTTGGGCCCCTACAACCCTCCATGTCTCTGTATCCTGTTGGGCCCCTACACCCCTCCCTGTCTCTGTATCCTGTTGGGCCCCTACAACCCTCCATGTCTCTGTATCCTGTTGGGCCCCTACAACCCTCCATGTCTCTGTATCCTGTTGGGCCCCTACACCCCTCCCTGTCTCTGTCTCTTGTTGGGCCCCTACACCCCTCCCTGTCTCTGTATCCTGTTGGGCCCCTACACCCCTCCCTGTCTCTGTATCCTGTTGGGCCCCTACACCCCTCCCTGTCTCTGTCTCTTGTTGGGCCCCTACACCCCTCCCTGTCTCTGTATCCTGTTGGGCCCCTACAACCCTCCATGTCTCTGTATCCTGTTGGGCCCCTACACCCCTCCCTGTCTCTGTCTCTTGTTGGGCCCCTACACCCCTCCCTGTCTCTGTATCCTGTTGGGCCCCTACACCCCGCCCTGTCTCTGTATCCTGTTGGGCCCCTACACCCCTCCCTGTCTCTGTATCCTGTTGGGCCCCTACACCCCTCCCTGTCTCTGTATCCTGTTGGGCCCCTACACCCATCCCTGTCTCTGTGTCCTGTTGGGCCCCAACACCCCTCCCTGTCTCTGTCTCTTGTTGGGCCCCTACACCCCTCCCTGTCTCTGTATCCTGTTGGGCCCCTACACCCATCACTGTCTCTGTAACTCCCTCTGGCCCTGAAACCCCCCCACCCACCTTTGTACCTATTGTCAAGCTCCCTACCCACATCCCCCCTCCACAGAGGACTTTGTGTTTCTCCTCCTCCCTCTCTCTCTGCCTATCCCCTCTTCCTCTACTCCATCTCTCTCCTAATCTTCCTTTCTGTTCCCATCTTCCTCTCCCCATATCCTTCTCTACCTCTTTCCTCCCTATCACCCTCTCTCACCAACACACTCTCTCTCTCCCCATCACACTCTCTCTCTCTCTCCATCATTGAACATTGAAATTCAAGCAGTCCAGCGCAGGAATAGACTATTTGGCCCAGTAAGCTGTGCAGAACCAGCAAAAACCCCCTAAAACTAATCCCTCCTACCTGCACAATGTCTATGTCCCTCCATTGTCCTTACATCCATGTGCCTACCCAATCATTTCTTAAAAGTCTCTGCCACCATTCCAGACGTCCACCACTCTCTGAGTAAAAACCTTACCCCTCACATCCCCCTTGAACCTACCCCCCTCACCTTCAATGCATGGTCTCTGGTATTAGACATTACAATCCTGGGAAACAGTTATCCCCTGTCTACTCTTATCTATGCCTCTCATAACTTTATAATTCTCTGTCAGACTACCCATCAGCCTCCGCCAGAGAAAACAACCCAGGCTTCTCCAGCCCCTCCTGGTAGCATCTGCCCTCTAAACCAGGCAAAGTGCTGGTAAACCCCTTCTGCATCCTCTCCAAAGCCTCAACCTGCTTCCTGTAGTGCGGTGACCAGAACTGTCTGCAATACTCCAGCTGTGGCCTAACAAAGTTTTATAAGTTGCAACATAACCTCTTGATTTTTGAACTCAGTGCCTCAACTAATTAAAAGCAAACATTCCGCAAGCCTTCTTAACCGCCGTACAGTATCGACTTGTGTAGCCACTTCATAGAGCTATGAAATTGGATCCCAAGATCTCTCTGCTCAGCAACACGGTGAAGGATCTTGCCCTTATCAGTGTACTGTCTCCTTGCATTTGCCCCACCAAGGAGCAACACCTCACATTTATCTGGGTTAAACTCCATCTCATTTCTCAGCCCATATCTGCTTCTGATCTATATCACACAAGTTATCTTTGCCAGTGTTCCGCGCTATCCACAACTCCTCCAATCTTGTATCATCCACAAACTTACCAAACACACTCATCTACATTTTCAACACACATCAAAGTTGCTGGTGAACGCAGCAGGCCAGAGAGCATCTCTAGGAAGAGGTACAGTCGACGTTTCGGGCCGAGACCCTTCGTAAGCAACTTTTATGTGTGTTGCTTGAATTTCCAGCATCTGCAGTTTTCCTCGTGTTTGCATCTACATTTTCATCCAGGTCATTTATATACATCACAAACAGCAGACACCACTAATTATAGACCTCCGGCTAGAATAAGTTCCATTGACCACTACCTTCTGTCTTCTATGCACAAGCCAGTTGTGAATCCAAACAGCTGATTTACCGCGGACCCCACGCAGCCTAATGTGCTGGATTAGCCTCCATGAGGGACTTTGTCAAACTCGTTACTCTAATCTTGTAGACAACATCCACCATCTTACCTCCATCATCCTCTCTCTCCCCATCACTCTCTCCCTTTCTCCCTTTTTCTCCATCTCTCTATCCTTCCCTTCCCTCTCTCTGTTCCTCCATCTCTTACCATCTCCCTCTCTCACCTCATCTCCCTGTCACCCTATCCCTCTCTCCGTCTCCTCCCTTTCCCCATTTCCTTCCCTCTCTCTTTCTCTTTCTGAATATTTCCCTCTCTTCCACCTTCCTTCCCTCTTTTTTTCTCTCCCTTGTCTATCGGCACTCTCTCACCTTCTCTCTCTCTCACTCTTTCTTCTCCTCCCTCTCTTTCTCTCCCCCTCCCTCCCATCTCTGTTCTGTTCCCCACTTGTGCTTTTCCACATTACATTACCCCAGACATTCCTGAGATTAATCCCAGGGTGAAGAGCTGGTCGTTAAGGCCAGGAGGAGCTGGATTTACCTGGGCAGGGCGTTGCACAGCGACCGATAGCTCTCTTCCTCACGGGTGTCGCTCGGTCAATGGAAGATGGCAAATGTTGATGTCTGTCCCTGGAACATCAAAGTTCAACTGGAACGAAGACAGAAACCAATGGACTTTCCCCTCTGCAACAGGCCACGTGTGTCACCGAGACAATCAGATTGTTTCACTTCATCTTTGATCTCTGAACCAAATCCATTGGCCGAGAGCTCGACTGGGGCTTTCCCCGCTGTGTGTCAGCCCCTCCCCTCGTCTCTCCTGTGGCTCTGTGGTACCTGAAGTGGGAGGTGAGGCTGATATTTCTTCCCCCGACCTCCCCAGGGTGTTCCCTGCTCCTCCCAATCACAGAGACACCTTCACACTGCTGCCCCCTCTCTCTCCTAATTTCCCAGCTCTTTATTCTTCCCGTCTCTCCTTTATCCCTTCTGTTTGACCCCCTAGTTCCTCCTCACTTCTGATATTTCTGCCCCCTCTCTCCTCTCCCCACCACTGTCTCCCCATCACACCCCTGCACCCCACTCCATCACTGTGACACCCCTGCACCCCACCCCTACAGTCTTTCTGTGGATGCGACTCTCTTCAACCTCTACACTCCTCTGTCACCCCTCCAGAATGTGATGGGTGAGTCCTGTGGGAGGGGGTGAGGAGGGATCGCTATGGGAGGGGCGGTGAGGAGGGAATGCTGAGGGAGGGGGTGAGGAGGGAACGCTGTGGGAGGGAGTGAGGAGGGAACGCTGTGGGAGGGGCGGTGAGGAGGGAACGCTGTGGGAGGGGGTGAGGAGGGAACACTGTGGGAGGGAGTGAGGAGGGAACGCTGTGGGAGGGGCGGTGAGGAGGGAACGCTGTGGGAGGGGGTGAGGAGGGAACACTGTGGGAGGGGACGGTGAGGAGGGAACTGTGGGAGGGGGTGAGGAGGGAACGCTGTGGGAAGGGCCGGTGAGGAGGGAACACTGTGGGAGGGGTGAGGAGGGAACTCTGTGGGAGGGAGTGAGGAGGGAACGCTGTAGGAGGGGTGAGGAGGGAGCGCTGTGGGAGGGAGTGAGGAGGGAACGCTGTGGGAGGGGTGAGGAGGGAGCGCTGTGGGAAGGGTGAGGAGGGAGCTCTGTGGGAGGGGGTGAGGAGGGAATGCTGTGGGAGGGGTGAGGAGGGAACTCTGTGGGAGGGGTGAGGAGGGAGCGCTGTGGGAGGGAGTGAGGAGGGAACGCTGTGGGAGGGAGTGAGGAGGGAACGCTGTGGGAGGGGTGAGGAGGTAATGCTGTGGGAGGGGTGAGGTGGGAGCGCTGTGGGAGGGGACGGTGAGGGTACCCACCAGGTGGAAAATGTGACACCACTGATGGTGAAGGACGAGTGAGAGAGAGCAGGGGGCTAATAAAGTACTCGACAGAAACTATAGTTAGCATGGTTTTATAAACCCCTGTCAGGTCCCCCTCAACTTCCGCCACTCCAGAGAAAACAACCCAAGGTTATCCAGCCTCTCCTCACAGATCATGCCCTGTAACCCAGATGGCATTCCGGTGTCCCTCTTTTCACCTCTCCAGAGTCTCCACATCCTTCCTGTAATGGGCCAACCAACGGCCTGACCTGAATTTTATACAGCCGCATTGTGACCTCCTGACACTCACACACACAACACCCTGACCCTGTACAACCCTGTCTACCTGTGCAGCCACTATCAGGGAGCGGTGCACTTGCACTCCTTTTGTATTTTAAACCTTCTGTCATTATTTGTGTGTTTCCCCCTTCCCTCCAATGTAACGCTCCATTTTCTTCATCCATGTGCTTATCTAAGGCTCCTAAATGTCTCCTGGCACCACCCCTGACAGCATGTCCCCTGGTATCTTCCCTGGCACCACCCCTGACAGCATGTCCCCTGGCATCTGCCCCGGCACCACCCCTGACAGCATGTCCCCTGGTATCTTCCCTGGCACCACCCCTGACAGCATGTCCCCTGGCATCTGCCCCCGGCACCACCCCTGACAGCATGTCCCCTGGCATCTGCCCCCGGCACCACCCCTGACAGCATGTCCCCTGGCATCTGCCCCGGCACCACCCCTGACAGCATGTCCCCTGGCATCTGCCCCCAGCACCACCCCTGACAGCATGTCCCCTGGTATCTTCCCCGGCACCACCCCTGACAGCATGTCCCCTGGCATCTGCCCTGGCACCACCCCTGACAGCATGTCCCCTGGCATCTGCCCCCGGCACCACCCCTGACAGCATGTCCCCTGGCATCTGCCCCCGGCACCACCCCTGACAGCATGTCCCCTGGTATCTTCCCTGGCACCACCCCTGACAGCATGTCCCCTGGTATCTTCCCCGGCACCACCCCTGACAGCATGTCCCCTAGCATCTGCCCCGGCACCACCCCTGACAGCATGTCCCCTGGCATCTGCCCCCGGCACCACCCCTGACAGCATGTCCCCTGGCATCTGCCCCCGGCACCACCCCTGACAGCATGTCCACTGGTATCTTCCCCGGCACCACCCCTGACAGCATGTCCCCTGGTATCTTCCCCGGCACCACCCCTGACAGCATGTCCCCTGGCATCTGCCCCCGGCACCACCCCTGACAGCATGTCCCCTGGTATCTTCCCCGGCACCACCCCTGACAGCATGTCCCCTGGCATCTGCCCCCGGCACCACCCCTGACAGCATGTCCCCTGGTATCTTCCCCGGCACCATCCCTGACAGCATGTCCCCTGGCATCTGCCCCTGGCACCACCCCTGACAGCATGTCCCCTGGTATCTGCCCCCGGCACCACCCCTGACAGCATGTCCCCTGGTATCTGCCCCGGCACCACCCCTGACAGCATGTCCCCTGGCATCTGCCCCCGGCACCACCCCTGACAGCATGTCCCCTGGCATCTGCCCCGGCACCACCCCTGACAGCATGTCCCCTGGCATCTGCCCCGGCACCACCCCTGACAGCATGTCCCCTGGTATCTTCCCCGGCACCACCCCTGACAGCATGTCCCCTGGTATCTGCCCCGGCACCACCCCTGACAGCATGTCCCCTGGCATCTGCCCCCGGCAGCACCCCTGACAGCATGTCCCCTGGCATCTGCCCCGGCACCACCCCTGACAGCATGTCCCCTGGCATCTGCCCCGGCACCACCCCTGACAGCATGTCCCCTGGTATCTCCCCGGCACCACCCCTGACAGCATGTCCCCTGGTATCTGCCCCGGCACCACCCCTGACAGCATGTCCCCTGGCATCTGCCCCCGGCACCACCCCTGAAAGCATGTCCCCTGGCATCTGCCCCCGGCACCACCTCTGACAGCATGTCCCCTGGTATCTGCCCCCGTCTCCACCCCTGACAGCATGTCCCCTGGTATCTTCCCCGGCACCACCCCTGACAGCATGTCCCCTGGTATCTTCCCCGGCACCACCCCTGACAGCATGTCCCCTGGCATCTGCCCCCGGCTCCACCCCTGACAGCATGTCCCCTGGTATCTTCCCCGGCACAACCGCTGACAGCATGTCCCCTGGTATCTTCCCTGGCACCACCCCTGACAGCATGTCCCCTGGTATCTTCCCCGGCACCACCCCTGACAGCATGTCCCCTGGCATCTGCCCCGGCACCACCCCTGACAGCATGTCCCCTGGTATCTTCCCTGGCACCACCCCTGACAGCATGTCCCCTGGTATCTTCCCCGGCACCACCCCTGACAGCATGTCCCCTGGTATCTTCCCCGGCACCACCCCTGACAGCATGTCCCCTGGTATCTTCCCCGGCACCACCCCTGACAGCATGTCCCCTGGCATCTGCCCCCGGCTCCACCCCTGACAGCATGTCCCCTGGCATCTGCCCCGGCACCACCCCTGACAGCATGTCCCCTGGTATCTTCCCCGGCACCACCCCTGACAGCATGTCCCCTGGTATCTTCCCCGGCACCACCCCTGACAGCATGTCCCCTGGCATCTGCCCCGGCACCACCCCTGACAGCATGTCCCCTGGCATCTGCCCCGGCACCACCCCTGACAGCATGTCCCCTCGTATCTTCCCTGGCACCACCCCTGACAGCATGTCCCCTGGTATCTTCCCTGGCACCACCCCTGACAGCATGTCCCCTGGCATCTGCCCCCGGCTCCACCCCTGACAGCATGTCCCCTGGCATCTGCCCCCGGCACCACCCCTGACAGCATGTCCCCTGGTATCTTCCCTGGCACCACCCCTGACAGCATTTCCCCTGGTATCTTCCCCGGCACCACCCCTGACAGCATGTCCCCTGGCATCTGCCCCGGCACCACCCCTGACAGCATGTCCCCTGGCATCTGCCCCCGGCACCACCCCTGACAGCATGTCCCCTGGTATCTTCCCCGGCACCACCCCTGACAGCATGTCCCCTGGCATCTGCCCCCGGCACCACCCCTGACAGCATGTCCCCTGGTATCTTCCCCGGCACCACCCCTGACAGCATGTCCCCTGGCATCTGCCCCCGGCACCACCCCTGACAGCATGTCCCCTGGTATCTTCCCCGGCACCATCCCTGACAGCATGTCCCCTGGCATCTGCCCCTGGCACCACCCCTGACAGCATGTCCCCTGGTATCTGCCCCCGGCACCACCCCTGACAGCATGTCCCCTGGTATCTGCCCTGGCACCACCCCTGACAGCATGTCCCCTGGCATCTGCCCCCGGCACCACCCCTGACAGCATGTCCCCTGGCATCTGCCCCGGCACCACCCCTGACAGCATGTCCCCTGGTATCTTCCCCGGCACCACCCCTGACAGCATGTCCCCTGGTATCTGCCCCGGCACCACCCCTGACAGCATGTCCCCTGGTATCTGCCCCCGGCACCACCCCTGACAGCATGTCCCCTGGCATCTGCCCCCGGCACCACCCCTGACAGCATGTCCCCTGGCATCTGCCCCGGCACCACCCCTGACAGCATGTCCCCTGGCATCTGCCCCGGCACCACCCCTGACAGCATGTCCCCTGGTATCTCCCCGGCACCACCCCTGACAGCATGTCCCCTGGTATCTGCCCCGGCACCACCCCTGACAGCATGTCCCCTGGCATCTGCCCCTGGCACCACCCCTGACAGCATGTCCCCTGGTATCTGCCCCCGTCTCCACCCCTGACAGCATGTCCCCTGGTATCTTCCCCGGCACCACCCCTGACAGCATGTCCCCTGGTATCTTCCCCGGCACCACCCCTGACAGCATGTCCCCTGGCATCTGCCCCCGGCTCCACCCCTGACAGCATGTCCCCTGGCATCTGCCCCGGCACCACCCCTGACAGCATGTCCCCTGGTATCTTCCCCGGCACCACCCCTGACAGCATGTCCCCTGGTATCTTCCCCGGCACCACCCCTGACAGCATGTCCCCTGGCATCTGCCCCGGCACCACCCCTGACAGCATGTCCCCTGGCATCTGCCCCGGCACCACCCCTGACAGCATGTCCCCTGGTATCTTCCCTGGCACCACCCCTGACAGCATGTCCCCTGGTATCTTCCCTGGCACCACCCCTGACAGCATGTCCCCTGGCATCTGCCCCCGGCTCCACCCCTGACAGCATGTCCCCTGGCATCTGCCCCCGGCACCACCCCTGACAGCATGTCCCCTGGTATCTTCCCCGGCACCACCCCTGACAGCATGTCCCCTGGCATCTGCCCCCGGCTCCACCCCTGACAGCATGTCCCCTGGCATCTGCCCCGGCACCACCCCTGACAGCATGTCCCCTGGTATCTTCCCCGGCACCACCCCTGACAGCATGTCCCCTGGTATCTTCCCTGGCACCACCCCTGACAGCATGTCCCCTGGCATCTGCCCCGGCACCACCCCTGACAGCATGTCCCCTGGTATCTTCCCTGGCACCACCCCTGACAGCATGTCCCCTGGTATCTTCCCTGGCACCACCCCTGACAGCATGTCCCCTGGCATCTGCCCCCGGCTCCACCCCTGACAGCATGTCCCCTGGCATCTGCCCCCGGCACCACACCTGACAGCATGTCCCCTGGCATCTGCCCCCGGCACCACCCCTGACAGCATGTCCCCTGGCATCTGCCCCGGCACCACCCCTGACAGCATGTCCCCTGGTATCTTCCCCGGCACCACCCCTGACAGCATGTCCCCTGGTATCTTCCCCGGCACCACCCCTGACAGCATGTCCCCTGGTATCTTCCCTGGCACCACCCCTGACAGCATGTCCCCTGGCATCTGCCCCGGCACCACCCCTGACAGCATGTCCCCTGGCATCTGCCCCGGCACCACCCCTGACAGCATGTCCCCTGGTATCTTCCCTGGCACCACCCCTGACAGCATGTCCCCTGGTATCTGCCCCCGGCACCACCCCTGACAGCGTGTCCCCTGGCATCTGCCCCCGTCTCCACCCCTGACAGCATGTCCCCTGGTATCTGCCCCCGTCTCCACCCCTGACAGCATGTCCCCTGGTATCTTCCCCGGCACCACCCCTGACAGCATGTCCCCTGGTATCTTCCCCGGCACCACCCCTGACAGCATGTCCCCTGGCATCTGCCCCCGGCTCCACCCCTGACAGCATGTCCCCTGGCATCTGCCCCGGCACCACCCCTGACAGCATGTCCCCTGGTATCTTCCCCGGCACCACCCCTGACAGCATGTCCCCTGGCATCTGCCCCGGCACCACCCCTGACAGCATGTCCCCTGGCATCTGCCCCGGCACCACCCCTGACAGCATGTCCCCTCGTATCTTCCCTGGCACCACCCCTGACAGCATGTCCCCTGGTATCTTCCCTGGCACCACCCCTGACAGCATGTCCCCTGGCATCTGCCCCCGGCTCCACCCCTGACAGCATGTCCCCTGGCATCTGCCCCCGGCACCACCCCTGACAGCATGTCCCCTGGTATCTTCCCCGGCACCACCCCTGACAGCATGTCCCCTGGCATCTGCCTCCGGCTCCACCCCTGACAGCATGTCCCCTGGCATCTGCCCCGGCACCACCCCTGACAGCATGTCCCCTGGTATCTTCCCCGGCACCACCCCTGACAGCATGTCCCCTGGTATCTTCCCTGGCACCACCCCTGACAGCATGTCCCCTGGCATCTGCCCCGGCACCACCCCTGACAGCATGTCCCCTGGCATCTGCCCCGGCACCACCCCTGACAGCATGTCCCCTGGTATCTTCCCTGGCACCACCCCTGACAGCATGTCCCCTGGTATCTTCCCTGGCACCACCCCTGACAGCATGTGCCCTGGCATCTGCCCCCGGCTCCACCCCTGACAGCATGTCCCCTGGCATCTGCCCCCGGCACCACCCCTGACAGCATGTCCCCTGGCATCTGCCCCCGGCAGCACCCCTGACAGCATGTCCCCTGGCATCTGCCCCCGGCACCACCCCTGACAGCATGTCCCCTGGCATCTGCCCCGGCACCACCCCTGACAGCATGTCCCCTGGTATCTTCCCCGGCACCACCCCTGACAGCATGTCCCCTGGTATCTTCCCTGGCACCACCCCTGACAGCATGTCCCCTGGCATCTGCCCCCGGCACCACCCCTGACAGCATGTCCCCTGGTATCTTCCCTGGCACCACCCCTGACAGCATGTTCTACGGTCTGTCACTCTCTGAGTAGATCTGCCTCTGACATCCCACCCTCTATACTTCCCTCCAATCACCTTAAAATTATGTTTGCTTGTATTCACTATTTCAGGCTGCCCACTCGATCCATCCCTCCTGCCATCCTGCGCACCCCGATCAAATCACCTCTCATTTTCCTTTGCTCCAAAGGGAAAAGCCCCAGCTTGCTCATAACACATGCTCTCTAATCCAGGCAGCATCCTGGTAAATCTCCTCTGTAATACACACAAAATGTTGGAGGAACTCAGTAGGCCAGGCAGCGTCGAAGAGAAAGAGTCAAAAGTCGACTTTTCCAGGCTGATACCCCTCGCTTCAGGACTCCTGTAGAAGGGTCTCAGCCCAAATCTGCAAACAGAGACTCCAACAATGGATTTTTCCTCGGGGTTTACTCACAAGGCCTTCCCCATGAGTGGGTGTAGCCGTAAGGCAGCGGAGGTTTGAGATCAAAATTTTACTTCTTCTGGATGAACTGCCAACCGTGACGGATGAGCCCCTCTGTCTGAAGTGACCGCTCTATCTTTGCCCTTCTGTCAGTAGAAATGTTTTCGCTGGCTTTAGTAGTGAAGGCCAGGCTTTGTTGTCAGAGGCTATTTGAGACACGCGCCTTTGGGATAAATAGTGAGAGCTTAGCCCCATTACCATCTCCACCCCCACCCTCACGTCCCCCCGGCAATAATATCCTTAGGGAGCCACGATGTTAAACGCTTTGGAAAAAGAATGGCTATTGCAGATGAAAGCAGGTCGCTATCAGGCTTGAGTGACTCCAACTAGGGTACCAAAGGGATCAGATCTTGGCGTGTGATTCCTTAGTGACGTTAGTGACCGGTTGCAAGGTTGTGGACAATACAGAAACAGTGAATGGAGCTGAATACGGGGAAGGGAGGGGTTACACATTTCAGTGAGAGATGACTATTATCTAAGTGGGGACAGGTTTCAGATGAGTGAGGTGTGAGTGGGGTTTGTGGTCAGATACACGTCTGTGTGTGCAGAGGCACAATGAAACACTTAACTGCAGCAGCATCATAGGTACAGATTGTCACAGACACAACATTCACTAGAAAAACAGAGGTTAGACATAAATTATACACAATTTTTACAAGAAAGAACACAATTAGAACTTAAGTAGAAGGTCCACTGCAGTGCAAAGTGGTGACGGCGTTGCTGTCCTGAGGCAGTGATTAGGATTGTGCAGAATGGATGAAGGGAGGGAGCTGTTCCTGAACCTAGTGATTTCAGACCCCTGTCCCTCCTGCCCGATGGGCGCTCTGAGGTGATGGCATGGTCTGGGTGGTGGGATCTTTGCTGATTGTGTTACCTTTTCAGACAGTGCCTCCTGTAGATCCAGCCGATGTTGAGGAGGGATGGACCTGTGATGGATTGGCTTGAGCAGACTACTGCCTGTAGTACATTTGTAAAGGTTTGTTGAAATGTTCAGTGACAAGACAAACCTACCTAACCTCGTAAGGACATGCATTCCACAGGGATTGAGGAGTTCTTGTGTCAGAATTACAGTCACGTCAGTGGGAGGGGGCGGCAAGTGGGGCGGGGCTGTGCCAGTTTGGTGTTGGTCCTCAGGGGTGGGGATTCAAACGTAAGGATGTCCAATTCCAAACACACCATGTTGGTAAGGTCCCAGCTTGACCGTGAAGCTTGGCTCAGGAGGCCTCACTTAAGGATGGAGAGGCCGGAAGTGGGGGCAGTCCAAAAGAGATTCATCAGGCTTATCCCTGGGGTGGGGTGGGTCCCGTCACCAAGAGCTGGTTTCAGCCCCATGGGATTAGAAGGATGAGGGGCAACCTCACTGAGATATCTCAGACCTCGAGGCGAGGGCAGAGGAGAGGGGAGAAGTTTCCCCAGTGGAAGGCTCTCAATCCAGTGAACTTTTCTGGATCTTCCTCCTCACTGCCCCACCCACAACGTTCCCTCCTCATCAACCCTCCCATAGCACTCCCTCCTCATCCCCTCCCACAGCACTCCCTCCTCACCAACCCTCCCACAGCACTCCCTCCTCACCAACCCTCCCACAGAACTCCCTCCTCATCAACCCTCCCACAGCAATCCCTCCTCATCCCCTCCCACAGCACTCCCTCCTCATCAACCCTCCCACAGCACTCCCTCCTCATTCCCTCCCACAGCACTCCCTCCTCATCAATCCTCCCACAGCACTCCCTCCTCACCAACTCTCCCACAGCACTCACTCCTCACCAACTCTCCCACAGCACTCCCTCCTCACCAACTCTCCCACAGCACTCCCTCCTCATCCCCTCCCACAGCACTCCCTCCTCATTAACCCTTCCACAGCCCTCCCTCCTCATCAACCCTCTCACAGCATTCCCTCCTCATCCCCTCCCACAGCACTCCCACCTCATCAGCCCTCCCACAGCACTCCCTCCTCACCAACCCTCCCACAGCACTCCCTCCTCACCAACCCTCCCACAGAACTCCCTCCTCATCAACCCTCCCACAGCAATCCCTCCTCATCCCCTCCCACAGCACTCCCTCCTCATCAACCCTTCCACAGCCCTCCCTCCTCATCAACCCTCTCACAGCATTCCCTCCTCATCCCCTCCCACAGAACTCCCTCCTCATCAACCCTCCCACAGCACTCCCTCCTCATCCCTCACACAGCACTCCCTCCTCATCCCACCCACAGCACTCCCTCCTCATCAACCCTCCCACAGCAATCCCTCCTCATCCCCTCCCACAACACTCCCTCCTCATCCCTCCCACAGCACTTCCTCCTCACCAACCCTCCCACAGCCCTCCCTCCTCATCAACCCTCTCACAGCACTCCCTCCTCATCCCCTCCCACAGCACTCTCTCCTCATCCCTCACACAGCACTCCCTCCTCACTAACCCTCCCACAGCACTCCCTCCTCATCCCTCACACAGCACTTCCTCCTCATCCCTCCCACAGCACTCCCTCCTCATCAACCCTCCCACAGCAATCCCTCCTCATCCCCTCCCACAGCACTCCCTCCTCATCAACCCTCCCACAGCAATCCCTCCTCATCCCCTCCCACAGCACTCCCTCCTCATCCCTCCCACAGCACTTCCTCCTCACCAACCCTCCCACAGCCCTCCCTCCTCATCAACCCTCTCACAGCACTCCCTCCTCATCCCCTCCCACAGCACTCTCTCCTCATCCCTCCCACAGCACTCCCTCCTCATCCCTCACACAGCACTCCCTCCTCACTAACCCTCCCACAGCACTCCCTCCTCATCCCTCCCACAGCACTCCCTCCTCATCCCTCACACAGCACTCCCTCCTCATCCCTCCCACAGCACTCCCTCCTCATCAACCCTCCCACAGCACTCCCTCCTCATCCCTCCCACAGCACTCCCTCCTCACCAACCCTCCCACAGCCCTCCCTCCTCATCAACCCTCTCACAGCACTCCCTCCTCATCCCCTCCCACAGCACTCTCTCCTCATCCCTCACACAGCACTCCCTCCTCACTAACCCTCCCACAGCACTCCCTCCTCATCCCTCACACAGCACTCCCTCCTCATCCCTCCCACAGCACTCCCTCCTCATCAACCCTTCCACAGCAATCCCTCCTCATCCCCTCCCACAGCACTCCCTCCTCATCAACCCTCCCACAGCACTCCCTCCTCATCCCCTCCCACAGCACTCCCTCCTCATCCCTCCCACAGCACTTCCTCCTCACCAACCCTCCCACAGCCCTCCCTCCTCATCAACCCTCTCACAGCACTCCCTCCTCATCCCCTCCCACAGCACTCTCTCCTCATCCCTCCCACAGCACTCCCTCCTCATCCCTCACACAGCACTCCCTCCTCACTAACCCTCCCACAGCACTCCCTCCTCATCCCTCCCACAGCACTCCCTCCTCATCCCTCACACAGCACTCCCTCCTCATCCCTCTCACAGAACTCCCTCCTCACCAAACCTCCCAAGGCACTCCCTTCTCATCCTTCCCATAGAACTCCCTACTTGTCCCTCCCACAGAACTCCCTGCTCATCTCTCCCTCAACACTCCCTCCTCACCAACCCTCCCACAGCACTCCCTCCTCATCAACCCTCCCACAGCACTCCCTTCTCATCCCTCCCACAGCACTCCCTCCTCATCCCTCCCACAGAACTCCCTCCTCACCAACCCTCCCACAGTTCCCTCCTCACCCCCTTCCACAGCGCTCCCTCATCACCCCCTCCTGCAGTGCTCCCTCCTCATCGCCCCTCTGACAGTGTTCCCTCCTCATCACTCCCACAGTGCTCCCTCCTCACCCCCTCCTACAGCATTCCCTCTTCACCCCCTCCAACAGCGTTCCCTCCTCACCGTCCCCTCCCACAGTGTTCCCTCCTCACCCCCTCCCACAGCATTCCCTCCTCACCCACTCCCACAGTGTTCCCTCCTCAATCCCTCCCACAGTGTTCCCTCCTCAACCCCTCCCACAGCATTCCCTCCTCATTGCCTCTTCCTCGATGTGACTCCTGTTATGATGAGATCAGTGAGGTAGTTTTTACAGGGATATTCCAAAGGGCAATTCTAGTCCCCCGGAGTTGATGAATCACTTTGGAAAACTTCCACCCTGGGGAGAGTATGGTTACCTCAGACTTGTGTTCTATTTGTCTCTGCTGGTTTCAAAGGTCCCATTACCACAGAAGGCAGGAACTGTTCCCTTCAAATCTGACCCATTTAGGGAACACCTCGACGATCAGATCACAAAATTACATTACACCCCAGAACAACAACTGTCCAACCCCTACACCTATCCCATTCTCTAAAACCCCTACACCTCTCCCATTCTCTAAAACCCCTACACCCATCCCATTCTCTGTAACCCACTACACCCCTCCCATTCTCTAAAACCCCTACACCCATCCCATTCTCTGTAACCCCCTACACCCCTCATTCTCTAAAACCCCTACACCCATCCCATTCTCTGTAACCCCCTACACCCCTCATTCTCTAAAACCCCTACACCCATCCCATTCTCTGTAACCCACTACACCCCTCCCATTCTCTAAAACCCCTACACCCATCCCATTCTCTGTAACCCCCTACACCCCTCATTCTCTAAAACCCCTACACCCATCCCATTCTCTGTAAACCGCTACACCCATCCCATTCTCTGTAACCCCCTACACCCCTCCCATTCTCTAAAACCCCTACACCCATCCCATTCTCTGTAAACCCCTACACCCCTCCCATTCTCTAAAACCCTACACCCATCCCATTCTCTGTAACCCACTACACCCCTCCCATTCTCTAAAACCCCTACACCCATCCCATTCTCTGTAACCCCCTACACCCCTCATTCTCTAAAACCCCTACACTCATCCCATTCTCTGTAAACCGCTACACCCATCCCATTCTCTGTAACCCCCTACACCCCTCCCATTCTCTAAAACCCCTACACCCATCCCATTCTCTGTAAACCCCTACACCCCTCCCATTCTCTAAAACCCTACACCCATCCCATTCTCTGTAAACCACTACACCCCTCCCATTGTCTAAAACCCTACACCCTCCCATTCTCTAAAACCGCTACACCCCTCCCATTGTCTAAAACCCCCTACACCCCTCCCATTTTCTAAAACCCCTACACCCATTCCATCCTCTGTAACCCCCTCCACTCCTCCCATTGTCTCAAACTATAACACCCATCCCATTCTCTAAAACCCGTACACCCATCCCATTCTCTGTAACCCCCTACACCCATCCAATTCTCTCCAACCCCTACACCCCCCATTCTCTAAAACCCCTACACTCCTCCCATTCTCTAAAAGACCTACACGCCTCCCATTCTCTGTAACCCCCAACACCCCTCCCATTCTGTCTAACCCCTACACCCCCTTGTCTCTGTAACCCTCTCCACCTCTCCCATTCTCTGTCACCCCCTACACCCCCCTGTCTCTGTAATCCCTTACCCCCATCCCATTCTCCAAAACCCCTACAACCCTCCCATTTTCTCTAACCCCTACACCCCTCGCATTCTCTAAAACCCCTACATCCTTCCCATTGTCTGTAGCCCCCTGCACCCTTCCCTGTCTCTGTCACTCCCTACACTCATCCCATTCTCTGTAACCCCCTACATCCTTCCCATTGTCTGTAGCCCCCTGCACCCTTCCCTGTCTCTGTAACCCCTTACACCCATCCCATTCTCTGTAACCCCCTACACCCTTCCCATTGTCTGTAGCCCCCTGCACCCTTCCCTGTCTCTGTCACTCCCTACACTCATCCCATTGTCTGTAGCCCCCTGCACCCTTCCCTGTCTCTGTCACTCCCTACACTCATCCCATTGTCTGTAGCCCCCTGCACCCTTCCCTGTCTCTGTCACTCCCTACACTCATCCCATTCTCTGTAAACCCCTACACCCCTCCTTTGCCTGTAACCTCCTACTCCCTCAGTATATATCTCTTTCTTTCTATATCTCCCTCCTCTCCCTTCTCTTCCTCTCTTTCTCTTTCTTTCCTCCTCTCTAACTCCCTGTCCCTCTCACACACTCTCACAAGCTCACTCTCTCTCTGTATCTCACCTCCCTCTTTCCCTCCTCCCCCCTCTCTCTTTCTCTCTCTCTCCCTGTATTTCTCACACACTCACTCACCCTCTTTCTCTTTCTGCCTCTCTCCCTTGCTTTCTCCCTTTCTTTCTCTCCCTCCCTCTCTTTCCACACAGGCTGCCTGAGCTGCTGAGTGTTTGGGACATTTTCTCTCTGTGAGTTTCTGTTCTAACCCCTGAGCAGCCCATGCTGTACCTGATTTCGGCAGTGACTACCACACTGGCAGCTGTGAAAACTGAAACCAAAGCTGTCCAAACTGCTTTGGTGCCTGTCACTCGAAACCTCGACACCTGCTGCCAGTGGAACAAAAACTTGGGATTTCCCAGTCAGTGCAGCAATTTAGCTTTCCTGATATTTCCTTGCAGCAACGTGCACACTATTCCCTCTCTCTGTAGTGCACATGGGAGCCGCACAAGGAACTCACGGTTGCAATGGTACAAAGTGCCAGTGCTCAGCAGAGAGGCACGGACCGAGAGCTGGGCAACAAGATTGGTGTTGAAGGTCAGCGTGGATGTAACAGGCTGAATGGCCTGCTTCTGAGTTGTTTGGGTCATGTTGCAGTAAATATTTGTTCAGTTCAAGGCTCGTGTGGAAACAGAAAGGGGGTGAAAGAGGCTCAGAGTAACAGTGCCACACCAGCAGCTTCAGGAACAGCCATGTAGTAATAGTAATCATAGTACATTTATTTATAGAGAACTTTTCATACAGATGAGATCATTCAAAGTGCTTTACAACAGGATAAACATGGCTTCCTTTCAAAGTTTCAGTTCTTGATTTTAGTAATTAAAATGTAGTGTTATTTGTCAGATGAAAGGATACCGTGAAATACGTCAATAACCAAAACAGTCCAAGGGTGCACTGAGGGCAGCCCACAAGGGACGGCATGCTTCCGGTGTTGGCATAGCATTCTCACAATGTACTGTCATACACCTTTGGACTGTGGGAGGAAATCAGAGCACCCGGAGGAAACCTCTGCAATCACAGGGAGAACTCTCCTTGCAGAGAGCAACAGGAATTGAACCTGCGTCACTGATACTGTAAAGCATTGAGCTAACCACTATATTACCAAATGTCTAACCATCTAATCATGTGGCAGCAGTTCAATGTACAAAAGCATGCAGACATGGTTAAAGAGGTTCAGTTCAAGTTATCATTCAAACATACATGAAGACAGACGGACAAAACAGTGTTCCTCTGGAGCCAACGTGCAAAATACATTACCAACAACACACAGCACAAATAGCACGTTTCATGATTTCAGAAAAAACATGCAGTCACAAAGAAAAAAGTATAGACCATGTCCCTGAGTGACCAGCTTGTTCTTCTAAAGAGCAAACACTTGATGACAGCACCAATACGAAAGGTTATCCCCAGTACAGACGGATTCCAACATGTCCACAGAGGCCTCTCCCATATTGTCTTGGTATCTCCTTCCTTGGGCGACTGCTGCAGATGATCTTACCACAGCCAAGGCAACACAGCTCCCCCGCCACCGGTCTCACCATTGAACCAATAAAGCAGATTGCAGTATTCTATGCTACCAATGTCTAAAGGGTATTGCAATCACAATAAAAATGCCAAAATAATCCCTTGCAACTTTTTATTTTGGACTGCAACGGTAAAAAACAAGTCCAGGCAACAAGAGAACATTGTGAAGTAAGTCCAGCTCTATTGCTATGGAGTAATTTGTTGATGAGATAGGCCAGCAGTATCTGATGTACTTAGTATCCAGCAGGGACTTGCAATTGTAAAAAGGCACACAAGATGAACAAACACACCTTTGGTTGGAACCGGAGGGGGCAATGTGCCCAAGTTCACTGCCATCTTTCTGGAAGAAACTGCCACACTAGTAGTTCAGACTAAAATCAGAATGAGGAAGAAATTTGATCTAAGTGACTGACTGGAATGATTGTTGGTACCAGATGGGGTGGTTTGAGTATCTCAGAAACTGCTGATCTCCTTGGATTTTCATGCACACCAGTCTCTAAAAGTTACACAGAATGGTACGATAAGCAAAATAACATCCAGTGAGCAGCAGTTCTCTGGGCAAGAACGTTGTGTTAATGAGAGAGGTCAGAGGAGAAAAGCCAGACTTCTCGCTGGCTGGAATAAGACAGTAATCCAAATAACCACGTGTTACAACAGTGGTTTGCAGAAGAGCATCTCTGAATGAACAACATGTTGAAGCTTGAAGTGAATGGCAAAGTGGCAGAGGACCACACTGGATTCCACTCCTGAACCTATTAAAGTGGCTATTGAGTGTAAAAGCAAGGATATAATGCTGAGGTTTTATAAGTGAAATCAAATTGGAACCTGCTTTACAAGAGAAGAACCTATAGTATTACGCAAAGAAGACTGGCTGACTGGCAGGAGGCAAAGAGTAGGAATAAAGGAGGCCTTTTCTTGTAGGCTGCTTATGACCAGTGGTGTTATGCAGCAGTCAACGTTGGGACCACTTCTTTTCACGTTATAACTTAACGATTTGGATGACAGAATTTAAGACCAAGTTGGCAGAGGATTGAAAGACAGGAGGAGGAGCAGGTAAGGTTGATGAAGCAGAGTATTTGCAGAGGACTCAGATAGATTGGGAGAATGGGGAAAGAAGTGGCAGATGGAATTTAGTGTAGGGAAGTCTATGGTCATGCACTGTAGCAGAAGAAATAAAGACATAGATAGTTTTCTAAACATGGAGAAAATTCAAAAATCTGAAGTGCATGGGGACCTGGGAGCCCTTGTGCAAGGTCCCTAAAGGTTAATTTGCAGGTTAAGTCCGTGGTGAGGAGGGAAAATGCAATTTTAGCATTCATTTCAAGAGGACGAGAGTACAAGAGCAAGGATGCAATGCTGAGGCTTTATAAGTCATTGGTCAGGCTGCATTTAGAAGCATAGAAGCATAGAAACATAGAAAACCTATAGCACAATACAGGCCCTTCGGCCCACAAAGCTGTGCTGAACATGTCCTTACCTGAGAAATTACCTAGTGTTACCCACAGCCCTCTATTTTTCTGAGCACTATACACCTGTCCAGGAGTCTCTTAAAAGACCCAATCGTATCCACCTCCACCACTGTCGCCAGCAGCCCATTCCACGCACTCACTACTCTGTGTAAAAAAACTTACCCCTGACATCTCCTCTGTACCTACTTCCAAGCACCTTAAAACTGTGTCCTCTCGTGCTAGTTATTTCAGCCCTGGATAAAAGCCTCTGACTACCCATATGATCAATGCCTCTCATCATCTTGTACACCTCTATCAGGTCACCTCTCATCCTCCGTCACTCCAAGGAGAAAAGGCCAAGTTTACTCAACTTATTCTCATAAGGCATGCTCCCCAATCCAGGCAACATCCTTGTAAATCTCCTCTGCACCCTTTCTATGGTTTCCACATCCTTCCTGTAGTGAGGCGACCAAAACTGAGCACAGTACTCCAAGTGGGGTCTGACCAGGGTCCTATATAGCTGCAACATTACCTCTCGGCTCCTAAACTCAATCCCACGATTGATGAAGGCTAATGCACCTTATGCCTTCTTAACCACAGAGTCAACCTGTATTCCACAAAGCAATTTCTCCTTGGATCCCATACCTCCTTACTTTCTCAATAAGCTTTGCATGGAGTACCTTGTCAAATGCCTTGCTGAAATCCATATACACTACATCTACTGCACTACCATCATCAATGTGCTTAGTCACATCCTCAAAAAATTCAATCAGGATTGTAATGCACGACCTGCCTTTGACAAAGCCATGCTGACTATTCCTAAGCATATTATGCCTCTCCAAATGTTCATAAATCCTGCCTCTCAGGATCTTCTCCATCAACTTACCAACCACTGAAGTAAGACTCACTGGTCTATATTTGCCTGAGCTATCTCTACTCCCTTTCTCAAATAAGGGAACAATATCCGCAACCCTCCATTCATCCGGAACCTCTCCCATCCTCATTGATGATGCAAAAATCATCACCAGAGGCTCAGCAATATCCTCCCTCACCTCCCCACAATAACCTGGGGTACATCTTGTCCGGTCCCGGTGACTTATCCAACTTGATGCTTTCCAAAAGCTCCTGCACATCCTCTTCCTTAATATCTACATGCTTAAGCTTTTCAGTCTGCTGTAAGTCAGCCCTACAATCGCCAAGATCCTTTTCCATAGTGAATACTGAAGAAAAGTATTCATTAAGTACCTCAGCTATCTCCTCCAGTTCCATACACACTTTTCCACTGCCACACTTGATTGGTCCTATTCTCTCACGTCTTATCCTCTTGCTTTTAACATACTTTAGAATGCCTTGGCATTTTCCTTAATCCTGCTCGCCAAGGCCTTCTCATGGCCCCTTCTGGCTTTCCCAATTTCTTTCTTAAGCTCCTTCCTGCTAGCCTTATAATCTTCAACTCTCTATCATTACCTAGTTTTTTGAACGTTTTGTAAGCTCGTTTCTTCTTAACTAGATTTACAACAGCCTTTGTACACCATGGTTCCTGTGCCCTATCATCCTTTCCCTGTCTTATTGGAACGTACCTATGCAGAACTCCATGCAAATATCCCCTGAACATTATCCACATTTCTTCCATACATTTCCCTGAGAACATCTGTTTCCAATTTATGCTTCCAAGTTCCTGCCTGATATCCTCATATTTCCCCTTACTCCAATTAAACGTTTCCTAATTTGTCCATTGCTATCCCTCTCCGATATTATAGGAAAGGAGATAGAGTTGTGATCACTATCTCCAAAATGCTCTCCCACTCCCATCTGACACCTGACCAGGTTCATTTCCCAATACTAGATCAAGTATAACCTCTCTTCTCCTTCTTGAACACACCAAACAAACTCCACCCCATCTAAACCTTTCGCTCTAGGGTCATGCCAATCGATATTTGGGAAATTAAAATCTCCCACCACGACAACCCTGTTGTTATGACACCTTTCCAGAATCTGTCTCCCTATCTGCTCCTCAATGTCCCTGTTACTATTAGGTGGTCTATAAAAAACACCCAGTTGAGTTATTGACCCCTTCCTATTCCTAACTTCCACCCACAGAGACTCCGTAGACAATCCCTCCATGACTTCCTCCTTTTCTGCAGCCGTGACACTATCTCTGATCAACAGTGCCACACTCCACCTCTTTTGCCTCCCTCCCTGTCCTTTCTGAAACAGCTAAAGCTTTGAATTTGGAGTGTTGTGAGCAATTTTGGCTCCTTATCTAAGAAAAGGTGTGTTGGCATCAGAGGAGGTTCAAGAGAATGATTTCAGGAATGAAAGGGTTAATGTCTGAGGACTGTTTGATGGCTCTGGGATGTACTCACTGGAGCTTAGAAGAATGAAGGGTGATCTCATTGAATCCTATCGAATGCTGAAAGCCTTTCATAGTGGATGTAGAGAGAATGTTTCCTATATCGGGGGAGGTGTAGGATCAGATAGCAGTGCCTCAACATCTAGAACAGAAATGAGGAGGAACGTCTTTCGCCAAAAAGTGGTAAATCTGTGGAATTAATGCTACGGACAGTTGTGGAAGCCAAGTCCTTCAGTGTCTTTAAAACAGATTTGAATCATTCTCATGGTTCTGCTTTGGACTCTTGGTTAGTCAGGGTGCCAATTGTTTTGGAAAGAAAGCAGGAGAGAGAGGTTGAAGAATGGCAATAAATCAGCCATGGTCAGATCGTGGAACAGACTTGATGAACCAATCAGCATAATTTTGCTTCTATGGCTTATGGTTTTGTGGAAGATGGTGGGTAGTTTTGGACCTTGTATCTAAAAAAGGATGTTCTGGCATTGGAGATGATCCAGAGGTTACAAGAGTGAACCTAGGGGTGAAAGAGTTAATGCTGTGTAACTCTTATACATTAACTCTTTCACCCCTAGGTTCACTCTTGTAACCTCTGGATCATCTCCAATGGCAGAACATCCTTTTTTAGATACAAGGTCCAAAACTACCCACCATCTTCCACAAAGCCATAAGCCATAGAAGCAAAATTATGCTGATTGGTTCATCAGCAATGGTGGCCTACAGGGAAGAAGTCATCTCTCTGACTCAGTGGTGACAAGAAAACAACCTCTCCCTCAATGTCGCAAAACCAAAGGAGCTGGTTGTGGACTACAGGAGGAATGGAGACAGGCATCAATGGGTCTGGGGTTGAGAGGGTGAACAGCTTTAAGTTCCTCGACATACACATCACCGAGGATCTCACGTGGTCTGTACACACCAGTTGTGTGGTGAAAATGCACAACAGCGCCTCTTTCACCTCAGATGGTTGAGGAAGTTTGGTATGGGCCCCCAAATTCTAAGAACTTTATACAGAGGCACAATTGAGAACATCCCGACTGGCTGAGTCACTGCCTGGTATGGGAATTGTACCTCCCTGAATCGCAGGACTCTGCAGAGAGTGGTGTGGACAGCCCAGTGCATCTGCAGTTGTGAACTTTCCATTATTCAGGACATTTACAAGGACAGGTGTGTAAAAAGGGCCCATAGGATCATTGGAGACCCGAGTCACCACAACCACAAACTGTTCCAGCTGCTTCCATCTGGGAAACAGTAGCACAGCATAAAAGCCAGAACCAACAGGCTCCAGGACAGCTTCTTCCACCAGGACATCAGACTGATTTGAGTGTACTCTATGTTACATTGACTGTTCTATTTATTATAAATTACTATGATTGCACATTGCACATTTACACGGAGACGTAATGTAAAGATTTTTATTCCTCATGTATGTGAAGGATGTAAGAAATAAAGTCAATTCAGGGTAGAGGAGGGAGAACTGTGGGAGGGGGTGAGGAGGAAACGCTGTGGGACGGGGAGAAGAGGGAACACTGTGAGATGGGGGAGAGGAGGGAGTGATGTGGGATGGGGAGAGGAGGGAACGCTATGGGAGGGAGTGAGGAGGGAACACTGGGATAGGGGAGAGGAGGGAGTGATGTGGGATGGGGAGAGGTGAGAACGCTATGGGAGGGGGTGAGGAGGGAACACTGTGGGATGGGGGAGAGGAGGGAGTGATGTGGGACGGGGAGAGGAGGGGACGCTATAGGAGGGGCTGAGGAGGGAACACTACTGGATGGGGAGAGGAGGGAGTGATGTGGGACGGGGAAGAAGAGGGAACACTGTGGGACGGGTAGTGGAGGGGTTGCTTGGGATGGGTAGTGGAAGGAGTGCTGTGGGACGTGGGACAGAGTGGTAAGGATGGAGTGCTGTAGGAGAGGCAGTGTGGAAGCAGTTCTATGGAAGGAGGTGGTGAGGAGAGAGTAGTTTCATTCCCTAAATCGACCAGTGAAATATCTCCAGTACTGACCTTGACGGTGGGATCTTTCTATGCCAGAACAATGACCATGGCCCATCTGGAAGGAGAGAGGGTTCATGGCCTCTGTGGGGAGCAGAGTGGGTGGCTGAAATGTATCATACCCAGCACTGTTTGCTTGTGGAGGGCAGAATGAGGAAGCAAAAGCCCTTTCCTCTGCCCACTCATGTCTGACAGCAGTAACACGAGATATCATCAGCTTCCAGCGAGAAAGCTCAAACCAACATAACTCACCCCTAACCACAGGAACATACTTCCACAAATAATATGTAATTCACTGAAGCACATGAACCTTTTTATTCCAGTACCTTGGGGTGTGTGATGGGACGGTGTGGAGGGAGCTTCACTCTGTGTCTGACCCTGGGAGTGTGTGATGGGATGGTGTGGAGGGAGCTTCACTCTGTGTCTGACCCTGGAAGTGTGTGATGAGACAGTGTGGAGGGAGATTCACTCTGTGTCTGACCCTGGGAGTGTGCGATGGGACAGTGTGGAGGGAGCTTCACTCTGTGTCTGACCCCTGGGAGTGTGTGATGGGACAATGTGGATGGAGCTTCTCTCTGTGTCTGACCCTGGGAGAGTGGATGGGATGGTGTGGAGGGAGTTTCACTCTGTGTCTGACCCTGGGAGTGAGTGATGAGACAGTGTGGAGGGAGCTTCACTCTGTGTCTGACCCTGGGAGTGAGTGATGGGACAGTGTGGACGGAGCTTCACTCTGTATCTGACCCTGGGAGTGTGTGATGGGACAGGGTGGAGGGAGTTTCACCCTGTGTCTGACCCTGGGATTGTGTGATGGGACGGTGCGGAGGGAGCTTCACTCTCTGTCTGATCTTGGGAGTGTGGATGGGACAGTGTGGAGGGAGATTCACACAGTGTCTGACCTTGGGAGTCTGTGATAGGACGGTGTGTTGGGAGCTTCACTCTGTGTCTGGCCCTGGGAGTGTGTGATGATATTGTGAGGAGGGAGCTTCATTCTGTGTCTGACCAAGGGAGTGTGTGATGGGACAGTGTTGATGGAGCTTCACTCTGTGTCTGACCCTGGGAGTGTGGATGGGACGGTGTGGAGGGAGCTTCACTCTGTATCTGTCGTTGGGAGTGTGTGATGGGATTGTGTGGAGAGAGCTTCACTCTGTGTCTGGCCATGTTAGTGAGTGATGGGATATTGTGGAGGGAACTTCACTCTATGTCTGAATGTGGAAGAGTTTGGCGGAATGGTATGGAAGGTGAAGGAATGGTGTGGAAGCTAATGCGATGTGTCGAGTGTGTGATGATGGGATGGTGTGGAATGTGATGAGATGGTGTGGAATGTGATGGGACATTGTGGAATGTGATGGGATGGTGTGGAATGTTGTGGGATAGTGTAGAAAGTGATGGGACAGTGTGGAACTTGATGGGACAGAGTGGAAGGTGATGCAACGGTGTAGAATTTGATGGGACTGTGTGGAATGTGATGGGATGGTCTGGAAGGTGTTGGGACAGTGTGGAATGTGATGGGATGGTCTGGAAGGTGTTGGGACAGTGTGGAATGTGATGGGACGGTGTGGAATGTGATTGGACGGTGTGGAATGTGATGGGACAGTGTGGAATGTGATGGGACGGTGTGGAAGGTGTTGCGACGGTGTAGAATGTGATGGGATGGTGTCGAATGTGATGGGACGGTGTGGAAGTGATGAGATGGTGTGGAAGGTGGTGGGACGTGTTGACGGTGATGGGACGGTGTGGAACATGATAGAACAGTGTGGAATATGATGGGACGGTGTGGAATGTGTTGGGATGGTGTGGAATGTGATGGGACAGTGTGGAATGTGATTGGACGGTGTGGAATGTGATGGGGTGGTGTGGATGGTGTTGGACGATGTGGCAGATGATGGGACAAATGGAATGTCATGGGAAGGTGTGGAAGGTGTTGGATGATGTGGCAGGTGATGGGACAGTTGGAATGTGATGTGATGGAGTGGAATGTGATGGGATGGTGTGTAGGGTGTTTTTGGACATTGTGCAGTGTGTGATGGGACAGTGTGAAATATTTGATGGGACACTGTTGAAAGTGATGGATTGGTGTGGAAGGTGATGGGACGGTGTGGAAGGTGAGGGGCCAGTGTGAAAGGTAATGGGACGCTGTGGAATGTGATGGGACATTGCGGAAAGTGAGGAAACGGTGTGGCAGGTGATGGGACGGTGTGGAAGGTGAGGGGCCGGTGTGGAAGGTAATGGGATGGTGTGGAATGTGATGGGACATTGTGGAAAGTGATGGATTGGTGTGGAAGGTGATGGGACGGTGTGGAAGGTGATGGGCCAGTTTGGAAGGCAATGGGACGGTGTGGAATGTTATGGAATGGTGTAGAACGTGCTGGGATAGAGTGGAATATGATGGGACGGTGGGGAATGTGATGGGACAATGTGGTGTGTGATGGGATGGTGTAGAACGTGCTGGGATAGAGTGGAATATGATGGGACGGTGTGGAATGTGATGGGACATTGTGGAATGTGATGGAACGGTGTGGAAGGTGATGGGCCGGTGTGGAAGGTAATGGGATGGTGTGGAATGTTATGGGATGGTGTAGAACGTGCTGGGATAGAGTGGAATAAGATGGGATGGTGTGGAATGTGATGGGAGATTGTGGAAAGTGATGGAATGGTGTGGAAGGTGATGGGACAGTGTAGAAGGTGATGGGCTGGTGTGGAAGGTAATGGGACGGTATGGAATGTTATGGGATGGTGTAGAATGTGCTGGGATAGAGTGGAATATGATGGGACAGTGTGGAATATGATGGGACAATGTGGTGTGTGTTGGGATGGTGTAGATTGTGATGGGATAGTGTGGAATGTGATGGGACGTTGTGGAATGTGATGGGACGGTGTGGAATGTGATGGGATGGTGTGGAATGCTGTGGGATACTGTAGAAGGTGATGGGACAGTGTGGAATGTGATGGGACGGTGCGGAAGGTGATGGGACTGTGTGGAATGTGATGGGATGGTCTGGAAGGTGTTGGGACAGTATGGAAGTGATGGGACAGTGTGGAATGTGATGGGACATTGTGGAATGTGATGGGATGGTGTGGAATGTTGTGGGATACT
Organism: Mobula hypostoma; assembly: GCF_963921235.1. Classification (NCBI taxonomy): domain Eukaryota; kingdom Metazoa; phylum Chordata; class Chondrichthyes; order Myliobatiformes; family Myliobatidae; genus Mobula; species Mobula hypostoma. The sequence continues at coordinate 606,971 of NW_026948125.1, forward strand.
ATAGAAGGTGATGGGACAGTGTGGAATGTGATGGGACGGTGTGGAAGGTGATGCGATGGTGCAGAATGTGATGGGATGGTGTCGAATGTGATGGGACGGTGTGGAAGTGATGAGATGGTGTGGAAGGTGGTGGGACGATGTGGACGGTGATGGGACGGTGTGGAACATGATAGAACAGTGTGGAATATGATGGGACGGTGTGGAATGTGTTGGGATGGAGTGGAATGTGATGGAAGATGTGGCAAGTAATGGGAGAGTTGGAATGTGATGGGATGGTGTGGAATGTGGTGGGACAGTGTGGAACGTGATAGGACGGAGTGGAATGTGATGAGATGGAGTGGAATGTGATGGGACGGTGTGGAATGTGATGGGATGGTGTGGAATGTTGTGGGATACTGTAGAAGGTGATGGGACAGTGTGGAATGTGATGGGACGGTGCGGAAGGTGATGGGACTGTGTGGAATGTGTTGGGATGGTGTGGAATGTGATGGGACAGTGTGGAATGTGATTGGACGGTGTGGAATGTGATGGGGTGGTGTGGATGGTGTTGGACGATGTGGCAGATGATGGGACAAATGGAATGTCATGGGAAGGTGTGGAAGGTGTTGGATGATGTGGCAGGTGATGGGACAGTTGGAATGTGATGTGATGGAGTGGAATGTGATGGGATGGTGTGTAGGGTGTTTTTGGACATTGTGCAGTGTGTGATGGGACAGTGTGAAATATTTGATGGGACACTGTTGAAAGTGATGGATTGGTGTGGAAGGTGATGGGACGGTGTGGAAGGTGAGGGGCCAGTGTGGAAGGTAATGGGACGCTGTGGAATGTGATGGGACATTGCGGAAAGTGAGGAAACTGTGTGGCAGGTGATGGGACGGTGTGGAAGGTGAGGGGCCGGTGTGGAAGGTAATGGGATGGTGTGGAATGTGATGGGACATTGTGGAAAGTGATGGATTGGTGTGGAAGGTGATGGGACGGTGTGGAAGGTGATGGGCCAGTTTGGAAGGCAATGGGACGGTGTGGAATGTTATGGAATGGTGTAGAACGTGCTGGGATAGAGTGGAATATGATGGGACGGTGGGGAATGTGATGGGACAATGTGGTGTGTGATGGGATGGTGTAGAACGTGCTGGGATAGAGTGGAATATGATGGGACGGTGTGGAATGTGATGGGACATTGTGGAATGTGATGGAACGGTGTGGAAGGTGATGGGCCGGTGTGGAAGGTAATGGGATGGTGTGGAATGTTATGGGATGGTGTAGAACGTGCTGGGATAGAGTGGAATAAGATGGGATGGTGTGGAATGTGATGGGAGATTGTGGAAAGTGATGGAATGGTGTGGAAGGTGATGGGACAGTGTAGAAGGTGATGGGCTGGTGTGGAAGGTAATGGGACGGTATGGAATGTTATGGGATGGTGTAGAATGTGCTGGGATAGAGTGGAATATGATGGGACAGTGTGGAATATGATGGGACAATGTGGTGTGTGTTGGGATGGTGTAGATTGTGATGGGATAGTGTGGAATGTGATGGGACGTTGTGGAATGTGATGGGACGGTGTGGAATGTGATGGGATGGTGTGGAATGCTGTGGGATACTGTAGAAGGTGATGGGACAGTGTGGAATGTGATGGGACGGTGCGGAAGGTGATGGGACTGTGTGGAATGTGATGGGATGGTCTGGAAGGTGTTGGGACAGTATGGAAGTGATGGGACAGTGTGGAATGTGATGGGACATTGTGGAATGTGATGGGATGGTGTGGAATGTTGTGGGATACTATAGAAGGTGATGGGACAGTGTGGAATGTGATGGGACGGTGTGGAAGGTGATGCGATGGTGCAGAATGTGATGGGATGGTGTCGAATGTGATGGGACGGTGTGGAAGTGATGAGATGGTGTGGAAGGTGGTGGGACGATGTGGACGGTGATGGGACGGTGTGGAACATGATAGAACAGTGTGGAATATGATGGGACGGTGTGGAATGTGTTGGGATGGAGTGGAATGTGATGGAAGATGTGGCAAGTAATGGGAGAGTTGGAATGTGATGGGATGGTGTGGAATGTGGTGGGACAGTGTGGAACGTGATAGGACGGAGTGGAATGTGATGAGATGGAGTGGAATGTGATGGGACGGTGTGGAATGTGATGGGATGGTGTGGAATGTTGTGGGATACTGTAGAAGGTGATGGGACAGTGTGGAATGTGATGGGACGGTGCGGAAGGTGATGGGACTGTGTGGAATGTGATGGGATGGTCTGGAAGTTGTTGGGACAGTATGGAAGTGATGGGACAGTGTGGAATGTGATGGGACATTGTGGAATGTGATGGGATGGTGTGGAATGTTGTGGGATACTATAGAAGGTGATGGGACAGTGTGGAATGTGATGGGACGGTGTGGAAGGTGATGCGATGGTGTAGAATGTGATGGGATGGTGTCGAATGTGATGGGACGGTGTGGAAGTGATGAGATGGTGTGGAAGGTGGTGGGACGATGTGGACGGTGATGGGACGGTGTGGAACATGATAGAACAGTGTGGAATATGATGGGACGGTGTGGAATGTGTTGGGATGGAGTGGAATGTGATGGAAGATGTGGCAAGTAATGGGAGAGTTGGAATGTGATGGGATGGTGTGGAATGTGGTGGGACAGTGTGGAACGTGATAGGACGGAGTGGAATGTGATGAGATGGAGTGGAATGTGATGGGACGGTGTGGAATGTGATTGGACGGTCTGGAATGTGATGGGACAGTGTTGAATGTGATTGGACGGTGTGGAATGTGATGGGACAGTGTAGAATGTGATTGGACGGTGTGTAATGTGATGGGGCGGTGTGGACGGTGTTGGACGATCTGGCACATGATGGGACAAATGGAAAGTCATGGGAAGGTGTGGAAGGTGTTGGATGATGTGTCAGGAGACAGGAGAGTTGGAATGTGATGTGATGGAGTGGAATGTGATGGGATGGTGTGTAGGGTGTTTTTGGACATAGTGCAGTTTGTGATGGGACAGTGTGGAATATTTGATGGGACATTGTTGAAAGTGATGGATTGGTGTGGAAGGTGATGGGACGGTGTGGAAGGTGAGGGGCCGGTGTGGAAGGTAATGGGACGGTGTGGAATGTGATGGGACATTGAGGAAAGTGATGGATTGGTGTGGAAGGTGATGGGACGGTGTGGAAGGTGAGGGGCCGTTGTGGAAGGTAATGGGACGGGGTGGAATGTGATGGGACATCGTGAAAAGTGATGGAACGGTGTGGAAGGTGATGGGACGGTGTGGAAGGTGATGGGCCAGTGTGGAAGGTAATGGGATGGTGTGGAATGTTATGGGATGGTGTAGAACATGCTGGGATAGAGTGGAATATGATGGGACGGTAGGCAATGTGATGGGACAATGTGGTGTGTGTTGGGATGGTGTAGAATGTGATGGGATAGTGTGGAATGTGATGGGACGTTGTGGAATGTGATGGGATGGAGTGGAATGTAATGGGATGGTGTGTAGGGTGTTTTTGGATATTGTGCAGTTTGTGATGGGACAGTGTGCAATATTTGATGGGACATTGTTGAAAGTGATGGATTAGTGTGGAAGGCGATGGGACGGTATGGAAGGTAATGGGACGGTGTGGAATGTGATGGGACATTGTGGAAAGTGATAGAACGGTGTGGAAGGTGATGGGACGGTGTGGAATGTTATGGGATGGTGTAGAACATGCTGGGATAGAGTGGAATATGATGGGACGGTGGGGAATGTGATGGGACAATGTGGTGTGTGATGGGATGGTGTAGAACGTGCTGGGATAGAGTGGAATATGATGGGACTGTGTGGAATGTGATGGGACATTGTGGAAAGTGATGGAATGGTGTGGAAGGTGATGGGCCGGTGTAGAAGGTGATGGGCTGGTGTGAAAGGTAATGGGACGGTATGGAATGTTATAGGATGGTGTAGAATGTGCTGGGATAGAGTGGAATATGATGGGACAGTGTGAAATGTGATGGGACGGTGTAGAAGTTGTTGGACGATGTGGCAGGTGATGGGACAGTTGGAATGTGATGGGATGGAGTGGATTGTGATGGGATGGTGTGTAGGGTGTTCTTGGACATAGTGGAATATGTGATGGGACAGTGTGGAATATTTGATGGGACATTGTGGAAAGTGATGGGATTGTGTAGAATGTGCTGGGATAGTGTGGAATATGATCTGATGGTGTGGAATGTGATGGGACATTCTGGTGTGTGATGGGAAGGTGTAGAATGTGATGGGACAGAGGGGAATGCGATGAGACGTTGTCGAATGTGATGGGACGATGTGGAATGTGATGGGGCAGTGTGGAATGTGATGGGACAGTGTGGATTGTGATGGGACAGTGTGGAATGTGATGGGACAGTGTGGATTGTGATGGGACAGTGTGGATTGTGATGGGACTGTGTAGAAGGTGATGGGACAGTGTGGAAGGTGATGGGACAGTGTGGAATGTGCTGGAATATAATGGGACAGTGCGGAATGTGACTGGACGGTGTGGCAGGTGATGGGAGGGTGTGGAATGTAATGCAATGGTGTAGAATGTGATGGGACAGTGTGGATTGTGATGGAATGGTGTGGAAGGTGATGGGACAGTGTGGAATGTGAAGGGACGATGTGGTTTGTGATGATACAGTGTGGCATGTGTGAAATGTGATGGGAAGCTGAGAAATGTGATGGGATGGTGTGAAATGTGATGGGATGGTGTGGAATGTGATGGGAAGGTGTGAAAGGTGATGGGACGGTGTGGAAGTTATTGGACGTTGTGGCAGGTGACGAGACAGTTGGAATGTGATGGGATGGAGTGGAATGTGATGGGATGGGGTGTAGGGTGTTTTTGGACATTGTGGAGTGTGTGATGGGACAGTGTGGAATATTTGATGGGACATTGTGGAAAGTGATGGGACGGTGTGGAAGGTGATGGGATGGTGTGGAATGTGATGAGACGGTGTGGAAAGGCATAGGACCGAGTGGAATGCGATGGGACAGTGTGGAAGGTGATGGGCCGATGTAGGATGTAACGAGATGGTGTGGAATGCTATGGGATGGTGTTGAATGTGCTGGGATAGTGTGGAATATGATGGGATGGTGTGGAATGTGATGGGACAGTGTGGTGTGTGATGGGTAGGTGTGGAATGTGATGGGACAGTGTGGAATGTGATGGGAAGTTGTGGAATGTTATGGGACAGTGTGGATTGTGATGGGACTGTGTGAAATGTGATGAGATGGTGTAGAAAGACATAGGACCGTGTGGAATGCGATGGGACAGTGTGGAAGGTGATCTGCCGGTGTAGAAGGTAATGGGAAGGTATGGAATGCAATGGATGGTGTAGAATGTGCTGGGATAGTGTGGAATATGATCTGATGGTGTGGAATGTGATGGGACAGTCTGGTGTGTGATGGGATGGTGTGGAATGTGATGGGAGAGTGTGGAATGTGATGAGACATTGTGGAATGTGATGGGACGATGTGGAATGTGATGGGACAGTGTGAAATCTGATGGGACAGTGTGGATTGTGATGGGACTGTGTGGAAGGTGATGGGACGGTGTGGAATGTGCTGGAATATAATGGGACAGTGTGGAATGCGATTGGACGGTGTGGCAGGTGATGGGAGGGTGTGGAATGTGATGCAATGCTGTGGAATGTGATGGGACATTGTGGAAAGTGATGGATTGGTGTGAAAGGTGATGTGACAGTGTGGAAGGTGATGGGATGGTGTGCAAGGTAAGGGGCCGGTGTGGAAGGTAATGGGACGCTGTGCAATGTGATGGGACATTGCGGAAAGTGATGGAACGGTGTGGAAGGCGATGGGACGGTGTGGGAGGTGAGGGGCCGGTGTGGAAGGTAATGGGACGGTGTGGAATGTGATGGGACATTGTGGAAAGTGATGGAACGGTGTGGAAGGTGATGGGACGGTGTGGAAGGTGATGGGCCAGTTTGGAAGGCAATGGGACGGTGTGAAATATAATGGAATGGTGTAAAACGTGCTGGGATAGAGTGGAATATGATGGGACGGTGGGGAATGTGATGGGACAATGTGGTGTGTGATGGGATGGTGTAGAACGTGCTGGGATAGAGTGGAATATGATGGGACGGTATGGAATATGATGGGACAGTGTGGAATGCGATGGAAGGGGTGGGTGGAAGGTGATGTGCCGGTGTGGAAGGTAATGGGATGGTGTGGAATGTTATGGGATGGTGTAGAACGTGCTGGGATAGAGTGGAATAAGATGGGACGGTGTGGAATGTGATACGACATTGTGGAAAGTGATGGAATGGTGTGGAAGGTGATGGGACAGTGTAGAAGGTGATGGGCTGGTGTGGAAGGTAATGGGACGGTATGGAATATTATGGAATGGTGTAGAACGTGCTGGGATAGAGTGGAATATGATGGGACGGTGTGGAATGTGATGGGACATTGTGGAATGTGATGGAACGGTGTGGAAGGTGATGGGCCGGTGTGGAAGGTAATGGGATGGTGTGGAATGTAATGGAATGGTGTAGAACGTGCTGGGATAGAGTGGAATATGATGGGACGGTGGGGAATGTGATGGGACAATGTGGTGTGTGATGGGATGGTGTAGAACGTGCTGGGATAGAGTGGAATAAGATGGGACGGTGTGGAATGTGATACGACATTGTGGAAAGTGATGGAATGGTGTGGAAGGTGATGGGACAGTGTAGAAGGTGATGGGCCGGTGTGGAAGGTAATGGGACGGTATGGAATGTTATGGGATGGTGTAGAATGTGCTGGGATAGAGTGGAATATGATGGGATGGTGTGGAATCTGATGGGACAATGTGGTGTGTGTTGGGATGGTGTAGATTGTGATGGGATAGTGTGGAATGTGATGGGACGGTGTGGAATGTGATGGGATGGTGTGGAATGTTGTGGGATAGCGTAGAAGGTGATGGGACAGTGTGGAATGTGATGGGACGGTGCGGAAGGTGATGGGACTGTGTGGAATGTGATGGGATAGTCTGGAAGGTGTTGGGACAGTATGGAATGTGATGGGACAGTGTGGAATGTGATGGGACATTGTGAAATGTGATGGGATGGTGTGGAATGTTGTGGGATAGTATAGAAGGTGATGGGACAGTGTGGAATGTGATGGGATGGTGTGGAAGGTGTTGCGACGGTGTAGAATGTGATGGGATGGTGTCGAATGTGATGGGACGATGTGGAAGTGATGAGATGGTGTGGAAGGTGGTGGGACGTGTTGACGGTGATGGGACGGTGTGGAACATGATAGAACAGTGTGGAATATGATGGGACGGTGTGGAATGTGTTGGGATGGTGTGGAATGTGATGGGACAGTGTGGAATGTGATTGGACGGTGTGGAATGTGATGGGGTGGTGTGGATTGTGTTGGACGATGTGGCAGATGATGGGACAAATGGAATGTCATGGGAAGGTGTGGAAGGTGTTGGATGATGTGGCAGGTGATGGGACAGTTGGAATGTGATGTGATGGAGTGGAATGTGATGGGATGGTGTGTAGGGTGTTTTTGGACATTGTGCAGTTTGTGATGGGACAGTGTGGAATATTTGATGGGACATTGTTGAAAGTGATGGATTGGTGTGGAAGGTGATGGGCCAGTTTGGAAGGCAATGGGACGGTGTGGAATGTTATGGAATGGTGTAGAACATGCTGGGATAGAGTGGAATATGATGGGACGGTGTGGAATGTGATGGGACGGTGTGGAATGTGATGGGACGGTGCGGAAAGTGATGGAACGGTGTGGAAAGTGATGGAACGGTGTGGAAGGTGATGGGACGGTGTGGAAGGTGATGTGCCAGTGTGGAAGGCAATGGGACGGTGTGGAATGTTATGGGATGGTGCAGAACATGCTGGGATAGAGTGGAATATGATGGGACGGTGGGGAATGTGATGGGACAATGTGGTGTGTGATGGGATGGTGTAGAACGTGCTGGGATAGAGTGGAATAAGATGGGACGGTGTGGAATGTGATACGACATTGTGGAAAGTGATGGAATGGTGTGGAAGGTGATGGGACAGTGTAGAAGGTGATGGGCTGGTGTGGAAGGTAATGGGACAGTATGGAATATTATGGAATGGTGTAGAACGTGCTGGGATAGAGTGGAATATGATGGGACGGTGTGGAATGTGATGGGACATTGTGGAATGTGATGGAACGGTGTGGAAGGTGATGGGCCGGTGTGGAAGGTAATGGGATGGTGTGGAATGTAATGGAATGGTGTAGAACGTGCTGGGATAGAGTGGAATATGATGGGACGGTGGGGAATGTGATGGGACAATGTGGTGTGTGATGGGATGGTGTAGAACGTGCTGGGATAGAGTGGAATAAGATGGGACGGTGTGGAATGTGATACGACATTGTGGAAAGTGATGGAATGGTGTGGAAGGTGATGGGACAGTGTAGAAGGTGATGGGCCGGTGTGGAAGGTAATGGGACGGTATGGAATGTTATGGGATGGTGTAGAATGTGCTGGGATAGAGTGGAATATGATGGGATGGTGTGGAATCTGATGGGACAATGTGGTGTGTGTTGGGATGGTGTAGATTGTGATGGGATAGTGTGGAATGTGATGGGACGGTGTGGAATGTGATGGGATGGTGTGGAATGTTGTGGGATAGCGTAGAAGGTGATGGGACAGTGTGGAATGTGATGGGACGGTGCGGAAGGTGATGGGACTGTGTGGAATGTGATGGGATAGTCTGGAAGGTGTTGGGACAGTATGGAATGTGATGGGACAGTGTGGAATGTGATGGGACATTGTGAAATGTGATGGGATGGTGTGGAATGTTGTGGGATAGTATAGAAGGTGATGGGACAGTGTGGAATGTGATGGGATGGTGTGGAAGGTGTTGCGACGGTGTAGAATGTGATGGGATGGTGTCGAATGTGATGGGACGATGTGGAAGTGATGAGATGGTGTGGAAGGTGGTGGGACGTGTTGACGGTGATGGGACGGTGTGGAACATGATAGAACAGTGTGGAATATGATGGGACGGTGTGGAATGTGTTGGGATGGTGTGGAATGTGATGGGACAGTGTGGAATGTGATTGGACGGTGTGGAATGTGATGGGGTGGTGTGGATTGTGTTGGACGATGTGGCAGATGATGGGACAAATGGAATGTCATGGGAAGGTGTGGAAGGTGTTGGATGATGTGGCAGGTGATGGAACAGTTGGAATGTGATGTGATGGAGTGGAATGTGATGGGATGGTGTGTAGGGTGTTTTTGGACATTGTGCAGTTTGTGATGGGACAGTGTGGAATATTTGATGGGACATTGTTGAAAGTGATGGATTGGTGTGGAAGGTGATGGGACGGTGTGGAAGGTGAGGGGCCGGTGTGGAAGGTAATGGGATGGTGTGGAATGTAATGGAATGGTGTAGAACGTGCTGGGATAGAGTGGAATATGATGGGACGGTGGGGAATGTGATGGGACAATGTGGTGTGTGATGGGATGGTGTAGAACGTGCTGGGATAGAGTGGAATAAGATGGGACGGTGTGGAATGTGATACGACATTGTGGAAAGTGATGGAATGGTGTGGAAGGTGATGGGACAGTGTAGAAGGTGATGGGCCGGTGTGGAAGGTAATGGGACGGTATGGAATGTTATGGGATGGTGTAGAATGTGCTGGGATAGAGTGGAATATGATGGGATGGTGTGGAATCTGATGGGACAATGTGGTGTGTGTTGGGATGGTGTAGATTGTGATGGGATAGTGTGGAATGTGATGGGACGGTGTGGAATGTGATGGGATGGTGTGGAATGTTGTGGGATAGCGTAGAAGGTGATGGGACAGTGTGGAATGTGATGGGACGGTGCGGAAGGTGATGGGACTGTGTGGAATGTGATGGGATAGTCTGGAAGGTGTTGGGACAGTATGGAATGTGATGGGACAGTGTGGAATGTGATGGGACATTGTGAAATGTGATGGGATGGTGTGGAATGTTGTGGGATAGTATAGAAGGTGATGGGACAGTGTGGAATGTGATGGGATGGTGTGGAAGGTGTTGCGACGGTGTAGAATGTGATGGGATGGTGTCGAATGTGATGGGACGATGTGGAAGTGATGAGATGGTGTGGAAGGTGGTGGGACGTGTTGACGGTGATGGGACGGTGTGGAACATGATAGAACAGTGTGGAATATGATGGGACGGTGTGGAATGTGTTGGGATGGTGTGGAATGTGATGGGACAGTGTGGAATGTGATTGGACGGTGTGGAATGTGATGGGGTGGTGTGGATTGTGTTGGACGATGTGGCAGATGATGGGACAAATGGAATGTCATGGGAAGGTGTGGAAGGTGTTGGATGATGTGGCAGGTGATGGGACAGTTGGAATGTGATGTGATGGAGTGGAATGTGATGGGATGGTGTGTAGGGTGTTTTTGGACATTGTGCAGTTTGTGATGGGACAGTGTGGAATATTTGATGGGACATTGTTGAAAGTGATGGATTGGTGTGGAAGGTGATGGGCCAGTTTGGAAGGCAATGGGACGGTGTGGAATGTTATGGAATGGTGTAGAACATGCTGGGATAGAGTGGAATATGATGGGACGGTGTGGAATGTGATGGGACGGTGTGGAATGTGATGGGACGGTGCGGAAAGTGATGGAACGGTGTGGAAAGTGATGGAACGGTGTGGAAGGTGATGGGACGGTGTGGAAGGTGATGTGCCAGTGTGGAAGGCAATGGGACGGTGTGGAATGTTATGGGATGGTGCAGAACATGCTGGGATAGAGTGGAATATGATGGGACGGTGGGGAATGTGATGGGACAATGTGGTGTGTGATGGGATGGTGTAGAACGTGCTGGGATAGAGTGGAATAAGATGGGACGGTGTGGAATGTGATACGACATTGTGGAAAGTGATGGAATGGTGTGGAAGGTGATGGGACAGTGTAGAAGGTGATGGGCTGGTGTGGAAGGTAATGGGACAGTATGGAATATTATGGAATGGTGTAGAACGTGCTGGGATAGAGTGGAATATGATGGGACGGTGTGGAATGTGATGGGACATTGTGGAATGTGATGGAACGGTGTGGAAGGTGATGGGCCGGTGTGGAAGGTAATGGGATGGTGTGGAATGTAATGGAATGGTGTAGAACGTGCTGGGATAGAGTGGAATATGATGGGACGGTGGGGAATGTGATGGGACAATGTGGTGTGTGATGGGATGGTGTAGAACGTGCTGGGATAGAGTGGAATAAGATGGGACGGTGTGGAATGTGATACGACATTGTGGAAAGTGATGGAATGGTGTGGAAGGTGATGGGACAGTGTAGAAGGTGATGGGCCGGTGTGGAAGGTAATGGGACGGTATGGAATGTTATGGGATGGTGTAGAATGTGCTGGGATAGAGTGGAATATGATGGGATGGTGTGGAATCTGATGGGACAATGTGGTGTGTGTTGGGATGGTGTAGATTGTGATGGGATAGTGTGGAATGTGATGGGACGGTGTGGAATGTGATGGGATGGTGTGGAATGTTGTGGGATAGCGTAGAAGGTGATGGGACAGTGTGGAATGTGATGGGACGGTGCGGAAGGTGATGGGACTGTGTGGAATGTGATGGGATAGTCTGGAAGGTGTTGGGACAGTATGGAATGTGATGGGACAGTGTGGAATGTGATGGGACATTGTGAAATGTGATGGGATGGTGTGGAATGTTGTGGGATAGTATAGAAGGTGATGGGACAGTGTGGAATGTGATGGGATGGTGTGGAAGGTGTTGCGACGGTGTAGAATGTGATGGGATGGTGTCGAATGTGATGGGACGATGTGGAAGTGATGAGATGGTGTGGAAGGTGGTGGGACGTGTTGACGGTGATGGGACGGTGTGGAACATGATAGAACAGTGTGGAATATGATGGGACGGTGTGGAATGTGTTGGGATGGTGTGGAATGTGATGGGACAGTGTGGAATGTGATTGGACGGTGTGGAATGTGATGGGGTGGTGTGGATTGTGTTGGACGATGTGGCAGATGATGGGACAAATGGAATGTCATGGGAAGGTGTGGAAGGTGTTGGATGATGTGGCAGGTGATGGAACAGTTGGAATGTGATGTGATGGAGTGGAATGTGATGGGATGGTGTGTAGGGTGTTTTTGGACATTGTGCAGTTTGTGATGGGACAGTGTGGAATATTTGATGGGACATTGTTGAAAGTGATGGATTGGTGTGGAAGGCGATGGGACGGTTTGGAAGGTGATGTGCCGGTTTGGAAGGCAATGGGACGGTGTGGAATGTTATGGAATGGTGTAGAACGTGCTGGGATAGAGTGGAATATGATGGGACGGTGTGGAATGTGATGGGACGGTGTGGAATGTGATGGGACGGTGTGGAAAGTGATGGAACGGTGTGGAAGGTGATGGGACGGTGTGGAAGGTGATGTGCCAGTGTGGAAGGCAATGGGACGGTGTGGAATGTTATGGGATGGTGTAGAACATGCTGGGATAGAGTGGAATATGATGGGACGGTGGGGAATGTGATGGGACAATGTGGTGTGTGATGGGATGGTGTAGAACGTGCTGGGATCGAGTGGAATAAGATGGGACGGTGTGGAAGGTGATGTGCCGTTTGGAAGGCAATGGGACGGTGTGGAATGTTATGGAATGGTGTAGAACGTGCTGGGATAGAGTGGAATATGATGGGACGGTGTGGAATGTGATGGGACGGTGTGGAATGTGATGGGACGGTGTGGAAAGTGATGGAACGGTGTGGAAAGTGATGGAACGGTGTGGAAGGTGATGGGACGGTGTGGAAGGTGATGTGCCAGTGTGGAAGGCAATGGGACGGTGTGGAATGTTATGGGATGGTGTAGAACATGCTGGGATAGAGTGGAATATGATGGGACGGTGGGGAATGTGATGGGACAATGTAGTGTGTGATGGGATGGTGTAGAACGTGCTGGGATCGAGTGGAATAAGATGGGACGGTGTGGAATGTGATACGACATTGTGGAAAGTGATGGAATGGCGTGGAAGGTGATTGGACAGTGTAGAAGGTGATGGGCCGGTGTGGAAGGTAATGGGACGGTATGGAATGTTATGGGATGGTGTAGAATGTGCTGGGATAGAGTGGAATATGATGGGATGGTGTGGAATCTGATGGGACAATGTGGTGTGTGTTGGGATGGTGTAGATTGTGATGGGATAGTGTGGAATGTGATGGGACGGTGTGGAATGTGATGGGATGGTGTGGAATGTTGTGGGATAGCGTAGAAGGTGATGGGACAGTGTGGAATGTGATGGGATGGTGCGGAAGGTGATGGGACTGTGTGGAATGTGATGGGATAGTCTGGAAGGTGTTGGGACAGTATGGAATGTGATGGGTCAGTGTGGAATGTGATGGGACATTGTGGAATGCGATGGGATGGTGTGGAATGTTGTGGGATAGTATAGAAGGTGATGGGACAGTGTGGAATGTGATGGGACGGTGTGGAAGGTGTTGCGACGGTGTAGAATGTGATGGGATGGTGTCGAATGTGATGGGACGGTGTGGAAGTGATGAGATGGTGTGGAAGGTGGTGGGACGTGTTGACGGTGATGGGACGGTGTGGAACATGATAGAACAGTGTGGAATATGATGGGACGGTGTGGAATGTGTTGGGATGGTGTGGAATGTGATGGGACAGTGTGGAATGTGATTGGATGGTGTGGAATGTGATGGGGTGGTGTGGATGGTGTTGGACGATGTGGCAGATGAAGGGACAAATGGAATGTCATGGGAAGGTGTGGAAGTTGTTGGATGATGTGGCAGGTGATGGAACAGTTGGAATGTGATGTGATGGAGTGGAATGTGATGGGATGGTGTGTAGGGTGTTTTTGGACATTGTGCAGTTTGTGATGGGACAGTGTGGAATATTTGATGGGACATTGTTGAAAGTGATAGATTGGTGTGGAAGGCGATGGGACGGTGTGGAAGGTAATGGGATGGTGTGGAATGTGATGGGACATTGTGGAAAGTGATGGATTGGTGTGGAAGGTGATGGGACTGTGTGGAAGGTGATGGGCCAGTTTGGAAGGCAATGGGACGGTGTGGAATGTTATGGAATGGTGTAGAACGTGCTGGGATAGAGTGGAATATGATGGGACGGTGGGGAATGTGATGGGACAATGTGGTGTGTGATGGGATGGTGTAGAACGTGCTGGGATAGAGTGGAATATGATGGGACGGTGTGGAATGTGATGGGACATTGTGGAATGTGATGGAATGGTGTGGACGGTGATGGGCCGGTGTGGAAGGTAATGGGATGGTGTGGAATGTTATGGGATGGTGTAGAACGTGCTGGGATAGAGTGGAATAAGATGGGATGGTGTGGAATGTGATACGACATTGTGGAAAGTGATGGAATGGTGTGGAAGGTGATGGGACAGTGTAGAAGGTGATGGGCCGGTGTGGAAAGTAATGGGACGGTATGGAATGTTATGGGATGGTGTAGAATGTGCTGGGATAGAGTGGAATATGATGGGACGGTGTGGAATCTGATGGGACAATGTGGTGTGTGTTGGGATGGTGTAGATTGTGATGGGATAGTGTGGAATGTGATGGGACAGTGTGGAATGTGATGGGAAGTTGTGGAATGTTATGGGACAGTGTGGATTGTGATGGGACTGTGTGGAATGTGATGAGATGGTGTGGAATGACATAGGACCGTGTGGAATGCGATGGGACAGTGTGGAAGGTGATCTGCCTGTGTAGAAGGTAATGGGAAGGTATGGAATCCAATGGATGGTGTAGAATGTGCTGGGATAGTGTGGAATATGATCTGATGGTGTGGAATGTGATGGGACAGTCTGGTGTGTGATGGGATGGTGTGGAATGTGATGGGAGAGTGTGGAATGTGATGAGACATTGTGGAATGTGATGGGACGATGTGGAATGTGATGGGACAGTGTGAAATGTGATGGGACAGTGTGGATTGTGATGGGACTGTGTGGAAGTTGATGGGACGGTGGGGAATGTGCTGGAATATAATGGGACAGTGTGGAATGCGATTGGACGGTGTGGCAGGTGATGGGAGGGTGTGGAATGTGATGCAATGGTGTGGAATGTGATGGGACATTGTGGAAAGTGATGGATTGGTGTGAAAGGTGATGGGACGGTGTGGAAGGTGATGGGACGGTGTGGAAGGTGAGGGGCCGGTGTGGAAGGTAATGGGATGGTGTGGAATGTGATGGGACATTGTGGAAAGTGATGGAATGGTGTGGAAGGCGGTGGGACGGTGTGGAAGGTGAGGGGCCGGTGTGGAAGGTAATGGGACGGTGTGGAATGTGATGGGACATTGTGGAAAGTGATGGAACGGTGTGGAAGGTGATGGGACGGTGTGAAAGGTGATGGGCCAGTTTGGAAGGCAATGGGACGGTGTGGAATGTAATGGAATGGTGTAGAACGTGCTGGGATAGAGTGGAATATGATGGGACGGTGGGGAATGTGATGGGACAATGTGGTGTGTGATGGGATGGTGTAGAACGTGCTGGGATAGAGTGGAATATGATGGGACGGTGTGGAATATGATGGGACATTGTGGAATGCGATGGAACGGTGGGTGGAAGGTGATGGGCCGGTGTGGAAGGTAATGGGATGGTGTGGAATGTTATGGGATGGTGTAGAACGTGCTGGGATAGAGTGGAATAAGATGGGACGGTGTGGAATGTGATACGACATTGTGGAAAGTGATGGAATGGTGTGGAAGGTGATGGGACAGTGTAGAAGGTGATGGGCTGGTGTGGAAGGTAATGGGACGGTATGGAATGTTATGGAATGGTGTAGAACGTGCTGGGATAGAGTGGAATATGATGGGACAGTGTGGAATGTGATGGGACATTGTGGAATGTGATGGAACGGTGTGGAAGGTGATGGGCCGGTGTGGAAGGTAATGGGATGGTGTGGAATGTTATGGGATGGTGTAGAACGTGCTGGGATGGAGTGGAATAAGATGGGACGGTGTGGAATGTGATACGACATTGTGGAAAGTGATGGAATGGTGTGGAAGGTGATGGGACAGTGTAGAAGGTGATGGGCGGGTGTGGAAAGTAATGGGACGGTATAGAATGTTATGGGATGGTGTAGAATGAACTGGGATAGAGTGGAATATGATGGGACGGTGTGGAATCTGATGGGACAATGTGGTGTGTGTTGGGATGGTGTAGATTGTGATGGGATAGTGTGGAATGTGATGGGACATTGTGGAATGTGATGGGACGGTGTGGAATGTGATGGGATGGTGTGGAAAGTGATGGAACAGTGTGGAAGGTGATGGGACGGTGTGGAAGGTGATGTGCCAGTGTGGAAGGCAATGGGACGGTGTGGAATGTTATGGGATGGTGTAGAACATGCTGGGATAGAGTGGAATATGATGGGACGGTGGGGAATGTGATGGGACAATGTGGTGTGTGATGGGATGGTGTAGAACGTGCTGGGATAGAGTGAAATAAGATGGGACGGTGTGGAATGTGATACGACATTGTGGAAAGTGATGGAATGGTGTGGAAGGTGATGGGACAGTGTAGAAGGTGATGGGCCGGTGTGGAAGGTGATGTGCCAGTGTGGAAGGCAATGGGATGGTGTGGAATGTTATGGGATGGTGTAGAACATGCTGGGATAGAGTGGAATATGATGGGACGGTGGGGAATGTGATGGGACAATGTGGTGTGTGATGGGATGGTGTAGAACGTGCTGGGATAGAGTGAAATAAGATGGGACGGTGTGAAATGTGATACGACATTGTGGAAAGTGATGGAATGGTGTGGAAGGTGATGGGACAGTGTAGAAGGTAATGGGCCAGTGTGGAAGGTAATGGGACAGTATGGAATGTTATGGGATGGTGTAGAATGTGCTGGGATAGAGTGGAATACGATGAGATGGTGTGGAATCTGATGGGACAATGTGGTGTGTGTTGGGATGGTGTAGATTGTGATGGGATAGTGTGGAATGTGATGGGACGGTGTGGAATGTTATGGGATGGTGTGGAATGTTGTGGGATAGCGTAGAAGGTGATGGGAGAGTGTGGAATGTGATGGGACGGTGCGGAAGGTGATGGGACTGTGTGGAATGTGATGGGATAGTCTGGAAGGTGTTGGGACAGTATGGAATGTGATGGGACAGTGTGGAATGTGATGGGACATTGTGGAATGTGATGGGATGGTGTGGAATGTTGTGGGATAGTATAGAAGGTGATGGGACAGTGTGGAATGTGATGGGACGGTGTGGAAGGTGTTGCGACGGTGTAGAATGTGATGGGATGGTGTCGAATGTGATGGGACGGTGTGGAAGTGATGAGATGGTGTGGAAGGTGGTGGGACGTGTTGACGGTGATGGGACGGTGTGGAACATGATAGAACAGTGTGGAATATGATGGGACGGTGTGGAATGTGTTGGGATGGTGTGGAATGTGATGGGACAGTGTGGAATGTGATTGGACGGTGTGGAATGTGATGGGGTGGTGTGGATGGTGTTGGACGATGCGGCAGATGATGGGACAGTTGGAATGTGATGTGATGGAGTGGAATGTGATGGGATGGTGTGTAGGGTGTTTTTGGACATTGTGCAGTTTGTGATGGGACAGTGTGGAATATTTGATGGGACATTGTTGAAAATGATGGATTGGTGTGGAAGGCAATGGGACAGTGTGGAAGGTAATGGGATGGTGTGGAATGTGATGGGACATTGTGGAAAGTGATGGATTGGTGTGGAAGGTGATGGGACTGTGTGGAAGGTGATGGGCCAGTTTGGAAGGCAATGGGACGGTGTGGAATGTTATGGAATGGTGTAAAACGTGCTGGGATAGAGTGGAATATGATGCGACGGTGTGGAATGTGATGGGACGGTGTGGAATGTGATGGGACGCTGTGGAAAGTGATGGAACGGTGTGGAAAGTGATGGAACGGTGTGGAAGGCAATGGGACGGTGTGGAATGTTATGGGATGGTGTAGAACATGCTGGGATAGAGTGGAAAATGATGGGACAGTGGGGAATGTGATGGGACAATGTGGTGTGTGATGGGATGGTGTAGAACGTGCTGGGATAGAGTGGAATAAGATGGGACGGTGTGGAATGTGATACGACATTGTGGAAAGTGATGGAATGGTGTGGAAGGTGATTGGACAGTGGGGAATGTGCTGGAATATAATGGGACAGTGTGGAATGCGATTGGACGGTGTGGCAGGTGATGGGAGGGTGTGGAATGTGATGCAATGGTGTGGAATGTGATGGGACATTGTGGAAAGTGATGGATTGGTGTGAAAGGTGATGGGACGGTGTGGAAGGTGATGGGACGGTGTGGAAGGTGAGGGGCCGGTGTGGAAGGTAATGGGATGGTGTGGAATGTGATGGGACATTGCGGAAAGTGATGGAACGGTGTGGAAGGTGATGGGACGGTGTGGAAGGTGAGGGGCCGGTGTGGAAGGTAATGGGATGGTGTGGAATGTTATGGAATGGTGTAGAACATGCTGGGATAGAGTGGAATATGATGGGACGGTGTGGAATGTGATGGGACGGTGTGGAATGTGATGGGACGGTGTGGAAAGTGATGGAACGGTGTGGAAAGTGATGGAACGGTGTGGAAGGTGATGGGACGGTGTGGAACATGATAGAACAGTGTGGAATATGATGGGACGGTGTGGAATGTGTTGGGATGGTGTGGAATGTGATGGGACAGTGTGGAATGTGATTGGATGGTGTGGAATGTGATGGGGTGGTGTGGATGGTGTTGGACGATGTGGCAGATGAAGGGACAAATGGAATGTCATGGGAAGGTGTGGAAGTTGTTGGATGATGTGGCAGGTGATGGAACAGTTGGAATGTGATGTGATGGAGTGGAATGTGATGGGATGGTGTGTAGGGTGTTTTTGGACATTGTGCAGTTTGTGATGGGACAGTGTGGAATATTTGATGGGACATTGTTGAAAGTGATTGATTGGTGTGGAAGGTGATGGGACGGTGTGGAAGGTTATGGGATGGTGTGGAATGTGATGGGACATTGTGGAAAGTGATGGATTGGTGTGGAAGGTGATGGGACTGTGTGGAAGGTGATGGGCCAGTTTGGAAGGCAATGGGACGGTGTGGAATGTTATGGAATGGTGTAGAACGTGCTGGGATAGAGTGGAATATGATGGGACGGTGGGGAATGTGATGGGACAATGTGGTGTGTGATGGGATGGTGTAGAACGTGCTGGGATAGAGTGGAATATGATGGGACGGTGTGGAATGTGATGGGACATTGTGGAATGTGATGGAACGGTGTGGACGGTGATGGGCCGGTGTGGAAGGTAATGGGATGGTGTGGAATGTTATGGGATGGTGTAGAACGTGCTGGGATAGAGTGGAATAAGATGGGATGGTGTGGAATGTGATACGACATTGTGGAAAGTGATGGAATGGTGTGGAAGGTGATGGGACAGTGTAGAAGGTGATGGGCCGGTGTGGAAAGTAATGGGACGGTATGGAATGTTATGGGATGGTGTAGAATGTGCTGGGATAGAGTGGAATATGATGGGACGGTGTGGAATCTGATGGGACAATGTGGTGTGTGTTGGGATGGTGTAGATTGTGATGGGATAGTGTGGAATGTGATGGGACAGTGTGGAATGTGATGGGAAGTTGTGGAATGTTATGGGACAGTGTGGATTGTGATGGGACTGTGTGGAATGTGATGAGATGGTGTGGAATGACATAGGACCGTGTGGAATGCGATGGGACAGTGTGGAAGGTGATCTGCCTGTGTAGAAGGTAATGGGAAGGTATGGAATCCAATGGATGGTGTAGAATGTGCTGGGATAGTGTGGAATATGATCTGATGGTGTGGAATGTGATGGGACAGTCTGGTGTGTGATGGGATGGTGTGGAATGTGATGGGAGAGTGTGGAATGTGATGAGACATTGTGGAATGTGATGGGACGATGTGGAATGTGATGGGACAGTGTGAAATGTGATGGGACAGTGTGGATTGTGATGGGACTGTGTGGAAGTTGATGGGACGGTGGGGAATGTGCTGGAATATAATGGGACAGTGTGGAATGCGATTGGACGGTGTGGCAGGTGATGGGAGGGTGTGGAATGTGATGCAATGGTGTGGAATGTGATGGGACATTGTGGAAAGTGATGGATTGGTGTGAAAGGTGATGGGACGGTGTGGAAGGTGATGGGACGGTGTGGAAGGTGAGGGGCCGGTGTGGAAGGTAATGGGATGGTGTGGAATGTGATGGGACATTGTGGAAAGTGATGGAATGGTGTGGAAGGCGGTGGGACGGTGTGGAAGGTGAGGGGCCGGTGTGGAAGGTAATGGGACGGTGTGGAATGTGATGGGACATTGTGGAAAGTGATGGAACGGTGTGGAAGGTGATGGGACGGTGTGAAAGGTGATGGGCCAGTTTGGAAGGCAATGGGACGGTGTGGAATGTAATGGAATGGTGTAGAACGTGCTGGGATAGAGTGGAATATGATGGGACGGTGGGGAATGTGATGGGACAATGTGGTGTGTGATGGGATGGTGTAGAACGTGCTGGGATAGAGTGGAATATGATGGGACGGTGTGGAATATGATGGGACATTGTGGAATGCGATGGAACGGTGGGTGGAAGGTGATGGGCCGGTGTGGAAGGTAATGGGATGGTGTGGAATGTGATACGACATTGTGGAAAGTGATGGAATGGTGTGGAAGGTGATGGGACAGTGTAGAAGGTGATGGGCTGGTGTGGAAGGTAATGGGACGGTATGGAATGTTATGGAATGGTGTAGAACGTGCTGGGATAGAGTGGAATATGATGGGACGGTGTGGAATGTGATGGGACATTGTGGAATGTGATGGAACGGTGTGGAAGGTGATGGGCCGGTGTGGAAGGTAATGGGATGGTGTGGAATGTTATGGGATGGTGTAGAACGTGCTGGGATGGAGTGGAATAAGATGGGACGGTGTGGAATGTGATACGACATTGTGGAAAGTGATGGAATGGTGTGGAAGGTGATGGGACAGTGTAGAAGGTGATGGGCGGGTGTGGAAGGTAATGGGACGGTATAGAATGTTATGGGATGGTGTAGAATGAACTGGGATAGAGTGGAATATGATGGGACGGTGTGGAATCTGATGGGACAATGTGGTGTGTGTTGGGATGGTGTAGATTGTGATGGGATAGTGTGGAATGTGATGGGACATTGTGGAATGTGATGGGACGGTGTGGAATGTGATGGGATGGTGTGGAAAGTGATGGAACAGTGTGGAAGGTGATGGGACGGTGTGGAAGGTGATGTGCCAGTGTGGAAGGCAATGGGACGGTGTGGAATGTTATGGGATGGTGTAGAACATGCTGGGATAGAGTGGAATATGATGGGACGGTGGGGAATGTGATGGGACAATGTGGTGTGTGATGGGATGGTGTAGAACGTGCTGGGATAGAGTGAAATAAGATGGGACGGTGTGGAATGTGATACGACATTGTGGAAAGTGATGGAATGGTGTGGAAGGTGATGGGACAGTGTAGAAGGTGATGGGCCGGTGTGGAAGGTGATGTGCCAGTGTGGAAGGCAATGGGATGGTGTGGAATGTTATGGGATGGTGTAGAACATGCTGGGATAGAGTGGAATATGATGGGACGGTGGGGAATGTGATGGGACAATGTGGTGTGTGATGGGATGGTGTAGAACGTGCTGGGATAGAGTGAAATAAGATGGGACGGTGTGAAATGTGATACGACATTGTGGAAAGTGATGGAATGGTGTGGAAGGTGATGGGACAGTGTAGAAGGTAATGGGCCAGTGTGGAAGGTAATGGGACAGTATGGAATGTTATGGGATGGTGTAGAATGTGCTGGGATAGAGTGGAATACGATGAGATGGTGTGGAATCTGATGGGACAATGTGGTGTGTGTTGGGATGGTGTAGATTGTGATGGGATAGTGTGGAATGTGATGGGACGGTGTGGAATGTTATGGGATGGTGTGGAATGTTGTGGGATAGCGTAGAAGGTGATGGGAGAGTGTGGAATGTGATGGGATGGTGCGGAAGGTGATGGGACTGTGTGGAATGTGATGGGATAGTCTGGAAGGTGTTGGGACAGTATGGAATGTGATGGGACAGTGTGGAATGTGATGGGACATTGTGGAATGTGATGGGATGGTGTGGAATGTTGTGGGATAGTATAGAAGGTGATGGGACAGTGTGGAATGTGATGGGACGGTGTGGAAGGTGTTGCGACGGTGTAGAATGTGATGGGATGGTGTCGAATGTGATGGGACGGTGTGGAAGTGATGAGATGGTGTGGAAGGTGGTGGGACGTGTTGACGGTGATGGAACGGTGTGGAACATGATAGAACAGTGTGGAATATGATGGGATAGTGTGGAATGTGTTGGGATGGTGTGGAATGTGATGGGACAGTGTGGAATGTGATTGGACGGTGTGGAATGTGATGGGGTGGTGTGGATGGTGTTGGACGATGCGGCAGATGATGGGACAGTTGGAATGTGATGTGATGGAGTGGAATGTGATGGGATGGTGTGTAGGGTGTTTTTGGACATTGTGCAGTTTGTGATGGGACAGTGTGGAATATTTGATGGGACATTGTTGAAAATGATGGATTGGTGTGGAAGGCAATGGGACAGTGTGGAAGGTAATGGGATGGTGTGGAATGTGATGGGACATTGTGGAAAGTGATGGATTGGTGTGGAAGGTGATGGGACTGTGTGGAAGGTGATGGGCCAGTTTGGAAGGCAATGGGACGGTGTGGAATGTTATGGAATGGTGTAGAACGTGCTGGGATAGAGTGGAATATGATGCGACGGTGTGGAATGTGATGGGACGGTGTGGAATGTGATGGGACGCTGTGGAAAGTGATGGAACGGTGTGGAAAGTGATGGAACGGTGTGGAAGGCAATGGGACGGTGTGGAATGTTATGGGATGGTGTAGAACATGCTGGGATAGAGTGGAAAATGATGGGACAGTGGGGAATGTGATGGGACAATGTGGTGTGTGATGGGATGGTGTAGAACGTGCTGGGATAGAGTGGAATAAGATGGGACGGTGTGGAATGTGATGGGACGGTGTGGAAAGTGATGGAACGGTGTGGAAAGTGATGGAACGGTGTGGAAGGTGATGGGACGGTGTGGAACATGATAGAACAGTGTGGAATATGATGGGACGGTGTGGAATGTGTTGGGATGGTGTGGAATGTGATGGGACAGTGTGGAATGTGATTGGATGGTGTGGAATGTGATGGGGTGGTGTGGATGGTGTTGGACGATGTGGCAGATGAAGGGACAAATGGAATGTCATGGGAAGGTGTGGAAGTTGTTGGATGATGTGGCAGGTGATGGAACAGTTGGAATGTGATGTGATGGAGTGGAATGTGATGGGATGGTGTGTAGGGTGTTTTTGGACATTGTGCAGTTTGTGATGGGACAGTGTGGAATATTTGATGGGACATTGTTGAAAGTGATAGATTGGTGTGGAAGGCGATGGGACGGTGTGGAAGGTAATGGGATGGTGTGGAATGTGATGGGACATTGTGGAAAGTGATGGATTGGTGTGGAAGGTGATGGGACTGTGTGGAAGGTGATGGGCCAGTTTGGAAGGCAATGGGACGGTGTGGAATGTTATGGAATGGTGTAGAACGTGCTGGGATAGAGTGGAATATGATGGGACGGTGGGGAATGTGATGGGACAATGTGGTGTGTGATGGGATGGTGTAGAACGTGCTGGGATAGAGTGGAATATGATGGGACGGTGTGGAATGTGATGGGACATTGTGGAATGTGATGGAACGGTGTGGACGGTGATGGGCCGGTGTGGAAGGTAATGGGATGGTGTGGAATGTTATGGGATGGTGTAGAACGTGCTGGGATAGAGTGGAATAAGATGGGATGGTGTGGAATGTGATACGACATTGTGGAAAGTGATGGAATGGTGTGGAAGGTGATGGGACAGTGTAGAAGGTGATGGGCCGGTGTGGAAAGTAATGGGACGGTATGGAATGTTATGGGATGGTGTAGAATGTGCTGGGATAGAGTGGAATATGATGGGACGGTGTGGAATCTGATGGGACAATGTGGTGTGTGTTGGGATGGTGTAGATTGTGATGGGATAGTGTGGAATGTGATGGGACAGTGTGGAATGTGATGGGAAGTTGTGGAATGTTATGGGACAGTGTGGATTGTGATGGGACTGTGTGGAATGTGATGAGATGGTGTGGAATGACATAGGACCGTGTGGAATGCGATGGGACAGTGTGGAAGGTGATCTGCCTGTGTAGAAGGTAATGGGAAGGTATGGAATCCAATGGATGGTGTAGAATGTGCTGGGATAGTGTGGAATATGATCTGATGGTGTGGAATGTGATGGGACAGTCTGGTGTGTGATGGGATGGTGTGGAATGTGATGGGAGAGTGTGGAATGTGATGAGACATTGTGGAATGTGATGGGACGATGTGGAATGTGATGGGACAGTGTGAAATGTGATGGGACAGTGTGGATTGTGATGGGACTGTGTGGAAGTTGATGGGACGGTGGGGAATGTGCTGGAATATAATGGGACAGTGTGGAATGCGATTGGACGGTGTGGCAGGTGGATGGGAGGGTGTGGAATGTGATGCAATGGTGTGGAATGTGATGGGACATTGTGGAAAGTGATGGATTGGTGTGAAAGGTGATGGGACGGTGTGGAAGGTGATGGGACGGTGTGGAAGGTGAGGGGCCGGTGTGGAAGGTAATGGGATGGTGTGGAATGTGATGGGACATTGTGGAAAGTGATGGAATGGTGTGGAAGGCGGTGGGACGGTGTGGAAGGTGAGGGGCCGGTGTGGAAGGTAATGGGACGGTGTGGAATGTGATGGGACATTGTGGAAAGTGATGGAATGGTGTGGAAGGTGATGGGACGGTGTGAAAGGTGATGGGCCAGTTTGGAAGGCAATGGGACGGTGTGGAATGTAATGGAATGGTGTAAAATGTGCTGGGATAGAGTGGAATATGATGGGACGGTGGGGAATGTGATGGGACAATGTGGTGTGTGATGGGATGGTGTAGAACGTGCTGGGATAGAGTGGAATATGATGGGACGGTGTGGAATATGATGGGACATTGTGGAATGCGATGGAACGGTGGGTGGAAGGTGATGGGCCGGTGTGGAAGGTAATGGGATGGTGTGGAATGTTATGGGATGGTGTAGAACGTGCTGGGATAGAGTGGAATAAGATGGGATGGTGTGGAATGTGATACGACATTGTGGAAAGTGATGGAATGGTGTGGAAGGTGATGGGACAGTGTAGAAGGTGATGGGCTGGTGTGGAAGGTAATGGGACGGTATGGAATGTTATGGAATGGTGTAGAACGTGCTGGGATAGAGTGGAATATGATGGGACGGTGTGGAATGTGATGGGACATTGTGAAATATGATGGAACGGTGTGGAAGGTGATGGGCCGGTGTGGAAGGTAATGGGATGGTGTGGAATGTTATGGGATGGTGTAGAACGTGCTGGGATGGAGTGGAATAAGATGGGACGGTGTGAAATGTGATACGACATTGTGGAAAGTGATGGAATGGTGTGGAAGGTGATGGGACAGTGTAGAAGGTGATGGGCGGGTGTGGAAGGTAATGGGACGGTATAGAATGTTATGGGATGGTGTAGAATGTGCTGGGATAGAGTGGAATATGATGTGACGGTGTGGAATATGATGGGACATTGTGGAACGGATGGACGTGGTGTGATTGGGATGGGGGTGTGTTATGGATGGTGTAGTGATGGGATAGTGTGGAATGTGATGGGAGGTGTGGAATGTGATGGGACGGTGTGGAATGTGATGGAATGGTGTGGAAAGTGATGGACAGTGTGGAAGGTGATGGGACGGTGTGGAATGTGCCAGTGTGGAAGGCAATGGGACGGTTGGAATGTTATGGGATGGTGTAGAACTGCTGGGATAGAGTGGAATATGATGGGACGGTGTGGAATGTGATGGGACATTGTGAAATATGATGGAACGGTGTGGAAGGTGATGGGCCGGTGTGGAAGGTAATGGGATGGTGTGGAATGTTATGGGATGGTGTAGAACGTGCTGGGATAGAGTGGAATAAGATGGGACGGTGTGGAATGTGATACGACATTGTGGAAAGTGATGGAATGGTGTGGAAGGTGATGGGACAGTGTAGAAGGTGATGGGCCGGTGTGGAAGGTGATGTGCCAGTGTGGAAGGCAATGGGACGGTGTGGAATGTTATGGGATGGTGTAGAACATGCTGGGATAGAGTGGAATATGATGGGACGGTGGGGAATGTGATGGGACAATGTGGTGTGTGATGGGATGGTGTAGAACGTGCTGGGATAGAGTGAAATAAGATGGGACGGTGTGGAATGTGATACGACATTGTGGAAAGTGATGGAATGGTGTGGAAGGTGATGGGACAGTGTAGAAGGTAATGGGCCAGTGTGGAAGGTAATGGGACAGTATGGAATGTTATGGGATGGTGTAGAATGTGCTGGGATAGAGTGGAATATGATGGGATGGTGTGGAATCTGATGGGACAATGTGGTGTGTGTTGGGATGGTGTAGATTGTGATGGGATAGTGTGGAATGTGATGGGACGGTGTGGAATGTGATGGGATGGTGTGGAATGTTGTGGGATAGCGTAGAAGGTGATGGGACAGTGTGGAATGTGATGGGACGGTGCGGAAGGTGATGGGACTGTGTGGAATGTGATGGGATAGTCTGGAAGGTGTTGGGACAGTATGGAATGTGATGGGACAGTGTGGAATGTGATGGGACATTGTGGAATGTGATGGGATGGTGTGGAATGTTGTGGGATAGTATAGAAGGTGATGGGACAGTGTGGAATGTGATGGGACGGTGTGGAAGGTGTTGCGACGGTGTAGAATGTGATGGGATGGTGTCGAATGTGATGGGACGGTGTGGAAGTGATGAGATGGTGTGGAAGGTGGTGGGACGTGTTGACGGTGATGGGACGGTGTGGAACATGATAGAACAGTGTGGAATATGATGGGACGGTGTGGAATGTGTTGGGATGGTGTGGAATGTGATGGGACAGTGTGGAATGTGATTGGACGGTGTGGAATGTGATGGGGTGGTGTGGATGGTGTTGGACGATGCGGCAGATGATGGGACAGTTGGAATGTGATGTGATGGAGTGGAATGTGATGGGATGGTGTGTAGGGTGTTTTTGGACATTGTGCAGTTTGTGATGGGACAGTGTGGAATATTTGATGGGACATTGTTGAAAATGATGGATTGGTGTGGAAGGCAATGGGACGGTGTGGAAGGTAATGGGATGGTGTGGAATGTGATGGGACATTGTGGAAAGTGATGGATTGGTGTGGAAGGTGATGGGACTGTGTGGAAGGTGATGGGCCAGTTTGGAAGGCAATGGGACGGTGTGGAATGTTATGGAATGGTGTAGAACGTGCTGGGATAGAGTGGAATATGATGCGACGGTGTGGAATGTGATGGGACGGTGTGGAATGTGATGGGACGCTGTGGAAAGTGATGGAACGGTGTGGAAAGTGATGGAACGGTGTGGAAGGCAATGGGACGGTGTGGAATGTTATGGGATGGTGTAGAACATGCTGGGATAGAGTGGAAAATGATGGGACAGTGGGGAATGTGATGGGACAATGTGGTGTGTGATGGGATGGTGTAGAACGTGCTGGGATAGAGTGGAATAAGATGGGACGGTGTGGAATGTGATACGACATTGTGGAAAGTGATGGAATGGTGTGGAAGGTGATTGGACAGTGGGGAATGTGCTGGAATATAATGGGACAGTGTGGAATGCGATTGGACGGTGTGGCAGGTGATGGGAGGGTGTGGAATGTGATGCAATGGTGTGGAATGTGATGGGACATTGTGGAAAGTGATGGATTGGTGTGAAAGGTGATGGGACGGTGTGGAAGGTGATGGGACGGTGTGGAAGGTGAGGGGCCGGTGTGGAAGGTAATGGGATGGTGTGGAATGTGATGGGACATTGCGGAAAGTGATGGAACGGTGTGGAAGGTGATGGGACGGTGTGGAAGGTGAGGGGCCGGTGTGGAAGGTAATGGGATGGTGTGGAATGTGATGGGACATTGTGGAAAGTGATGGAATGGTGTGGAAGGCGGTGGGACGGTGTGGAAGGTGAGGGGCCGGTGTGGAAGGTAATGGGACGGTGTGGAATGTGATGGGACATTGTGGAAAGTGATGGAATGGTGTGGAAGGTGATGGGACGGTGTGAAAGGTGATGGGCCAGTTTGGAAGGCAATGGGACGGTGTGGAATGTAATGGAATGGTGTAGAACGTGCTGGGATAGAGTGGAATATGATGGGACGGTGGGGAATGTGATGGGACAATGTGGTGTGTGATGGGATGGTGTAGAACGTGCTGGGATAGAGTGGAATATGATGGGACGGTGTGGAATATGATGGGACATTGTGGAATGCGATGGAACGGTGGGTGGAAGGTGATGGGCCGGTGTGGAAGGTAATGGGATGGTGTGGAATGTTATGGGATGGTGTAGAACGTGCTGTGATAGAGTGGAATAAGATGGGACGGTGTGGAATGTGATACGACATTGTGGAAAGTGATGGAATGGTGTGGAAGGTGATGGGACAGTGTAGAAGGTGATGGGACAGTGTAGAAGGTGATGGGCTGGTGTGGAAGGTAATGGGACGGTATGGAATGTTATGGAATGGTGTAGAACGTGCTGGGATAGAGTGGAATATGATGGGACGGTGTGGAATGTGATGGGACATTGTGGAATGTGATGGAACGGTGTGGAAGGTGATGGGCCGGTGTGGAAGGTAATGGGATGGTGTGGAATGTTATGGGATGGTGTAGAACGTGCTGGGATGGACATGTGTGTGATGGGACAGTGTGTTTGATGGTAGATGTGTGGATGGGACGGTGTGGAAGGAAGATGGGACGGTGTGGAATGTGATACGACATTGTGGAAAGTGATGGAATGGTGTGGAAGGTGATGGGACAGTGTAGAAGGTGATGGGCCAGTGTGGAAGGTAATGGGACGGTGTGGAATGTTATGGGATGGTATAGAACATGCTGGGATAGAGTGGAATATGATGGGATGGTGTGGAATCTGATGGGACAATGTGGTGTGTGTTGGGATGGTGTAGAATGTGATGGGATGGTGTGGAATGTGATGGGACGGTGTGGAATGTGATGGGAGGTGTGGAATGTGATGGGATGCGTGAAGGTGATGGGACAGTGTGGAATGTGATGGGAATGGTGCGGAAGGTGATGGGACTGTGTGGAATGTGATGGGATAGTCTGGAAGGTGTTGGGACAGTATGGAATGTGATGGGACAGTGTGGAATGTGATGGGACATTGTGGAATGTGATGGGATGGTGTGGAATGTTGTGGGATAGTATAGAAGGTGATGGGACAGTGTGGAATGTGATGGGACAGTGTGGAATGTGATGGGATTGTGTCGAATGTGATGGGACGGTGTGGAAGTGATGAGATGGTGTGGAAGGTGGTGGGACGTGTTGACGGTGATGGGACGGTGTGGAACATGATAGAACAGTGTGGAATATGATGGGACGGTGTGGAATGTGTTGGGATGGTGTGGAATGTGATGGGACAGTGTGGAATGAGATTGGACGGTGTGGAATGTGATGGGACAGTGTGGTGTCTGATGGGATGGTGTGGAATGTGATGGGACAGTGTGGAATGTGATGGGACATTGTGGAATGTGATGGGATGGTGTGTAGGGTGTTTTTGGACATTGTGCAGTTTGTGATGGGACAGTGTGGAATATTTGATGGGACATTGTTGAAAATGATGGATTGGTGTGGAAGACGATGGGACGGTGTGGAAGGTAACGGGACGGTGTGGAATGTGATGGGACATTGTGGAAAGTGATGGATTGGTGTGGAAGGTGATGGGACTGTGTGGAAGGTGATGGGCCAGTTTGGAAGGCAATGGGACGGTGTGGAATGTGATGGAATGGTGTAGAACGTGCTGGGATAGTGTGGAATATGATGGGACGGTGTGGAATGTGATGGGACGGTGTGGAATGTGATGGAACGCTGTGGAATGTGATGGGACAGAGTGGAATGTGATGGAACATTGTGGAATGTGATGGGACATTGTAGAATGTGATGGGATGATGTAGAATGTGGTGGTACAGTGTGAAATGTGTGGGATGGTATGGAATGTGATGGACAGTGTAGAATGTGAAGGGACACTGTGGAATGTGATGAGATGGTGGGGAATTTGATAGGATGGTGTTGAAGGTGCCGGGATGGTGTGAATGTGATGGGACGGTGTGGAAGGTGCTGGGATGGTGTGGAATGTGATGGGACGGTGTGGAATGTGCTGGAATGTAATGGGACAGTGTCAAATTAGATTAGACGGTGTGGCAGGTGATGGGACGGTGTGGAATGTGATACAATGTTTTGGAATGTGATGGGACAGTGTGGAAGGTGATGGGACGGTGTGGAATGCGATGGTACAGTGTGGAAGGTGATGGAACGCTGTGGAATGTGATGGGACAGAGTGGAATGTGATGGGACATTGTGGAATGTGATTGGACATTGTGGAATGTGATGCAGCGGTGTGGAAGGTATTGGGACAGTGTGGAATGTGAAGAGACGGTGTGGATTGTGATGAGACAATGTGGAATGTGTTCGGATAGTGTGAAATGGGATGGGATTGTGAGAAATGTGATGGGATGGTGTGGATTGTGATGGGACGGTGTGGAATGTGATGGGATGGTGTGGAAAGTGATGGAACGGTGTGGAAAGTGATGGAACGGTGTGGAAGGTGATAGGACGATTTGGAATGTGATGGGACAGTGTGGAATGTGATGGGACACTGTGTATTGTGATGGGAATGTGTGGAAGGTGATGGAACGGTGTGGAATGTGACGTGATGGTTTGTGGAATGTGCTGGGACAGCATGGAATGTGATGGGACGGTGTGGAAAAGCATAGGACCGTGTAGTATGTGATGGGACAGTGTGGAAAGTAATGGGCTGGTGCAGAAGGATTGGGACGGTGTGGACTGCGATGGGCCGGTGTGGAAGGTAATGGGATGGTGTGGAATGTTATGGGATGGTGTAGAACGTGCTGTGATAGAGTGGAATAAGATGGGACGGTCTGGAATGTGATACGACATTGTGGAATGTGATGGAATGGTGTGGAAGGTGATGGGACAGTGTGGAAGGTGATGGGATGGTGTGAAATGTGATGGGATGGTGTGGATTGTGATGGGACAGTGTGGAAGGTGATGGGAATGTGTGGAAGGTGATGGGATGATATGGAATGTGATAGGACAGTGTGAAATGTGATGGGTCTGTGTGGACTGTGATAGGACGATGTGGAATGTGATGGGACGGTGTGGAATGTGATGTGACTGTTTGTGGAATGTGCTGGGACAGCATGGAATGTGATGGGACGTTGTGGAAAGGCATAGGACCGTGTAGAATGTGATGGGACAGCGTGGAACGTGATGGGCCAGTGTAGAAGGTGATGGTCGGTGTAGAATGTAATGGGATGGTCTGGAATGCTATGGGATGGTGCAGAACGTGCTGGGATAGTGTGGAATATGATGGGATGGTGTGGAATGTTATGGGACAGTGTGGTGTCTGATTTGATGGTGTGGAATGTGATGGGACAGTGTGGAATGTGATGGGACATTGTGGAATGTGATGGGATGATGTGGAATGTGATGGGATATTGTGGAATGTGATGAGATGCTGGGGAATTTGATAAGATGGTTTTGAAGGTGCTGGGATGGTGTGGAATGTGATGCGATGGTGTGCAATGTGGTGGGACAGTATGGAAGGTGATGGGACGGTGTGGATTGTGATGGTACAGTGTGGAAGGTGATGGAACGCTGTGGAATGTGATGGGACAGAGAGGAATGCATGGTACATTGTGGAATGTGATGGCACATTGTAGAATGTGGGATTGTGTCGAATGTGATGGGACGGTGTGGAAGTGATGAGATGGTGTGGAAGGTGGTGGGACGTGTTGACGGTGATGGGACGGTGTGGAACATGATAGAACAGTGTGGAATGTGATGGGACGGTGTGGAATGTGTTGGGATGATGTGGAATGTGTTGGGACGGTGTGAAATGTGTGGGATGGTGTGGAATGTGATGGGACAGTGTGGAATGTGAAGGGACAGTGTGGAATGCGATGAGATGGTGGGGAATTTGATAGGATGGTGTTGAAGGTGCCGGGATGGTGTGAATGTGATGGGACGGTGTGGAAGGTGCTGGGATGGTGTGGAAGGTGATGGAACGCTGTGGAATGTGATGGGACAGAGTGGAATGTGATGGGACATTGTGGAATGTGATTGGACATTGTGGAATGTGATGTGATGGTTTGTGGAGTGTGCTGGGACAGCATGGAATGTGATGGGACGGTGTGGAAAGGCATAGGACCGTGTAGTATGTGATGGGACAGTGTGGAAAGTGATGGGCCGGTGTAGAAGGAAATGGGACAGTGTGGAATGCTATGGGATGGTGAAGAATGTGCTGGGATAGTGTGGAATATGATGGGACTGGGTGGAATGTGATGGGACAGTGTGGAATCTGATGGGACAGAGTGGATTGTGATGGAACGGTGTGGAATGTATTGGGACAGTGTGGAATGTGAAGAGACGGTGTGGATTGTGATGAGACAATGTGGAATGTGTTCGGATAGTGTGAAATGGGATGGGATTGTGAGAAATGTGATGGGATGGTGTGGATTGTGATGGGACAGTGTGGAAGGTGATGGGAATGTGTGGAAGGTGATGGGAATGTGTGGAAGGTGATGGAATGATATGGAATGTGATAGGACAGTGTGAAATGTGATGGGACTGTGTGGAATGTGATGGGACACTGTGTATTGTGATGGGAATGTGTGGAAGGTGATGGAACGGTGTGGAATGTGACGTGATGGTTTGTGGAATGTGCTGGGACAGCATGGAATGTGATGGGACGGTGTGGAAAGGCATAGGACCGTGTAGTATGTGATGGGACAGTGTGGAAAGTGATGGGCCAGTGTAGAAGGAAATGGGACGGTGTGGAATGCTATGGAATGGTGAAGAATGTGCTGGGATAGTGTGGAATATGATGGGACTGGGTGGAATGTGATGGGACAGTGTGGAATCTGATGGGACAGAGTGGATTGTGATGGAACGGTGTGGAATGTATTGGGACAGTGTGCAATGTGAAGAGACGGTGTGGATTGTGATGAGACAGTGTGGAATGTGTTGGGATGGTGTGAAATGGGATGGGATGGTGTGAAATGTGATGGGATGGTGTGAAATGTGATGGGACAGTGTGGAAGGTGATGGGAATGTGTGGAAGGTGATGGGATGATATGGAATGTGATAGGACAGTGTGAAATGTGATGGGACTGTGTGGACTGTGATAGGACAATGTGGAATGTGATGGGACAGTGTGGAATGTGATGGGACAGTGGGTATTGTGATGGGACTGTGTGGAAGGTGATGGGACGGTGTGGAATGTGATGTGACTGTTTGTGGAATGTGCTGGGACAGCATGGAATGTGATGGGACGTTGTGGAAGGTGCTGGGATGGTGTGGAATGTGATGGGACGGTGAGGAATGTGCTGGAATGTAATGGGACCGTGTTAAATGAAATTGGACGGTGTGGCAGGTGATGGGACGGTGTGGAATGTGATGCGATGGTGTGCAATGTGATAGGACAGTATGGAAGGTGATGGGACGGTGTGGAATGTGATGGTACAGTGTGGAAGGTGATGGAACGCTGTGGAATGTGATGGGACAGAGTGGAATGTGATGGGGCATTGTGGAATGTGATGGGACATTGTAGAATGTGATGGGATGATGTGGAATGTGGTGGTACAGTGTGAAATGTGTGGGATGGTATGGAATGTGATGGACAGTGTAGAATGTGAAGGGACAGTGTGGAATGTGATGAGATGGTGGGGAATTTGATAGGATGGTGTTGAAGGTGCCGGGATGGTGTGAATGTGATGGGACGGTGTGGAAGGTGCTGGGATGGTGTGGAAGGTGATGGGACGGTGTGGAATGTGTTGGAATGTAATGGGACAGTATCAAATGAGATTGGACGGTGTGTCAGGTGATGGGACGGTGTGGAATGTGATGAGATGGTGTGTAATTTGATCGAACGGTGTTGAAGGTGCTGGGATGGTGTGGAATGTGATGGGACGGTGTGGAATGTGATGGGACATTGTGGAATGTGATGGGATGATGTGGAATGTGATGGGATATTGTGGAATGTGATGAGATGCTGGGGAATTTGATAGGATGGTTTTGAAGGTGCCGGGATGGTGTGGAATGTGATGGGACGGTGTCGAAGGTGCTGGGATGGTGTGGAATGTGATGGGACGGTGTGGAATGTGCTGGAATGTAATGGGACCGTGTCAAATGAAATTGGACGGTGTGGCAGGTGATGGGACGGTGTGGAATGTCATGCGATGGTGTGCAATGTGATAGGACAGTATGGAAGGTGATGGGACGGTGTGGAATGTGATGGTACAGTGTGGAATGTGATGGGACAGTGTGGTGTCTGATGGGATGGTGTGGAATGTGATGGGACAGTGTGGAATGTGATGGGACATTGTGGAATGTGATGGGATGATGTGGAATGTGATGGGATATTGTGGAATGTGATGAGATGCTGGGGAATTTGATAGGATGGTTTTGAAGGTGCCGGGATGGTGTGGAATGTGATGGGACGGTGTGGTAGGTGCTGGGATGGTGTGGAATGTGTTGGGACGGTGTGCAATGTGCTGCATTGTAATGGGACGGTGTCAAATGAGATTGGACGGTGTGGCAGGTGATGGGACGGTGTGGAATGTGATGCGATAGTGTGGAATGTGATGGGACAGTGTGGTGTCTGATGGGACTGTGTGGAAGGTGATGGGATGGTGTGGAATGTGCTGGAATATAATGGGACAGTGTGGAATGTGATTGGACGGTGTGGCAGGTGTTGGGACGTTGTGGAATGTGATGGGACAATGTGGCAAGTGATGGGACAGTTGGAATGTGATGGGATGGTGTGGAAAGTGAATGCATGGTGTGGAGTGTGATGGAATGGTGTGGAATGTGATTGGACGGTTTGGAATGTGATGGGACGTTGTGGAATGTGATGGGACGATGTGGAATGTGATGGGACAGTGTGGAATGTGATGAGATAGTTTGGAAGGTGATGGGATAGTGTGGAAGTAGATGGGACGGTGTAGAATATGAAGGGATGGTATGGAAGGTGACGGGACAGTGTGGAATGTGATGGGCTGGTGTAGATTGTGATGGGACGGTGTGGAATGTGATGGAATGGACAGTGTGGAATGTGAAGGGATGGTGTGGAAAGGCATGGGACCGTGTGGAATGTGATGTGATGGTTTGGAATGTGATGGGACGGTGTGGATTGTGATGGGACAGTATGGAATGTCATGGGACGAAGTGGAAAGTGATGGGACGTTGCAGAAGGTGATGCGACGTTGTGGAATGTGATGGGACGGTGTGTAAGGTGATGGGATGGTGTGGAATGTGATGGTACAGTGTGGAAGGTGATGGAACGCTGTGGAATGTGATGGGACATTATGAAATGTGATGGGACAGTGTGGATTGTGATGGGAATGTGTGGAAGGTGAAGGGACGGTGTGGAAATTGATGTGACAGTTTGTGGAACATGCTTGGACAGTGTAGAATCTGTTGGGATCGTGTGGAATGTGTTGGGACGGTGTGAAATGTGATGGGATGGTGTGGAATGTAATGGGACAGTGTGGAAGGTGATGGGCCGGTGTAGAAGGTAATGGATCGGTGTGGAATGCTATGGGATGGTGAAGAATGTGCTGGAATAGTGTGGAATATGATGGGACTGTGTGGAATGTGATGGGACTGTGTGGTGTGTGATGGGATGTTGTGGAATATGATGGGACAGTGTGGATTGTGACGGGATGATGTGGAATGTGATGGGACAGTGTGGAATGTGATGGGCCGCTGTAGAAGGTAATTGATCGGTGTGGAATGCTATAGGATGGTGAAGAATCTGCTGGGATAGTGTGGAATATGATGGGATGGTGTGGAATGTGATGGGACAGTGTGGATTGTGATGGGACTGCGTGGAAGGTGATGGGATGGTGTGGAATGTGCTGGAATATAATCGGACAGTGTGGAATGTGATTGGACGGTGTGGCAGGTGTTGGGACGTTGTGGAATGTGATGGGACAATGTGGAATGTGATGGGACAGTGTGGAATGTGATGAGATAGCTTGGAAGGTGATGGGATAGTGTGGAAGTAGATGGGACGGTGTGGAATATGAAAGGATTGTATGGAAGGTGACGGGACAGTGTGGAATGTGATGGGCTGGTGTAGATTGTGATGGGACGGTGTGGAATGTGATGGAATGGACAGTGTGGAATGTGAAGGGATGGTGTGGAAAGGCATGGGACCGTGTGGAATGTGATGTGATGGTTAGGAATGTGATGGGACGGTGTGGATTGTGATGGGACAGTATGGAATGTCATGGGACGCAGTGGAAAGTGATGGGACGTTGCAGAAGGTGATGGGACGTTGTGGAATGTGATGGGACGGTGTGTAAGGTGATGGGATGGTGTGGAATGTGATCGGACGGTGTGGAATAGCATGAGATCATGTGAAATGTGATGGGACAGTGTGGAATGTGATGTGACAGTATGGAATGTGAAGGGTTGGAGTGGAATGTGATCG
Source organism: Mobula hypostoma (assembly GCF_963921235.1). NCBI lineage: Eukaryota > Metazoa > Chordata > Chondrichthyes > Myliobatiformes > Myliobatidae > Mobula > Mobula hypostoma. Next base: position 643,654 of record NW_026948125.1, read on the forward strand.
AACGGTATGGAATGTTATGGGACAGTGTGGAACGTGATTGGACTGTGTGAAATGTGATGGGGTGGTGTGGAACGTGATGGGATGGTGTGGAACGTGATAGGACAGTGTGGAATGTGATGGGATGGTGTGGAATGTGAAGGGACAGTGTGGATTGTGATGAGACAGTGTGAAATGTGATGTGATGGTGTGAAATGTGATAGGACAGTGTGAAATGTGATGGGATGGAATGGAACGTGATAGGATGGTGTGGAACGTGATAGGACAGTGTGGAATGTGAAGGGGCGGTTGGGATTGTGATGAGACAGTGTGGAATGTGATGTGATAGTGTGGAATGTGATGAGATGGTGTGGAATGTGATTGGACTGTGTGGGATACTATAGGATGGTGTGGAATGTGATTGGACGGTCTGGAAGGTGATGAGACGGTGTAGATGTGATGGGATGGTGTGGAACGTGTTTGGACTGTGTGGAATACTATGGGATGGTTTGGAATGTGATTGGACGGTCTGGAAGGTGATGAGACGGTGTGGAATGTGATGGGATGGTGTGGAATGTGATGGGATGAAGTGGAATGCGATGAGACATTGTGGAAGGTGATGGGACGCTGTGGAAACTGATGGGACGGTGTGGAAGGTGATGGAATGGTGTGGAATGTAATGGGATTGTGTGGAAGGTGATGGAACGCTGTGGAAGGTGATGGGACGCTGTGGAAAATGATGGGACGGTGTGGAAGGTGATGGGACGGTGTGGAAGGTGATGGGACGGTGTGGAATGTGATGTATGATGTGGAATATGATGGACGACGTGGCAGGTGATGGGACCGTTGGAATATGATGGGATGTTGTGGAATGTGATGGGACGGTGTGGTATGTGAAGGACGGTGTGGAAGGCGTTTGACGATGTGGCAGGTGATGGGACAGTTGGAATGTGATGGGATGGTGTGGAATGTGATTGGACGGTTTGGAATGTGATGGGACGGTGTGGAATGTGATGTATGATGTGGAATATGATGGACGACATGGCAGGTGATGGGACCGTTGGAATGTGATGGGATGTTGTGGAATGTGATGGGACGGTGTGGTATGTGAAGGACGGTGTGGAAGGCGTTTGACGATGTGGCAGGTGATGGGACAGTTAGAATGTGATGGGATGGTGTGGAAAGTGAATGCATGGTGTGGAGTGTGATGGAATGGTGTGGAATGTGATTGGACGGTTTGGAATGTGATGGGACGTTGTGGAATGTGATGGGACGATGTGGAATGTGATGGGACAGTGTGGAATGTGATGAGATAGATTGGAAGGTGATAGGATAGTGTGGAAGTAGATGGGACGGTGTAGAATATGAAGGGATGGTATGGAAGGTGACGGGACAGTGTGGAATGTGATGGGCTGGTGTAGATTGTGATGGGACGGTGTGGAATGTGATGGAATGGACAGTGTGGAATGTGAAGGGATGGTGTGGAAAGGCATGGGACCGTGTGGAATGTGATGTGATGGTTAGGAATGTGATGGGACGGTGTGGATTGTGATGGGACAGTATGGAATGTCATGGGACGCAGTGGAAAGTGATGGAACGTTGCAGAAGGTGATGGGACGTTGTGGAATGTGATGGGACGGTGTGTAAGGTGATGGGATGGTGTGGAATGTGATCGGACGGTGTGGAATAGCATGAGATCATGTGAAATGTGATGGGACAGTGTGGAATGTGATGTGACAGTATGGAATGTGAAGGGTTGGAGTGGAATGTGATCGAACGGTATGGAATGTTATGGGACAGTGTGGAACGTGATTGGACTGTGTGAAATGTGATGGGGTGGTGTGGAACGTGATGGGATGGTGTGGAACGTGATAGGACAGTGTGGAATGTGATGAGATGGTGTGGAATGTGAAGGGACAGTGTGGATTGTGATGAGACAGTGTGAAATGTGATGAGATGGTGTGAAATGTGATAGGACAGTGTGAAATGTGATGGGATGGTATGGAACGTGATGGGATGGTGTGGAACGTGATAGGACAGTGTGGAATGTGAAGGGGCGGTTGGGATTGTGATGAGACAGTGTGGAATGTGATGTGATAGTGTGGAATGTGATGAGATGGTGTGGAATGTGATTGGACTGTGTAGGATACTATGGGATGGTGTGGAATGTGATTGGACGGTCTGGAAGGTGATGAGATGGTGTAGATGTGATGGGATGGTGTGGAACGTGTTTGGACTGTGTGGAATACTATGGGATGGTTTGGAATGTGATTGGACGGTCTGGAAGGTGATGAGACGGTGTGGAATGTGATGGGATGGTGTGGAATGTGATGGGATGATGTGGAATGCGATGAGACATTGTGGAAGGTGATGGGACGCTGTGGAAACTGATGGGACGGTGTGGAAGGTGATGGAATGGTGTGGAATGTAATGGGATTGTGTGGAAGGTGATGGAACGCTGTGGAAGGTGATGGGATGCTGTGGAAAATGATGGGACGGTGTGGAAGGTGATGGGACGGTGTGGAAGGTGATGGGACGGTGTGGAATGTGATGTATGATGTGGAATATGATGGACGACGTGGCAGGTGATGGGACCGTTGGAATATGATGGGATGTTGTGGAATGTGATGGGACGGTGTGGTATGTGAAGGACGGTGTGGAAGGCGTTTGACGATGTGGCAGGTGATGGGACAGTTGGAATGTGATGGGATGGTGTGGAATGTGATTGGACGGTTTGGAATGTGATGGGACGGTGTGGAATGTGATGTATGATGTGGAATATGATGGACGACGTGGCAGGTGATGGGATGGTGTGGAAAGTGAATGCATGGTGTGGAGTGTGATGGAATGGTGTGGAATGTGATTGGACGGTTTGGAATGTGATGGGACGTTGTGGAATGTGATGGGACGATGTGGAATGTGATGGGACAGTGTGGAATGTGATGAGATAGTTTGGAAGGTGATGGGATAGCGTGGAAGTAGATGGGACGGTGTAGAATATGAAGGGATGGTATGGAAGGTGACGGGACAGTGTGGAATGTGATGGGCTGGTGTAGATTGTGATGGGACGGTGTGGAATGTGATGGAATGGACAGTGTGGAATGTGAAGGGATGGTGTGGAAAGGCATGGGACCGTGTGGAATGTGATGTGATGGTTAGGAATGTGATGGGACGGTGTGGATTGTGATGGGACAGTATGGAATGTCATGGGACGAAGTGGAAAGTGATGGGACGTTGCAGAAGGTGATGGGACGTTGTGGAATGTGATGGGACGGTGTGTAAGGTGATGGGATGGTGTGGAACGTGATGGGAGAGTGTGGAATATGATCAGACGGTGTGGAATGGCATGGGATCATGTGAAATGTGATGGGACAGTGTGGAGTGTGATGTGACAGTATGGAATGTGAAGGGTTGGAGTGGAATGTGATCGAACGGTATGGAATGTTATGGGACAGTGTGGAACGTGATTGAACTGTGTGAAATGTGATGGGATGGTGTGGAATGTGATTGAACGGTCTGGAATGTGATGGGACAGTGTGGAATGTGAGGGAACAGTGTGGAAGGTGATGGGATGGTGTGGAATATGATGGGACAGTGTGGATTGTGATGGGACTGTGTGGAAGGTAATGGGACAGTGTGGAATGTGCTGGAACGTAATGGGACAGTGTGGAATGTGATTGGACGGTGTGGCAGGTGATGGGATGGTGTGGAATGTGCTGGAACGTAATGGGACAGTGTGGAATGTGATTGGACAGTGTGGTAGGTGATGGGCCGGTGTAGAAAGTGATGGGACGGTGTGGAATGCTATGGGATGGTGAAGAATGTGCTGGGATAGTGTGGAATATGATGGGACTGTTTGGAATGTGATGGGACAGTGTGGTGTGTGATGGGATGTTGTGGAATATGATGGGACAGTGTGGATTGTGAATAGACTGTGTGGAAGGTAATGGGACAGTGTGGAATGTGATTGGATGGTGTGACAGGTGATGGGATGGTGTGGAATGTGATGCAATGGTGCAGAATGTGATGGGACTGTGTGGTGTGTGGTGGGACGTTGTGGAATGTGATGCAACGATGTGGAATGTGATGGGACAGAGTGGATTGTGATGGAACGGTGTGGAAGGTATTGGGACAGTGTGGAATGTGAAGAGACGGTGTGTATTTTGATGAGACAGTGTGGAATGTGTTGGGATGGTGCGAAATGTGATGGGATGGTGTGAAATGTGATGGGATGGTGTGGAATTTGATGGGACAATGTGGAATGTGATGGGACGGTATGGAAGGTGCTGGGATGGTGTGGATGTGATGGGATGGTGTGGAATGTGCGGGAATGTAATGGGACCTTGTCAAATCAGATTGGACGGTGTGGCAGGTGATGGGACGGTGTGGTGTGTGATGGGATGTTGTGGAATATGATGGGACAGTGTGGATTATGATGGGACTGTGTGGAAGGTAATGGGACAGTGTGGAATGTGCTGGAACGTAATGGGACAGTGTGGAATGTGATTGGACAGTGTGGTGTCTGATGGGATGGTGTGGAATGTGATGGGACAGTGTGGAATGTGATGGGACATTGTGGAATGTGATGAGATGTTGGGGAATTTGATAGGATGGTTTTGAAGGTGCCGGGATGGTGTGGAATGTGATGGGACGGTGTCGAAGGTGCTGGGATGGTGTGGAATGTGATGGGACGGTGTGGAATGTGCTGGAATGTAATGGGACCGTGTCAAATGAGATTGGACGGTGTGGCAGGTGATGGGACGGTGTGGAATGTGATGCGATGGTGTGGAATATGATGGGACTGTATGGAAGGTGATGGGACGGTGTGGAATGTGATGGTACAGTGTGGAAGGTGATGGAACGCTGTGGAATGTGATGGGACATTGTGAAATGTGATGGGACAGTGTGGATTGTGATGGGAATGTGTGGAAGGTGATGGGCCGGTGTAGAAGGTAATGGATCAATGTGGAATGCTATGGGATGGTGAAGAATGTGCTGGAATAGTGTGGAATGTGATGGGACAGTGTGGTGTGTGATGGGATGTTGTGGAATATGATGGGACAGTGTGGATTGTGACGGGATGATGTGGAATGTGATGGGACAGTGTGGAATGTGATGGGCCGCTGTAGAATGTAATTGATCGGTGTGGAATGCTATAGGATGGTGAAGAATCTGCTGGGATAGTGTGGAATATGATGGGATGGTGTGGAATGTGATGGGACAGTGTGGATTGTGATGGGACTGCGTGGAAGGTGATGGGATGGTGTGGAAAGTGCTGGAATATAATGGGACAGTGTGGAATGTGATTGGACGGTGTGGCAGGTGTTGGGACATTGTGGAATGTGATGGGACAATGTGGAATGTGATGGGACAGTGTGGAATGTGATGAGATAGTTTGGAAGGTGATGGGATAGTGTGGAAGTAGATGGGACGGTGTGGAATATGAAAGGATTGTATGGAAGGTGACGGGACAGTGTGGAATGTGCTGGAACGTAATGGGACAGTGTGGAATGTGATTGGACAGTGTGGTGTCTGATGGGATGGTGTGGAATGTGATGGGACAGTGTGGAATGTGATGGGACATTGTGGAATGTGATGAGATGTTGGGGAATTTGATAGGATGGTTTTGAAGGTGCCGGGATGGTGTGGAATGTGATGGGACGGTGTCGAAGGTGCTGGGATGGTGTGGAATGTGATGGGACGGTGTGGAATGTGCTGGAATGTAATGGGACCGTGTCAAATGAGATTGGACGGTGTGGCAGATGATGGGACGGTGTGGAATGTGATGCGATGGTGTGGAATATGATGGGACTGTATGGAAGGTGATGGGACGGTGTGGAATGTGATGGTACAGTGTGGAAGGTGATGGAACGCTGTGGAATGTGATGGGACATTGTGAAATGTGATGGGACAGTGTGGATTGTGATGGGAATGTGTGGAAGGTGATGGGCCGGTGTAGAAGGTAATGGATCAGTGTGGAATGCTATGGGATGGTGAAGAATGTGCTGGAATAGTGTGGAATGTGATGGGACAGTGTGGTGTGTGATGGGATGTTGTGGAATATGATGGGACAGTGTGGATTGTGACGGGATGATGTGGAATGTGATGGGACAGTGTGGAATGTGATGGGCCGCTGTAGAATGTAATTGATCGGTGTGGAATGCTATAGGATGGTGAAGAATCTGCTGGGATAGTGTGGAATATGATGGGATGGTGTGGAATGTGATGGGACAGTGTGGATTGTGATGGGACTGCGTGGAAGGTGATGGGATGGTGTGGAATGTGCTGGAATATAATGGGACAGTGTGGAATGTGATTGGACGGTGTGGCAGGTGTTGGGACGTTGTGGAATGTGATGGGACAATGTGGAATGTGATGGGACAGTGTGGAATGTGATGAGATAGTTTGGAAGGTGATAGGATAGTGTGGAAGTAGATGGGACGGTGTGGAATATGAAAGGATTGTATGGAAGGTGACGGGACAGTGTGGAATGTGATGGGCTGGTGTAGAATGTGATGGGACGGTGTGGAATGTGATGGAATGGACAGTGTGGAATGTGAAGGGATGGTGTGGAAAGGCATGGGACCGTGTGGAATGTGATGTGATGGTTAGGAATGTGATGGGACGGTGTGGATTGTGATGGGACAGTATGGAATGTCATGGGACGCAGTGGAAAGTGATGGGACGTTGCAGAAGGTGATGGGACGGTGTGGAATGTGATGGGACGGTGTGTAAGGTGATGGGATGGTGTGGAATGTGATCGGACGGTGTGGAATGGCATGAGATCATGTGAAATGTGATGGGACAGTGTGGAATGTGATGTGACAGTATGGAATGTGAAGGGTTGGAGTGGAATGTGATCGAACGGTATGGAATGTTATGGGACAGTGTGGAACGTGATTGGACTGTGTGAAATGTGATG